>NC_141627.1:2467958-2774565 GCF_047967505.1 Dipteris shenzhenensis | reverse complement strand
AAGAATATTGGAGATCAAAAGGAAATTGGGGTGAGTGTATAAACGCGAGAAAGGGCGCGTGCACGCGTGTGTGTGTGTGTGTGTGTTTTTTATTTTACCCAAAAAAAAAAAGTGTGTGTGTGTTTAGATCTAATAATCCCATCAATAAATGAACCATAAAATTAATTCAATCATTTGGATAACTATAAAAAGAAATGGTTGGAAAAAATTGAAAACTAAATTGAAGTAAGCTTTGACAGTATTGCAATCCAATTTTTTTTTAAAAAGAAGTTAGGAGGAATGGCAAAATAATTTCTCTTTATATTGAGTTTGCAAACTTTAAGCAAAGAAATAGTACAAAAGTGTCGAATCCGTCAAGTACTCCAGGCTCCGAGGTCAGGGTCTACTTACCTGCCACCATCTAAACCAACCTTTTTTTAAAACGATAAAGTTGAGCTTGGGTAGACAGGTAATGCATGTATTCCCTGGCTTGTTATCGCTTTACCTAAGAACTTGACCAACCTTTTAGATCTTATAAGAAAGATGAATCAACTAGATCGATTTAATACTTAAAAAAAGATTTTTGTTCAAGGTTGAAAATTAGTTAGAGAAACAAAATGTAATTAAATTGCGTGAATGGGAATTTCTAAATTAGAGCAAAAAATCCACATATAATGTGTGATTACAAAAAAAGGGGGGGTTAGTTTGCACACATTAAATACAAACGTCATTAAAAATAGACCAAGAGAAAAAACTCCATCATATGAGAAAATTTTAAATATTGTTTAAAGGGAGTAGTCCACACCCTTTTTAGAAAAAATTAATTAAGTATCGGGAGTAATCCTCACCCATGATTGTGCAACAAGGGCAATATATACAAAGAAATTTTTAGAGGAAAAATAAACTAATTTGCTTAAGAAATTCTATATGAATTAGTGGCAATTAATTGATTAAAGAAACTAATTAACCAAAAAATTGGGGAGAACATCTAACCAAGGGAATTGAAAAGACTGGTTTTAAACAAGGAAAAAGAATTAATAAAGAAAAGTTATAGAATGAAAAAATCAAGCAAAAACTTGTTAAGGACCAAGGGGGACGGTGATTTAGGCACATTAATTTAAGGAAATAAATAACTTTATTAAACCATGCATGTAAGACAAAGCAAACTAGAAAAATCTAGGGTACTTTTAAAGCTTGAAAATTTTAGTTAATATTTTAGTAAAAAGAATTATGGTTAGAGAGAAATTATAGTTTAGTAAAAAATTTAATAAATAAAATAACAACTTAAATGAGTGTGTGTTACAAAGAAATCTTGTGCAAAAATTAATGAAAAAAGACTTGGACCAAAGGGCCATTAAAGAAATTATAGAGAAAATAATTAAAGAAGAATACCATAGAGGAAAAAGTAAGGGAAAAATTCAAGCAATCACCAAAGTGATAAAAGATAAAAAAGCCAATTAAATAAGCATGTATCAAACAAAATATATATAACTAGGGTATAGTTTAAAACTAAATATATATAGATAGGGTATAAATAAGGAGAGAGACACAATAAACCTATGGGCAAAGAAAAGGAGGAGGACTCTACGGAAAGTATAAATCTAAGAGGGAATATAAGTAAATATACATATCTATAAATGTGCACACATGACAAATTATTTGAAAAAATAAACTACATATCTAAGGGGTAATATGCATATCTATATACGTGCACACATGAAAATTTAATTGATAAAATAAACTAAAATAAGAAATAAGAAAAATGAGCATGCAATTTACTAGGGAGTGAAAGAGTAGATGAATAAAGGATTAAAGGCTTGAATAATTAAAGAATTAAATAGGATGCTTTAAACAAAACAAAGGAATTAGGTTCCACGGAGCCCTTAGGGCCAACTAGGCACGGGATAAGCACGAAAGAAGTGCAAGTTTTGCAAACTTAGTACTGCGTGGGGAGACAGATCAGGCCGCAAGAGGATCAACAAGCTATGGTTCCACGAGAGAACTGCGGCTCCAAGACTTGAAAAAGGAATGTGGTGTTCATCGAAGTAGGAAGAGCAGGGACTTGCATAACAATCGATGGAGCTTTGAAAAGAACAAGTGCCACACCAAGCATAAATGAAGCTAATTAGTGGAAGCTATGAAAACAACGGTTTTAGCCAAGGAATTTGATGTGCAAAGGTAAGTCATCAAGCAATGGTTGGAGGATTAAAGAAAAAGGGTTGCTATGAGTAAAGGCAACGCAAGCAAGGAAGGCCATGCAAGAGCAACAATGGGCTATAAGGAGAACACGATGAAGAACTATAACGTTAAAAGGTAGGCATCAGAAATTTTAGCAAAGGCCATAAGAGACTACGTGTCTCTGTTCAAAGTTACTCACAAGGCTAGCTAGGCACGTAAAAGGTGCGTAAAGAGTGGCTATAGCAAGAGAGTTGCACTCAGAGAATAGAAGGTTTTTACAGTTGCCAAATAACGTAGAAAACATTGTGTAAGATAAGTGGCCAAGGCAATGAGCCAAAGAGTCGATGAGGCAAAGAATGAAGGCGAACCTGCGAGAGTGAGAGAAGAGTCGATGACGGCATAGAAGTAAGGCCCACAACTAAGAAAGTAAGGCCAAACTAAGAGGCTTGTTACAAAGAGGAGGCATACAAGAAGCAGGAGGAGTTTGCTAGTGAGAAGGGAGGCGAGGGCGCAGAGTGAAAACCTGCAACCTTGAAAAGTGTTAGAAAGGAAGAAATAGGGCTACCAAGTTGAAACGCTCCACCAAGAAGCTAGTGACTATACGTGCATGATATCAAACACGACAAGAACCATGTATAACATACAAGAAATTCTAGAGAGCTCAGTTACAGCATGAATTTCAAGAGCAATATTACTAAATCTAATCAATAATGCTCCAAAATAAAATGCTCCCCACCTCTTGTAATGTAGAAGTTTGATAATTCTAGGAAGTGCTTTATGTAGTGCTAAGTAAATTCCTAAAGAAATACAAGGGAATCCCAATAGTCGTAAAGAAATAAGGAAATAAAGAATTCCGCGATCAGGCATCCCCATTCCATTAGTCCTCCTTCCAAATATTCATAGTCTTTTTCAAGTTAATAATTCATGAAAAATGTTAGTCTACCTTTCTAGAAAAGGTTATAAATATCTTAGCTGCTAGGGAGGCATCGAAGTGACCAACAAGACGAAGCTTCATGAAATAAAATTTCGCATTTAATAATTTAGCATTCACCATTCCCATGACAACGTAGGTAGACAAACCTGTTATTGTCGACTTATACTTCTCCTCGAGAGTGAAATAAACATCCGTGAACGTTGAGTTTTGACAAGGCTGAGGATTAGACTGAGATGCATGTAAAGCAAGCTCTCCAACTATGGGCTAGCACAATGAGCTTGGCCATCATGCTCTGTGCTACCAGGATCCTAGAGGAGTAATGTGTTCAATAAAGTGGACTCCTGGTCAAGAGGCAAGAAGGAACGAAAATAGAATAGTTGCCATACCTAGGACGTGGGGCTCCTTTGCCCATAATTCATAAGTGGTATTTCGTGAAGCTCTAGGTCTTCTGCTATTGAGCCCGATATATTGAGCAGCAAGTCACTAAAGTCATCAGTTCACCAAAGCTCTGTAAGCCACAGAGGTCGTGCCAGAGCTTGGTAGGTCATGCAAGAGCTTGATAGGTCGTTGGAGCTTGGTAAGTCATTGGAGCTCTGAAAGTATGTTCATTTCAAGAATAGAGGTTGAAAGGGAAGTGCTCTTGGGGTTTTTCGAGGTTGGGAGGGAGGGGAAGGGAAGATGTACATCCCCATGCAATCAATTCCCCAATAGAGCACACTGGTAAAACACTGACTTCTCAAGTATAAAAGGTCCCTTTCATAATATTTAAACCGTATCAGTATGTGATCTCTTCCCTCCATGCCATACCTTCACTCCCTTCCTTCAATATAAATCTCTACCCCATACCTTCACTCCCTTTCTTCAATATAAATCTCTACTCCAAATTTACCAAGTCTCATAGTATACACAAATGACCAGAAAAATCCAACCAAGTGAAGGCACCTTTTTCTCCAATTTTCAATAGTAATATCCAAGGTCATCAAAGTGTTGAACAAGTGCCGGGATACTCCTCTCTCATACCGATGTGGGGGACCGTAGCATAAAAGTCATGTGGATCCATCATGCACACTTGGGGTCACAAGGGTCCCCAAGGGAGGGAGGGAGGGAGTGTGTGTGCATGTGTGCATGCGCGCGCGCGCGCGTGTGTGTGTGTGTGTCCCACCCCCATCCAAAGAGTTACTTACTCCCCAACACGTGTGTGTGAGAGGGGTAAGCCCAACATGTGGAACTTACTCCCCATCAAAGATATTAATAAGACAATTATTATCAAATCTTGATTGAGGGAACTTGTTCTTTTCCAGAAAGTAAGGGAAACAAGTGGTTGAAGCTGCAGCATAGCCCAATTTGACTAGAAAAGGAATCCATCGGTTGTACAAGTCAAATTCAATAGCTGGTATACAAAATTAAGGAAAATCATAACTGACTAAGAACCATATCAAAAAATTATCTAATGAGTATGAATAATTGTATGGTACTAGCCTGACCAAGTGCTAGTTGGGAAATCAATGTGTGTGTTTAGATTTAGCAGTCCCACCACAATAAATGAACCACACAATTCATTCCATCATCTGGATAAAATGTTATATATGAGACAAGGACAAAACTATTTGAGACAACTAAATTGAATAAATTAACAAAATTGTAAAAAATTGAGAATTTTTACTAATATTGAGTTTGCACACAAGATAGGTAGAAAAGTGTCGAATCCATCAAATAGTCTAGGTTCCAAGGTCAGGTTCTACTTGCCTGCCACCATCTGAATAAACCATATGTTAGAACAATATAGATTAATTTGGGTAGATAGGTAATGCCTATGTGCCCTGGCTTGTTATTGATTGACCTAGGAACAAGCACCACCTTGAAGATTCTAGAGTATTAAATTGTTATAAATTCCCAAACAAAAGACTACAATGATTTAAAAAAATCCCAGGGGTGTAGTCAACACCCTTAAGTCAAGCCAAGGGAGGCATTCCACCTACACACAGGGCTACCCTTATAGCTTTGGGATGAAGCAATGAATATAATTGTTTACTTGATAAATAGATCACCTTCAAGTTCCTTAGATGGTGGCATTCCAGAAGAGGCATGGTTAGGTAAAAAGGTTAAGTATTCTTTTCTGAAGGTTTTTGGTTGTGAAGCGTTTGTCCATGTTGATAAGGAATTGAGAACAAAGCTTGAGGCAAAATCCAAGATGTGCATATTTATTGGATATGGAGGTAGTGAGTTTGGTTATCGTCTGTGGGATTATGAAAGTAATAAAAATCATTAGGAGCACAGATGTATTTAGTGAGATTGTTATGTATAAAGATCACTTGCAATAAAGGAAGAAAGAAAATGTAGACACAAAATACACAACTCTTGAATAAATTACAAGAGATGAAATTCTAAAGGTTGTAGAAAATGAGAATGTGTAGCAGCAGCAACATCAATGGTAGCAAGAACCTAAAACCCCTTGAGGTGCACTTAGAAGGTCTACAAGGGTAAGTAGACCACCTGAGTGATTTTCTCCTTCTTTTAATTATGTTTTTTGAACTGATTCTAGTGAACAAAAAACGTATGAAGAAGCAATGCAGGTTGAATTTAAAAAAGGAGTGGGAGTGAGGCATGAAAAAGGAAATGGGCTCTTTGCTACAAAACCAGACTTGGGATTTCGTTCGCTTGCATATGGGAAAAATAACATTGCAAAATAAATGGGTTTATAGGGTGAAGGAAGAAGATGGAGAAAAAAGGAGGTATAAGGAAAGGCTTGTTGTAAAGGGGGTTGCACAAAAGAAAGGTATAGACTTTGATCAGATTCTCTCCTGTTGTTAAAATGACTTCAATCAAAACTATTCAAAGTCTTGTGGGCCATATGTTATTTAGACCATTGTGTTTATTTTCAGAAACTAGACAATGGTAGATACATGATCTTGTTATTATATGTAGATGGCATGCTTATTGAAGGCTCTAACATGCATGATATAAATGTGCTCAAGAGAAAGTTGGCAAATAATTTTACAATGAAGGATTTGGGTGCTGCAAAGCAAATCCTTGGCATGAGAATAACAAGAGATAGGAAAAACCACAAGTTGACATTGTCTTAGAGTGAGTACATTGAAAAGGTATTGGAAAGGTTTGAAATGCAAAATGCAAAACTTGTTTCTACACCTTTAAATAATCATTTTAGATTATGTAAGGATATGTGTCCCAAGACAAAAGAGGAGATTGACTATATGTCAAGGGTTCCATATGCATCAGCAATTGGTAGCTTGATGTATGCAATGGTATGCACAAGGCTAGATATTGCACATACATTGGGAGTTGTGACGATTTATGAATAATGCAAGTAAAGAAACATTGGATGGATATAAAGTGGATTCTCAAATATGTTGAGAGGTACGACTGCTCATGCATAATGTTTGAAAGGTTCAAATATTTCTCTACAAGGATATGTTGATTCAGATACGGCAGGTGATAAATATGGAAGAAGGAGCACCACTAGGTATGTTTTGACTATAGGTGGAACACCAATAAGATGTGTTTCAAAGGTTGTTGCACTTACTACAATAGAAGCAAAATATGTTGCAGTTACAGAGTCTAGTAAAGAGATGATTTGGTTGAAGAGGTCTATGGAGGAGCTTGGGAAGAAGCAAGAAAATTGTAGCTTATAGAGTGATAGCCAGAGTGCTATTCATCTCACAAAGAATTCAACCTTCCATTCAAGAATCAAAGATATACAGATTAGATATCATTTCATCCTATCTATTTTGGAGGATGAATAGTTGAAGCTAGAAAAGATATACACTAGCTAGAATCCTATAGATATGTTGACTAAGGTGGTAACCAGGGAGAAGTTGAGCTCTTGTTCAATTTTAATTGGTCTTCAAGAATGAGGAACAATATGAGGGACATGAAGGATACACACAGCCTGAGAAATTTCTAGTTGCTCCTTCAGTAGTGTCTTATGGTAAGACCATTAGCTTTGTCGAGGTCAAGGAGGCCACCCAAGGGGATAAAGGTGCAAACATTGATGAAGTAGCCACCACAGACCTTTTGAATCTAGTAGCCCAACAGATCAAGGGTGGGTTGGGTAGGGAAGGCCCAAGTAATCCTTACTTGTTTCCAAGGCAAGACAAAATGTGGTGTGGGATATGCATAGGCAACCACTCAATGAATGAGTGTCCTTGCCTAATGGCAAGGCCGACACTCTACTGTGCTCATTGTGCTAGGTGGGGAAGTCATGAAACTTCACAATGCCATTACCCTAAGCCAATGGCACCACCCATGTACCAATAAAGGCAACCACTATCCTTACCAGTGCCCCTAATCAATACAATCAGGGCCAATTATCTTTACAAGGAGTCCCTCAGTCCAACCAAGGGCCAACTCAAGCTCAAAATTTTCCATTTTCATGTCCAGTTCTAGGTCCACAACCCCCACCACCCCGAATTACTCCTATAAACCAGGTAATCATCGAGAGCCACCAAGTGAGTGGGAGGACCCTGACTGCATCTTACCATATGCCCGATTCATCTCCCTATGAGAGTCTAATGTGTCAGACTAGTTAGATTAGTCATTATGTGATGCAAGATGAGCAATACATTACGATGCATCAAATGGCTCCTATAATGCAGCGAGCTAGGGACATGAATGTCGTGAATTGCAGGCCGACAATCCCGTGTTATACTTGCCAAGATCTACACTGCACTAGTGGGTGTTCATACAAAACTACTACTAACCAAGCCATAGCCTGTTATGAATGTCAAGGGCCTCGCTTACTTAGGGATTTCCCATATAAGGATGATCAACCCACACGTAGACCAACCGCAACCAATTCAAGCACCCCATTCTAGTTGTGGGGTAGACCATCTCTATAAAGGTTGCCCTATTGGAAGGACTCCTAGCTGACCAAAAAGCTAGCATTAACCTACTAAGTATTGAAAGGGGCCAAGTATCCTTGGTGTCATTGAATGTGATCACGAGGACCCAGGCCAAATCCATGATTAAGGAGCTATGTAGTTAGGGAAAGGACACATGTCTCAGTCTAAGGGCAAGGGGTGCACAAATGCACTTAAAGTAGGGAAACGCTCAGATCAAGTTATTATCCAAAGTGGTTCGGACAAAGAGACTGCAATGGTCTCCACTTTGACATCATTAGGAACCCAGCCGATCAATCTTGGAACCCAGCCGATCAATCTTGGAACCCACCGCATTGTGGCCCAAGGTAAAGGGAAAGACAAGAAAAGCACATCCACCACGAAGATGGGATGTAAGCCCAGTCGGCCAAAATGAATACCCTGACCCAACCATAGAAAAGTGACACTTGGTTGAGGCACAGTGGCTAGTCTGATAAAATATGAAGAGGGGAGAGGAGAAGAGTGGAGATGAGGAGAGAGGGCACAGCTAGAGAGCACACCACAAATGACTAATTGTACACTAGGTTTAGTTGAAAATGTAGAATATATACAAACCCATTTAGGGTTAGGGTTAGGGCATCTAACCCTTTCCTTTATAGCACTCTATTGGGTTAGTGCTATGCACATATGATCACATGATGGTGCTATGCACACATGATCACATGATGTTGAGCGTGAGCTCTCAACACCTTCCCTCAAGATCAACATCATGAAGTAGGCCTTCCCTCAAGATGATGATTCTGGGGAATCAAAGAAGGACTGAACATTGCATTCCATCACACCCCTTTAATGGGAATGTCCTTCCTCTGCGTCAAACCAAGAGCAATGCTGTAGCGTGATGTTACCAAGTAACACTCTTTCTCTGATGAAGTGCTCTTTAACATCAATGTGCTTTGGAGTGATATATTGGATTCTTGGCCAATGCTTGAGCCGATCGATTATCATAGTATATTGTTGTTGGCTTTGACTCATCAAAGTAATATGTTTCTGGAAATAGTCTTCTAAGCCATATAGCCTCACATGCACCTGTAGTGAGTGCTCTATTTTCTGCTTAAGTCGAAGACAAGGCTATAGTTGGTTGTTTGTTTGACAACCATGATATAGCACCTTGACCAAGGAAAAATGCATATCCCTGTGTCGATCTCCTGGTCTCATGATCTCCGGCATAGTCACTGTCACAGTATCCATGCAACCATGGATGACTTCCTCTGTATTCTATCCCAAACTGTGTTGTACCTCTGATGTATCTCAAGACTCTTTTGGCTACATTCTAGTGAGACTATTTTGGATTTGTCGTAAACTGTTCTAGTGAGCTTACTGCATAACAGATATCTGGCTGTGTGATAGTCAAATATATAAGAGATTCGATGGGCTGCCTATAGTATTTGTCATTGACTGTAGGCTTTTGTGAATCTTTAGTAAGTTTCAAAATCTGTTCCATGGGAGTGGCTGCAATCTTGCAATCTGCCATATGAAACTTATTCAGGAGATTGTCAACATACTTGAGCTGACTCATAAATGTGCTATCTAAATCTCTCCAAAACTCAATTCCATGACAATAGTGCATAAGTCCAAGATCTTTCATGTCGAACTCAGCAAATAAGTCTTGTTTTAGTTTTCTGATGAAGCTATCCTTGCTTCCTATCACAATCAGATCATCTATGTACAAAAGTGCAATAGTAATGTCTTCCCCTTGAACTTTGTAGTAGAGAGTATGATCTGCATTGGATTTCATGTATCCCAGATCAGCAAAATACTTGTTGATTCTATTGTACCAACTTTTGGGTGCTTGCTTTAAGCCGTAGAGACTTTTCTTGAGATTTGAAGATTTTTGTCATTGTCGAGAGAGAGAGAGAGACCTAAATCATTGCTTAGAGAGAGAGATTCTTGAGTGTGAGTGATTTCTGTGAGAGATTCATATGTGAGACAGGATCCATTCCTTGTGAGATTTCCATGTTATTGTAAGAGAGAGTCCCATGTTTTCTTCTCTCTATGAGAGAGACCTAAGGAGAGATCTCTACTCTCCTATTTTTCTTTGAAAGAGAAAAGACCTCATAGTCTTCATTGGGAGAGAGTTCAGAGAAAGGTCTCATGCAACAAAGCTAGCAAGCTTCAAGTCTTCACAATGAAGCTAGCAAGCTTCACGTCTTCAAAGAAGTGCTAACTCCCAGGCTTCCTTCAACGCTAGCAACAACGGGCTTCCAGCAAGCTCACAGCTCCAATGACCCATGAAACAACCAAAGAGCCTTACACTGTGTTGCTGAGCGGCGGATCATCAGAAGGGAAGAAATCTGAGGCCACTTATTCATGCAAGCTTGCTACAGTGACCCTAGCCTCATCTGCCAAGCCCATGACCTCGCCATGCTCCTATAGGTAAAAAGGCACGAGATAAGAGAAACAACGCCTGCTCCATCAATCGGCTATCCTCAACCCACCTGCATGCAAAACTGTGCCACTTCCAAGCCTTCACTCTAGCGACTTTGAGCACAGCCCTTCAACGGCTTCACGGTAACAGACAATGCCACAGCAAGTGCTCTACCTCAAATGGGCTCATCTCCCTACAGCTCCACCTTACGTCACCACCAATGTAGAAGGAAGCTCCTGGTTGATAGCTCAGCACCAATGCCATAGCCCATAACGGGCTCCCTCCAACAACGTCACTCCCGAGCTTCATCAACGGCCTCTACTCCAAGAGATGCCTACAACTAGCACAACCTGCATATAGGACTACTTACCAATAGCCAATGAGCTGCCTTCAATGCCTTCACGATTCACGACAAACTCCACAGTGCCATCTCCTGTGACCAATGTCTTTCTCAACTCCCTGGCTACGTGCAACTCTAAGCACCGACTCCAACGCTGCTTCTACAACGACCTGTGGCACCATGCTCTTGCTTCCATGCCTGTGACCAAGCTCTACACGACCCTCCTGAGGAACTTGCAATAACAGTCGACACTCCACGACAGCCTTCTCGATAGAATCTTTACGATTCCATCAAAATCTAAAAAGATTCTGGCTTCCCCAAAAATGACATGTGGTAGGATAAGGCCACCCTAGGTAACCGTATCCAGCTACTGCCAATGCTCAACATCATGTGATCATGTGTGCATAGCACCATCATGTGATCATATGTGCATAGCACTAACCCAATAGAGTGCTATAAAGGAAAGGGTTAGATGCCCTAACCCTAACCCTAAATGGGTTTGTATATATTCTACATTTTCAACTAAATCTAGTGTACAGTTAGTCATTTGTGGTGCGCTCTCTAACTATGCCCTCTCTCCTCATCTCCACTCTTCTCCTCTCCCCTCTTCATATTTTGTCATGGTATCAGAGCTTCCTTGCCTTCCACTGAGGCATTGCAATCTAAGAGTGTGAGAGATCAATTGAGAGTTCTCGAGTGATTGTTAGCGTTTTTCATTCTCTTCTGTTGAGAGAAAATTCCATCCATTGGTGAGAGAATTCCATCCATGAGAGATTGAGAGATTTTCGTTAATCTCCTTCCATTCGATTCATTGTTCCTTGAGAGATTTCTTGCTTCAAATATTCCGTTGAAAAAGAGATCCCAATATTTGAGAGAGCTCGGGTTTTCTTTCTTTTAGTTTATGTGAAAGAGAGATTTCTGTTTGTGAGAGAGAGTTCCAAGTTCCTTCCATTCAGGTTGTAGTTGAGAGAGGTTGAGGTTGTAGATGAGAGAGATTCAGGTTGTGTCCACAAGGGATAGAGAGGCTAAGAGATGAGCAAGAGACTCGGACTAGAGTTGACTTGCACACCTCCATCTATGCTCTACAACAAGCGAGAAAAGGCAAAACTACAGTGCCATCTATAGCCAACTACACATGGGCCAAGCTGCCATCGACGGGCCAAGGCCTAAAGCTAGTGTAGGCATCACTACACTAGCTACTGGTCAACAGTAGGCGACTACACACCTATGGCGTATCTAAAGCGACACGAGCTGAAGCTCCAAGCTCTCCAAGCCACCTGATTACTCCATCAAAGCCTCTCCCACACACGTGACTGTAGCTTCTCCAGCACCTTGCCACCGCCTTCTGCATCCATGAGATTGCACCAGTGTCAGCCCACCGATGGCTCCGTCTCCAGCAACCATTCTTTGCCTCCAGCGTGGGCTACGACTCCTACACCAAGGTCTTCCAAGCCACCCATCCAGTTAACTCCATCGATAGCAGCAATAAGCGCTAGGATTTCCAGCACCATCCCAGCAGGACTTCAACTAGGATGCTTCATCTGCTGCTCTAGCGACCTTTTTGCTTGCACTATGCCAAAGCGACCATGCATAATGACAGCCATATATAGTGCTAGAATTCATGACCTGCTCCCATGAGCTCCTAACACCTCTAAGGACGAACCATTGACGATGCCTCCAGAGCATATTCCGTCAGTAGATCAATGGAATCTTAAAAAGATTTTGATTGCTCTTCTCCCAACACGTGGCGACCTATCCTCAGGGTTAGCCTTGGGTCACACAGCTGACACATGGTAGCCAACTGCCACATTAGCATTATCCATCCACATCAGCATCTACACCTCGTGTGCCACCTCATTTAGCCACGTGGCAAATAAGCATCTACCCCAGTTGTTGAGAGGTACAGTCAAGTTAACCCTGGGTCAACCAAAGGTTGGTTAAATCTAACCTAGGTTAAGTGGAGGAGACCCTGGGTTGAAGGGTTGGTTAAGTTAACCACGAGTCTATTTTACCACAGGTCAGTAAACCATGGTCAAGTTACCTTGACTCAACCAGACTGCCACATCAACCTCCCAGTCAGTTGCCACATCATCAATGCCACATGGCACACTAACCCTTTGCAAGCACACACAGTGCTCCACAGGCACTTCATGTGAACACAGGTGCCACCTCAGCACAGGGCTACACAAGCACATTCCCTGCTAGGCACAATCACTGCATGTGACCCCCTGACTGCCACATCATTAGTGAGCACATTTGCACTCCTTTTGCCCCTCCACCTAGATCAAGTCGTATCTCTTTATCCAAGAAGAATTTGAGGTCCAAAAAAGAAAGTCACTCGATTTTTTGTGCTCTACGTGCTCGTCACATTGTGTGCACATTTTGGCACAAGTATCACTCACTTTTGAGTTTTGCTGCCGACAAATCCACTTCCTCCATGCACGTCAGCCTCTACATCGACGCATCTAACCCAACACATAAAAAGAACCAAAGAAAAGAAATTATTTGTTGTTCTTTCATCAACCAGCGGGGTTATGTTGAACCAAGAAAGGAGAATAAGGTTTGCCATCTCAAGAAAAGTCTCTATGGCTTAAAGCAAGCACCCAGAAGTTGCTACAATAAAATCGACAAGTATTTTGCTGATTTGGGATACATGAAATCCAATACAAATCATACTCTCTAGTACAAAGTTCAAGGGGAAGACATTACTATTGCACTTTTGTACGTAGATGATCTGATTGTCTACGGACAAAAGTGCAATAGTAATGTAGTCCATGATTGTCATTAGAGATTTGAGGAATGGCTCAAGACTCTTAAGAATATGGACACCTTTCATCCCAATCATTAGGTGCTAAAGGAAGCTGCAAAGCCCCTTCCCACCCTGGATAAGGCGGATGAGATCATTGCAAATAGCACTTCATCGACGAAGTCTCTATAATGACACAAGATGTTTGAAGAGGACCCGCCCGACTTGGCCTCAAGCTATAGATGATGAACGGGTGTATTTTTATGGGTTTGAAGAACCCCAGTCTAAGGGTAGAGAACCAATTGGTCAACCACAAAATGTGGTTGGGCTCGCTGCATTTCTGTCCACAGAGATAAAGATGCCCATAGTAGCCCTACTAAAAGGGAATCCTATCCTTTGGAGAGATCTCTCCAATTGGATGAATGGGAAAATGGTCAACCTAGGAAAGGTGGACACCGATGCTATGGAAGCCCCACATGATGATCCATATTTGCTAAAGATACCCGTCAATAAGCTGGGCCAATACTAAGATCAAACCTTTGGTCTAACCAACCATGTTTGGTTCGTGATGATGGATTTCCATGGGCAACCAGATGGCTATGATGCCATTGTAGAGGTAGACCTTTCATGCGCACCACATGCCTAGTACATGATTGGGTCTCTAACCAAATTTATCTATGCAAGGATGAGCAAATTGTTAGGATTGACCTACAGACTTGGAAGGCACACCCTATGACCGACAATCTATTTGTCGCTGAGTCAGATACAACTCAAAGAACCACCCCCGTGAATGTGTTCCAAGCTTGCAATGAAAAAGATAAAGGTGAGGACCTGGATAAGCACTGGTATGCTCCGTTGCTAGAGCTTGAGTTCTCCTAAAATTTGATGCATGCCTTGCCAACAAAGATGACATTGAAAATATGGGAACCAAGATGGTGGCTCATGATCCTAAGGTGCCAGGAATGATAGTATCCCTTATTATGATAAATGTCTTGAGAGCCCCACAGAAGATCAAGGGGTAAAGAAAGTCAAAACAAACCTTCATTGGCTAAGGTATGTTGGTGCTGTTATGGCACATCATGAGTTCTCATCAAAATGGGGAGCTCTATTGAATAGGCTAAAGGCGCTCCTTGGTCCCCTTAAAGTAGAGGAGGCTCCCCCTTCAAGGATGCCTCCTGCAAAGGATAAACCACCCCTCAAAGCCAAGGACCGTAAGACACCCTGCAAGGGAAAGCAAATTGTTCTAGAAGCCACAGAAGATGATGGGGATGAGTAAGAGACTAACCTAAGTCAGGTCCCCAAACACTTTAAAGCTTACATTATACAAGACCATAGAATATTGCTAGAACAGGGTAAGAGGTCTGCCAAGCAAGGAGACCAAAATGGGTATGATGGTCCTGCTCAAAGAGGTGGACATGGCCAGTCCAAGAGAGGACCCTAAGCCAATTTACATAGCTAATGACGTGACTTCCGAGCAACAATAGGCCTTGCTTGCCTTGTTGCATGAATTTCAATATTTCTTTGCTTGGAAGTACATACACATGAAGGGTGTGCCGCCGTAAGTAGTGCAGCACACCATCCCTATGATGGATGATATTAGATCGGTATGGTAATGACCTATCCAATGAACCCAAAACATGCAATGATCGTTTAAGAGGAAATACAAAAGTAGATTTATAGATGGTTCATTTATGAGATTGAGCAAATAGACTGAGTTTTGTCCATTGTTATAGTGATGGAAAAGAATGGCAAGGTTAGAGTATGCATTAATCTCAAGAAGGTAAATGCCGTGACCCATAAGGATCATTCAGCCACTACCCTTTACAAAGCACATCCTAGAAAGAGTCGCATGCAAAGAAGCTTATAGCTTCTTGGATGGGTTCTCAAGGTATAACCAGGTGTCTATAGCACCTCAAGATAAGCATAAAACGACATTCTATTGGATAGAAGAAAGTCAGTTATCCTATGATACCGTTAGGTTGGTCTTGGCATCAAACCCTATTTTGTGAGTTCCCAATTGGGATCTAGAGTTTCATGTTCACATTGATGCCTCAAAATTCACAATAGGGTGTGTACTAGCATAGCCAGGTGATTTTAATTTGGATTATCCAATATACTTTGCAAGTCACTAGTTGAACGATGTCGAGATGAACTATACTACCACCGAACGTGAAGGAATGGACATGGTACACACACGCACACACACACCCAATTTATTTATGCATAATAACTTATCTCACTTTCACTCTCACTCTCTCTCTCTCTCTCTCTCTCTCTCTCTCTCTCTCTCTCTCTCTCTCTCTCTCTCTCTCTCTCCTGATGTCTCATACATGCATGCATTCATGATGTCTACACAAAATGCCCTAGATTTCCCCCCCAAACCAACCACACACACACACACACACTTTCACTTGACTTCAAGTTGCGGCTAGCATCTTTAATATAACATATATCTCTTTATAAATTTGATATATTTGGTGTCACTTATCTTTGGAGAAGAACTAATCTATGAACGAGAAATGCAATAACATCTTCCATGCTTGTAGAGTGATTAGTAATTGGAAAGTAGCTGTATCATTTCCTCGGTATTGGATCCTTTGGAAAAGATGATCAAAATCATAAATTGTTGATTTCATCTTTTAATTTTCTATTGGTAATCTATTTTCCCTTACAAGACTATATAGATTGTTTGCCATAACATCCACCTTGGATAGGGAAAGGGATTCTATTTCTATTGAATTCCAAATTTTATAGGGGACATTGTGATATACCCTAAGTTTCTAATCATGCTATTAAATTATTTTGGGTCTTGGGTTGAATACTGGTAATGCATAACGATAATAATTCTTTTCTAAAATAGGGGCTATTGATAGTTTTATACTAAATAACTAAAATTTAGTTCTAAACCTCATAGGGATTCAAATAGAAAAGGCATCTTAGTAAGAGATATGTCGAAGGGGAATGAAAAAATGGTAGCATAGAGTTTTTGACCCTTTTGTTGGTCTTACTTATGCCTAGCTTGCTATATGGAAGCTCATTTCTTATTGGGTAATTTTATTTCTTTCTTTAGGCCCTAGTGTGTGTCTTTTGCCTATGTATAACTACAATAGTAGGTATTTATTTGATATTAATTTTACTTGTAGCTAGGTCTATGGATTACTTGATGTACCCTCCTCATTATTTCCTAAGCTATGAGAAAGTGAGCGGCCCCAAATTAGTGAGCAAAACTAAATAAGATGTGAGAAAGCAAGCCCTTCATCTGCCATCATTTGATTTCTCTATATCTCATTAGAACAACAAATCCTTCCTCCTCATAGTGTCACATTAGAGTCTTTATAGAGAGATATCAACATAGGAGTACATAAAATATGGAGTTGAAAAAAATTGACTACTCAGATTAGAAATTCACACATCATGCCTCCCATGCATGTAGAAGTAGAACACTTCTTCCATACATCTGAATGAAAACGTTGATCAGATTGCACATCTCCTTCCTTCTCATATATTCATGTTACATAAATTTTGGACAAAAAGCAAAAGATCCATCCAAAATAAAGGATCATACTATGCATCTCCTTCCTCCCCTTATAATCACATTAAAATCATTATGGAGAGAAAATGAAAAAGCAAAAGGTAGATTAGGATGTGCAGTCTCAACGGTGACTAACATGTCATGGGGATCTTGAAGGAATGCCGATGGAGCCTCTACTCCAAGCTACTCCTTGTGAGAGTAATGGAGAGCATGAGCCATCTGCAAGTGTCAATCAAGCGGCTCCTAGATTGCTCCTAGATTGTTGCAATGTGTTTCCACAAGAGAAAGAGGGAAAGGGGAGAGGGGAGAAGAGAGGAAGAAGGGTAGGGAAGAGGGGAATGAAGGGGGATGGAGTGGCAAATAGAAAGGCACTACAAAGGAAAACAAGAGAACACCCAAAAACACTCTTGGAAGATAAGAATGAGCTTGTATTCCAAACTTGTGCATCCAACAATGAAGACCAAAGTCAACCACTTGGCCTTTTATACATGTCACCTTTTGAAGGAAGGGCTAACCCTATTCCCTTTCAACCACTCTCTTTCCTCATTTTTTTACAACCATCTTGGGCCTATTTGGATCCAAGGCACAATCCTAGCTCTATGGACTTGCCATTATCCATTAAATGACATCACTTGGCCCCCCTTATTGATCTTGATCCAGTTCTCTTGGTCGTGAAAATTGTGGGGGTTAAAGCTCACTATGCCTTTACCCCGATTATGTACAATACTCAAACACATATATAAATGAATGAAAAATAAGATTAGGGTGTTCTGCACCCACCAAAACTTGTGTGGCTCTCTATTTCTCTCTCTCCCTCTTTCGTTCTTGCTTCCATTGAGAGGTATCAGAGCCCGAGTGATCTAGCTGAGCATGCGTGAATGCCTGGAAGCTCAGCAGCTTTGTGGGAGGAAGGAGAAGCTCTATGGGAAACTTTGTGGGTGATTCTACTTGCATCTAAGTCTGCAGAGACTTGAAGGAACCTTTGGAAAAGTCACTTTGGTTTTGCAAAGTGGTTTTGAGAGCCTGTTAAGTGTTTTCAAAGAAAAAGCCATTTTTTAAGCTTTTCGCTGTTCCGTTCGACGACAGAGACTCCGTATTGACTTGTAGAGGCAACTATTGCTTGCTTTTGGTGTCCATTTCACTTTAGGAGCTTGGAAACACCTTTATTCTTGAATCTGGGATCATTTCATTGGATTTCTGACTCACTGTGTCAATTTTTGCATTTTTCTACCCGGGTGTTGGAACTCAAGTTTGGAGCAACCATTTGTAGATCTGTCAGTTCTGGTGGACTCAGGAGGTCCTAAAACTTCTATGTTGCTCATCATTCACACTCCGATGGAGTTTACAAACAATTATGTTTCCAAAAACGTTTTTCAATCCATGTGTTGGACCCAGTGATTGAGACCATGGTTTCCAAAACCGTCTGTCCCATTGCGTTTCGGATGCCTAAAAACCTCTACCTATCAGTTCTTGAATGATTCGATGGAGTATTTTTAGAGTTATAGATCTTTGTGTATTGGATTTCGTCTCTCTGTTATGCATTTTTCATTCTAAGGTTTAGAAACCTTAGATTTATGCCACATGGCAGTGGATAAGTATTGACTCCCATTTCTCACTCATCGGTTGGGATTTTGGAGTTCCGGCAGAAGAGAGATATTTGCAGATTTTCTTGCTGAGTCCAATTATGCAATGGCACCCATAATTTGAGGCATCTCAGGTTCTATTTTCAGTAGCGGTCATTTTCGTGGGACCATGATTTCTTGAGCATACCTTATGCAGATCACTCTGGTTGTAGTTTGAGCCATGTGCGCTCATTCGTGGTGTGTATTGGGTTGCAGTGGATGATTTATAGGCCATTTGGATGCATTGCGATCCTTATTAGATGCGCTGATAGGCCTAGATTGCCTTGTGGGATACTATTTTTTATGGACGCTTTGCACATGGATGCTATTTTATGCTCAGGGACAGCTTTGACACATTGCAAGTGATGCACTGATAGTGTTATGCTCTCTTGGATGAGATATTGTTGATGCATATGCCCATGGACGGTGTTTATGCTTGAGCCATTTGGCACTTATTGGCATTTTGGATTGCCATTGCAGTTGGCATTTTCTTTTGGGCCAAATGTGCTCATATGGATGCATAGTACATGCACATGAGTCAGCTGTATCTTTTGATGCTTTGAGCTTTGAGTTTTGGTGACATTTCACTCTATTGTGGCATACACATTTGGGTGCACCTGGTATTTGGTGTGATTCTCTCTTGCAAGTACTAGCATTTGGGATTTTGTTTCATTTGCATCATGGCATCCTCTTCCATGTTTGAAAAGGAGTTTTTCAGCATTAAAAAGTTTGATGGGACAAACTTTTTTATGTGGAAAGAACAGATAAGGGATGTGCTTATTCAAAAGAAGCAGACTAAACCCTTGGCAAGTATTGAAGCTAAGTCTGCAGATATGTCTGAGGATGATTGGAATGAGTTGGATGCATTAGCAAAGTCTACTATTAGACTTCATCTTGCGGAGTCAGTTTATTTCACAGTAGTAAATGAGCAGACTACGGAAGATTTGTGGAAGAAACTATGTGCCACTTATGAGAAGGAAACTGCCTCTAATAAAGTTTACCTCATGAAGAGATTATTTGAGCTGCAGATGAAGGAAGGGGTCTCCATTGCTTCTCACTTGAATGAATTCAATATTATTTTCAGCCAGCTTTAGGCTCAGAAGATGAATTTTAATGCGGAGACTAAGGCAATATTTCTCTTATGTTCATTGCCATCCTCATGGGATACCTTCCATACAGCTATCAGTGACTCTGCACCTGGTGGAGTACTAAAATTTGATAATGTTGTGGATAGCTTATTGGCCAAGGAGATTAGACGGAAGTCTATGGACGACAACAAGCAGGATGCAGCCTCAAATGTACAAAGAGGCAGATCACAGTTCAAGGGGAAGTCCCAAGAAAGACGGAAGTCTCGTAGCAAATCCAGGGCATGGAAAATTGAGTGTTACCACTGTGGCAAGAAGGGCCATATGAAAAAGGATTGCTACAAGCGGAAAAGAGAGCAAAAGGATAAGAAAAAGAATGCAAATTGGGGTGCAAATAAGAAGGAAGAGAGTCCAAGGGAGGACAAAGGAAAAGTGAAGATTGAGGAGATCAATGCAGTCACACATGATAGTGACAGTGACATTCTCTTCATGTCTAGTTTATCTGCAGAGTTGCTTACCACTTCAGATGATGCATATTCCCAAGATTGGATTTTGGATTCTAGTGCTTCATTCCATGTTACTCCCCACAGGGAATGGTTCTCCACTTATGACAGTGGAAAGACAGGTTGTGTGCATCTTGGAAATGACTATGCATGTGACATAGTGGGAGTAGGTGACATAAAGTTTTCTTTTGCAAATGGGTCTGCATTTATTTTGAAAAATGTGAGACATGTGCCTAAGCTGACCAAGAGTCTCATTTCAATGGGTCAGCTAGATGATGCTGGGTTTTAGACCAACTTTGGTTTGGAAATTGGAAAATTCAGAAGGGCTCTATGCTTTTGGCCAGGGCTGCCAAGTGTGGGACTTTGTATCCCTTACATGTATCAGGGGTGTTTGATCATGTTGTTGCAATAACTGAGCAGCCAAGTACTTTTTTGTGGCATTGCAGGTTGGGGCACATGAGCTAGAATGGAATGAAACTCTTATGCCATTTGGGTTATGTACCGCATTTGAGTTTCTCTAATTTTGAATTTTGTGAGCACTGTCTCTATGGGAAGCAGCCTAAATCAGCCCATAAAAGAAGGGGAAAGAAAGAGTTTGAAAAGCTTGATTTGGTGCATTCAGACGTATATGGTCCTATGCCTACACGATCATTAGGCGGGGCTGAATAGTATGTGACATTCATTGATGATGCAACTAGGAAGGTGTGGGCTTATGCTATAGCTCGAAAGAGTGATGTGTTCCAAGTATTTCAGAAATGGCTGGCCTTGGTTTAGAATGAGTCAGGTAGAACGCTTAAATGCCTACGGACTGACAATGGTGGAGAGTATCTCTCTCATGACTTTCAGCATTTCTGTGATACATATGGGATTAAGAGGGAGATGACATCCCCTTGTACTCCAGAGCAAAATCTAGTTGCAGAAAAGATGAACCGTACCATTCAAGAAAGGTTGCAATGCATGCTTTCCAATCCAAGTCTTTCTGGTAGTTTTTGGGCTGAGGCAATGAAGACTGCAGTGCATGTGATCAATAGATCACCTAGCAAGAGTTTGGATGGTGGTATTCCTAAAGAGGCATGGAGTGGCAAGAAGTCCTCTTACTCTCATTTGCGTATATTTGGGTGTGAGGCATATGCACATGTGCCAAAAGAGCTTCGAAAGAAGCCAGATCCTAAGTCTAGGAAATGCATCTTTCTGGGTTATGGTGAAAGTGGAGGGATGGGCTATCGTCTCTGGGATCCAGAAGTAAAGAAGATCATACGCAGCCATGATGTAGTCTTCAATGAGAAGAATATGCATAAGGCACCCATGAGGGATGTGGAAATGAGGAGAATCACTTTCCAGGATGTGAATCCACCTGCATATGTTGATAGACAGCAAGCTGTCCATGCACCAAATGTGCAAGAAATGGTACCACCAAGTACTCCCACAGGTATACAATCAAGGGTAGATGATGGATCATCTATTGGTGGAAATAATGAGCCAAATGTGTCTGATATGCAGGTGGGACAGCAAGCTGAAATGCCCTTGTGAAGATCCATCTAGAGTGTCTGGACCGTCTGATAGGTTTGTTCCAGGGGTAGACTATGTGATGCTTACTGATTGTGGGGAGCCTTCTTGCTACAGAGAGGCTATGATGCGTGAGGATCAATGCAAGTGGGAGTATGCTATGCAATCAGAGATGAGTTCACTTATGAAGAATAAGACTTGGGACTTGGTTTCTTGGCCACATGGAAAGAAAGCATTGAATGGGTCTACAAGATGAAGGTCACAAGTGATGATGTGCCTAGGTACAAGGCCCGTTTGGTTGCTAAATGGTTCAAGCAAGAGAAGGGTGTGGGCTTTGATGAGATATTCTCTTTGGTTGTGAAGATGACCACACTTAGATGCATGCTTGGACTAGTGGCAGCAGAGGATATGGAGCTTATGCAGATGGATGTCAAGACTTTCTTGCATGGGGATCTGCATGAGGAAATTTACATGGTGCAGCCGGAAGGCTTTGATGGTCTTAAGCAAGTGCCTAGAGAATGGTATCAGAAGTTTGATGCTTTCATTCGGTCCCAGGGTTTTAGAAGGAGTGAAATTGATCACTGCCTCTACACTAAAAGGGCTAAGGCTAATAGCCTGATAATCCTGGCACTATATGTGGATGATATGCTTTTGGCTAGCAACAATACTTATGAGCTAGATGTACTAAAGGCCAAGTTGCATGAGGCCTTTGATATGAAGGATTTGGGACTTGTAGGTCATATTCTTAGTATGCGCATCACGCGTGATCGGAGTAGGAAACTCCTTTGGCTTTCACAGAAGGGGTATGTTACAAAAGTATTGCAGCGTTTCAATATGGAGGGGGGGAAGGCAGTGAGTACTCCATTGCCTCCATATGTGAAGCTGAGTCATACAGATAGTCCCAAATCAGATGAGGAGAGGGCCATGATGGCCAAGGTTTCTTTTGCATCAGCAGTTGGGAGTCTTACCAGACATTGCATTGCAGTGGGAGTTGTTAGCCGGTATATGGCTAATCCAGGAAAGAGGCATTGGGACGTAGTTAAGTGCATCATGAGGTACATGAAGGGTACCAAGGAGATGTGCATCTACTTTGGTAGAGGAGACATGCATGTACTTGGGTACACATATTTAAACTATGCAGGGCATGTGGATAGTAGGAGATCCACTTCTGGTTATGTGTTCACCTTTGCAGGTGGTGCAGTGTCGTGGATGTCTCGCGCACCCCCAAAGAGTGTGGGCTTCATTCCATTATGGGGTATTTATACAAGTTGGAGAGCTTCTCTCTCTACATGTAGGAATTGTAACACATTCTCTCTCTACATGTAGAACTTGCATGTAGAACTCGCATGTAGGAGTTGCATGTAGAAGTTGTATGTAGAACTCGCATGTAGAACTCGCATGTAGGAGTTGCCTGTAGAACTCGCATGTAGAACTCGCATGTAGGAGTTGCATGTAGAAGTTGTATGTAGAACTTGCATGTAGAACTCGCATGTAGAACTCATATGTAGGAGTTGCATGTAGAAATCGTATGTAGAACTTGCATGTAGAACACACAAGTTGGATTTCTAAGAGGGATTATTTCTAGTCTCATGTAAGTACAAGCGGAGCTTTGCCGCTACTCTACACACACATTCTGTTCTATCTAAGTCCATGTTGGCACAGAGACAACATACTCCCGGATCCATTTTATCACTCGTCCTCAGGTTATGTCTTATTTTGATTTCAGAGTTGGGATGCCATGTGCATAGCCCAGTGGCTGTTGAGCTTGTGGCATGCGAGTCGTTCCTGCTGTAATGCTTTTGCACCATACAATTTGTGGTCTATAGTCAGGAAGCTTATCTCCTCTTAAGGAGGGGTAGATGGCTGTGAATTTCAAAGGGGATCTCATTGCTGAGGTTGCGGATTCTGCCATCGAATCTTCTTGGGAAGAGGTTTGGCAGGGGTCTCGTTGTTGAGGCTGGCATTTCTTGCTATCTTGCATATATGATGGATGCGATTGCACCCGTATCATTGAGCTTGTAGACAAGTTTGTATGCAAGTCTGATATTTTTGCATATAGGAGACAGCTGTGATGTTTGGTAGGGGTCTTGTTGCTGAGGCTGCAGACTCTTTTGCCAATTCATCTTGAGTTTTGGCATAGCTTCTTGTCCTGCTTGTGAATTCATTGCATGCTTTGAGAGTATGGAATGAAAGTGTATGATACTATTATTAGTGCAATCTATTATGTGCCTATGCAAAATCGTGTGAGTACATGTGATGTGTCTAACTATATGCTTATTTGTGGGATTTAATAGGGAAACTAAGACTCAATCATCCCTAATATGAAATTGATTAGGTCTTCCTAAATGTGCAAAAATGTGCATATGCCAATGAGTGTGCGTGTAACAATCTAGTGCTAACTAAGGAAGACTTGGTTTCCCAAATCTTCGTTTTTGTCGGGGATGGCTTACATGTTGATGTAGTAGCACTTCAGTCGGCTCCCGTTTATTGTTATGTTGAATTGGACTCCATCCAAAGTTTCTAGCAGCACAGCTCCAATGGGATTCATCTTTCGTACTCGGTAGGGTCCTTAACCTAGATACTTCAGTTTCCCCTTGTGTACTTTGGCATTGTTTAACAGGACTAAGTCGCCTTCCTTGATGTCTTTAGCTTTCATATTTCTATCAAACCATGCCTTTCTTCTGTGTTTTTCTATTGTCATGGCATGATAGGCGACTAGTCTTATCTCTGTATGCTTCTCCAACTGATAGAGCCTTTCTTTCAAGGATTCATGGTCTCCCATGCGTTCTTGTACTGCTATGCGTAGGCTTGGTATTACAAATTCTAGTGGGACCATAGCTTCAAGGCCGTACACCAATTGAAAAGGTGTGTTCCATGTACTGACCTTGAATGTGGTTCTCTATGCCCATAAGGTAGCATTCAGTTTCTCTACCCAATCAAAACGCTGTGGTTCTACTACCTTGGTGAGGATAATGCATATCATTTTGTTAGTGGATTCGGCCTGTCCATTCCCTTGGGGGTAGTAGGGTGTGCTTTTTCTATGGATTACCACGAAGCCAGACAAGAGTTCTTGGATTACCTCATTGACAAAATGTGTGCCTCTATCCAACACAATTTCAATGGGGCATCCGAATTGGGTGATCACATTTTTGTATAAGAATCTTGTTGTGCTTCTGGCATCTGCCTTTCTGACTACTTTAGCTTTAGCCCATTTTGTAAAGTAATCAATGGCCACAATGATGTAGCATACTTGTGTTCCTTTTGCTGCTAGATGTATGGGACCCACATAGTCAATCCCCCATTTTTCAAATGGTTTTTGTGCAACAACTGTTGTTAGGGATTGAAGACTTTGTGTTGTGGTTTACTAGTCCGTTGGCATACATCACAGCCTTTTACATATTCATAGGCATCTGCCCACAGTTTTGGCCACCACTAGCCTGCAAGGAGAACTTTTCTTGCTTTCGCTTCCCCTTGGAAGTGTCCTCCTGCAATGCCTTCATGGACTTCACTCAGGATTGGCATGATCTCATGAGGCATTACACATCGTCTTAATATCTGGTCCTTGCCCATCTTGTACAGTTGTTCTGCAATGAGTTGATAGGGTGCAGCCTTTAGAATCGATTTTATGGCATCTACTGCTTTCATTTCAGGGGGCGGTCTTCTTGCAATCAAGTACCCAATGATATCTCCACACCACTTTGGAACAGCATCTATTTAAAATAGTGTGGCATCTGGCAAGTCATCTTCTACTCCAGTGGCTTCTTCTCCCGACTTGACACGAGGGAGGGGGTGGTGGAGATGGAGGGGGCAGGGGGGAGGGGGGGAGGGGGAAGGGGGTGGTGGAGATGGAGGGGGGGAGGGGGGAGGGGGTGGTGGAGATGGAGGGGGGGGGAAAGGGGGAGGGGATGGTGGAGATGGAGGGGGGAGGGGGGAGGGAAGAAAGAGGTGATGGAAATGGGAGGGGTGGAGGGGGGAGGGGGTGGTGGAGATGGAGGGGGAGGGGAAGGTGGTGGTGGTGGTGGAAGGGGGGGGGGGAAAGAGAGAAGAAAAAAACTTGACGAACGAAAAACTTGACGGAAATCCAAAGGGAGGAAGAGGTGGTCACCTGAACGCTCTCCAACTCTTTCTCGATGTAACGGGATTGTCGAGGACCAATGCACAGTCGGTGGATGGCTAGGTTATCACTGCAAGATGGGCTCGAAGTCACTTACCATGTGAGGATGGGAGTAGGGTGGTGGTCGATGGAGAGGGAGGAGTGTCTTACGTAGGGCTCGGAATGACGAAGAGGATGGAGGAAAAATGTGAAAGATGAAGAATGAGGGGGTTGAGTGGGTTTTTATAGGAAATGGGTTTAGGTTTAGGGTTAAACCCTAAACTCTTCCCGAGCCGTAACTTTTTATGGATAGCTCGGTTTGCTCTTCTGCAAAAAGGTGAAATGATCAAAATTGCAAGCTCTACGCATTCATGTCCACTACCTAGCTTGATTGTTTATCAAGCGGCTTCTATTTAAGAAATAACAGTCTTCTATCTTAAGGTACTCAATCAAGGATTGCACCTATGCAGAATTACAATGATTCCTCTACTTGTATTTCTGAGTTTCTAAAATTATGTTCCAGTTCCGAAGTTTTAAATGAGAAAAGTTTGTTTATCACATTTGAGTTACTGTAATCTAATAGGTAGAATTTTGGAATAAGTCTCTACCTATTACAGCCCTTTTCCAAGTGGTTTGGTAAAGATGTCTGCAATATTCTCTTGAAAATATGTTTGACAAGTGGTTGGTAAAGATGTCTGCAACATTCTCTTTGCTGTCACAATGTTGCAATGTGATGTTACCGAGTAACACTCTTTCTCTAATGAAGTGCTCTTTGACATCAATGTGCTTTGTCCTAGAGTGATATATTGGATTCTTGGCCAATTCTTAAGCCAATTGATGATCACAGTATATTATTATTGGCTTTGATCAGAGTAGTATGTTTCTGACAATAGTCTTTTGAGCCATATAGCCTCACATGCACCTATTGTGAGCGCCCTATATTTTGCTTCTGTTGAAGACAAAGAAACAGTTGGTTATTTTCTTGACAACCATGATTTAGCACCTTTACCAAGGAAAAATGCACATCCTTGTGTGGATCCCCTAGTCTCATGATCTCCTACATGATAGTCATTGTCACATTATCCATGCAACCTTAGATGACGCCCTCTGTATTCTATTCCAAACTGTCTTGTAACTTGATGTATCTCAAGACTCTTTTGGCGGCATTCTAGTGAGATTTATTTGGATTTGCTATAAATTGTTCTAGTGAACTTATTGCATAACAAATATCTAGCCTCGTGATAGTTAGATATATAAGGGATCTGATGAGTTGCCAATAGTACCTATCATTGAGTGTAGGCTTTTCTTGATATTTAGTAAGTTTCAAACTCTATTCCGTGGGAGTGGCTGCAATCTTGCAATCTACCATATGAAACTTCTTCCAGAGACTGTCAACATATTTTAGCTGACTCATGAAAGTGGTGTCTTAGTCTCTCCAGAACTCAATACCAAGACAACAATGCATAAGTCCAAGATCTTTCATGTCAAACTCTGCAAATAATTCTTGTTTTAGCTTGCTGATGAAGCTATCATTGCTTTTGATCACAATTAGTTCATCTACATACAAAAGTGTAATAGTGATGTCTTCCCCTTGAACTTTTTTGTAGTAGAGAGCATGCTCTACATTGGACTTCATGTATCCCAAATTAGTAAAATACTTGTCGACTCTATTGTACCAACTTCTTGGTGCTTGCTT
The DNA here is from genome assembly GCF_047967505.1 of Dipteris shenzhenensis. Taxonomy (NCBI): domain Eukaryota; kingdom Viridiplantae; phylum Streptophyta; class Polypodiopsida; order Gleicheniales; family Dipteridaceae; genus Dipteris; species Dipteris shenzhenensis. The sequence continues at coordinate 2,747,091 of NC_141627.1, read as the reverse complement.
TAAGCCATAGACTTTCCTTGAGATGGAAAACCTGGTTCTCTTTTCTTGGTTCAACATACCCTGCTGGTTGCTACATGTAGACATCCTCATCTAGATAACCACCATTGAGAAAAGCATTCTTGACATCTAGCTAATACACATTCCATTTTCTGAGTGTGGCTAGTGATATCCATCTTTGCTACTGGAGCATAAGTCTTATCATAGTCTTGACTATATTATTGTGCAAAACCTTTGCAACTAGTCTAGCTTTGTATCTTTCAATGCTTCCATCAGGATTGCACTTCACTTTGTAAACCCATTTGTTTGCTATGGCCTTCTTTCTTGGTGGAAGGTCACATAAATCCTAAGTATTGTTCGTGTACAAAGCTTCCATTTCTTCATTCATAGTAGTTTTCCATTCTGGCTTATCAACTGTATCTTCGATTGAGCACAAAGACGACTACAAGCGACATCATAGGTCACATATCTCCCACTCTAGTCTTTTCTACGTCCAATCAAAGAGCTAAATAAGTGATTTCTTTTGCTTTATATTTCATACACTTAGTATCATTTGCCATCTATTTCTTACCATCATACATTCAAATTATACTTTTTAATTCATTTAAATTTTGATACACGTAGTATCCTTATTTCCCTCTGCTCTACTTTATTTGTAATTATTGGATTATCATGGCAAATCAGCCACAACCACCCACACTTTAAGAGTAGTTAGATGCACTTCAGGCACAGTTGGTTGATGAGCGTGAGCATAGGGAGAGATTGGAAAAGAAAATTATGGTAAGAAAAGAAAGAAGCATTCATCTGATGATCAGTCATCTGACGATGATTCCGAAGATGATCCTATTATCATCAGGACAGTCAAAGCCACACTAAGAGCATAGAATTCGAGAAAGGGGAGTAAGATAAGTAGAAAAGCCTTCTCATTTTAAAATTTTGATGGAAAGAAAGATGCATGTACTGTCTTGTCTTGGATCAATCAGCTAGATGATTATTTTTCAGGGGACAATTTCTGTGAAAAATATAAGACTAAATGTGCTGCAAATCATTTAGTGGAGAGTGCTACACTTTGGTGGAACATCACTAAGCACAGTAAAAGGAGACCAAAATCTTGGAAGTCTTTTCAAAAGCTCATCAAGGGAGATTTCCTTCCCTCACACTTCAAAGGAAAAACCAGACAACAGTGGGATACTTTCAGGCAATTCGATAAAGAAACGATCTCGACACATACACTGATAGGTTTTGGCAAACGTTGATCCAATTACAATCCTTAGAGAAAGTGAGTCAGCGAGATCAACGAAGAAAGTATGTGGCAAGTCTAAAATCTAATTTGAGAGCCGAGATTAACATGTTTCATTCTCGCTCACTGAACTCTGCAATTTCTCTTGCAATGAATTGTGAGAGGAAGAATGGGATCCCAAAGGAAGGGAAAGATTTGGAACGGCTTGTACCCTTCCATAAGAAAAGGAGGTTTGATAAAAAGATCTTCTTTAAATATAAAACTGGTTTTGTTCCACAAAAGATAGATTCTTCTTTGAAGCTAAATGGTGGGAATTTTTCAAAGAAACAAATAAGGTGTTTCAGGTGCAATAAGGTGGGACATATAGCAATTGAATGTCCCAAAAGAAAGAAGACCCAGACGGCAAAAGTGCACATGATCGAGGACGAAGTAGCCAAGCAAGAGGGAGGTAAGTATAATTGTCATGCACTTCTAAAAATGAAAGGTTTAATTAATGGTAAAGAGGTTGTTATTCTACATGACGATGGTAGTACACATGATTTCATTTTGGAAAGAGCCTTAGCAAAGCTAAACCTAGAGTCATTCCCATCTAACTATAAAGTCAAAGCTGCTTTTACCAAGACAAAGTATAATTGCACTAGAGAAGTCAAGAATCTTGAAATTTCAATCAAACCTTACAAGGATAGATGAGACTTTCTAGTTGCACCCCCTACAGGGACTTGATATCATCTTAGGAATGCCATGGAGACATCAATATAATCCTAAGATGGATTATGATTCACATCAAATGTGGATTGAGAAGGACAAACAATAAATATGTTTGAAAAGTTCTATGAAACCTAAGATCAGTCCTTAACTCAACCATACACAAGCCAAGAGAGCAATTAGGAAATGTGAGAAGACATATCTGATTTTGGTGAATACGATAATGGCTACTCAGCCAAACACTAAGCCTACACACCAAAAGTTTCTTTCTCAAATTTTTGATTGTTTCTTAGAGGATTTACCACCTGGATTACCCTGTTCTCAACTTGAAGATCATAGGATAGAAATCCTACCGGGCAATACTCCACCTTGCAAAGCTCCTTATAGAGTCAACCAGCTAGAGCAAAAGGAAATTTAAAAGCAAGTGGAGGAACTAATAGAGAGAGGACTGATAAGACCCAGTAGTTCTCCTTATGGAGCACCTGTCTTATTAGTCAAAAAGAAGAATGGAACCTATCGAATGTGCATAGACTATCATGCACTAAATAAAATCACAGCGAAGAACAAATACCCAATCCCTAGGATTGATGATCTTTTGGACAAATTAAAAGGGGCCAAGGTCTTCAGTAAGATAGATCTCAAATCCAGCTATCAGTAGAAGAGGATATATACAAGATTGCCTTTAGAACTCAAACGAGACATTATGAATTCCTAGTTATGCCTTTTGGGCTAACTAATGCTCCAGCTACTTTTAGTAGAATGATGAACCGAATCTTTCTTAAACACCAAGATTGTGTGGTAGTACTTTTCGATGATATTTTGGTGTTTAGCAAAGACATTAAGGAGCATAAGGAACATCTAAATCTAGTCTTTTCACTCTTGAAGGAAAATAAATTGTACATAAATCCTGAAAAGAGTAGTTTCTTTCAAGATCAAATAGAGTATTTGGGTCACACAGTATCCACCGATGGGATTCGAGTAGATCCAAAGAAGATTGAATGCATAGTCACATGGCCTAAACCCCGAGATATACACGAATTAAGATCATTCTTGGGATTGTGTAGCTTTTATAGAAAGTTTGTCAAGAATTTCGCATACATTGCACATCCATTGACAAACCTTCTTAGAAAAGCTAAGCATTTCTTATGGACCGAGCATTAAGATAAATCTTTTACAGCTTTGAAAGAAGCTCTCATGCAAGCTCCTATGTTGCAACTACCCGATTTCTCTAGACCATTCTTTGTAGTTGTAATCGATGCTAGTGGATATGGGATTGGAGCCGTGCTTATGCAAGATGGACATCCTATAGCATATGAGAGTCAAAAACTAAAACCAGTTGAATGCAATTATAGTACATATGATAAAGAATTAACCGTTGTTGTACAAGCCTTACGAATGTCGAAAAATTATTTGATGGGAGCTAAGTTTCTTATCAAAATCGATCAGCAAAGTATCAAGCATTTGTTGACTCAGCCACTAATATCCGATAGTGCTCAAGGATTACACTCACGTTTTCACGTTTGTATTAATGGATTATTAGTGTTCATTAATTACTCTTCCAAGTACCATGAAAACAACGTGATCACGTAGGTTACTAGAAAAAATCATCGATAAACCGGATAAAAGTACCGCCAGTACACAAGACACTACCGATGGTAGTATTCACATTACCGACGGTAATATTAATTATCCCAACGGCGTAAATTGAGAGTGCTCTCAACGAAAGCAAGAACAGAAGAGGGAGAGGGAGAAACAGAGAGCCACACAAGTTTTGGTGGGTGCAGAACACCCTAATCTTCTTTTTCATTCATTTATATATGTGTTTGAGTATTGTACATAACTGGAGTAAAGGCACAGTGACCTTTAACCCCCACAACCTCCCACTTAAAGGAAAATGTGCCTTTAAGGGAGAACAACTAGGGAGCATACTATCCAATGCCCATCAATACACGACAATACTAAAGCCGCTGACTAGGTAGACTCTTCGTCAGCATATCTACAGGGTTATCATCTGTATGAACCTTGACAAGCTCTATGCGCTTGTCCTCAAGTACCTCCCTGATGAAATGGTACCTAACCTCAATGTGTTTGGTCTTTGCATGAAAGACCGGATTCTGTGCTAGCTAAATAGCACTCATGGAATCATTATGCAATGTCGGTACATCTGTATGAATCCGCAAATCCCCCACTAGCCAATCAAGCTGTATAGCCTCCTTGCAACCCTATGTGGTTGCAACATACTCAGCCTCTATGGTAGACAAAGCAACGCACTTCTGTGCACAAGACAACCATGACACTACACCACCTGCAAAGGTGAACACATAACCAGAAGTGGATCTCCTACTATCCACATGCCCTGCATAGTCTGAATCTGTGTACCCAAGTACATGCATGTCTCCTCTACCAAAGCAGATGCACATCTCCTTGGTACCCTTCATGTACCTCATGATGCACTTAACTGTCTCCCAATGCCTCTTTCTTGGATTAGCCATATACCGGCTAACAACTCCCACTGCAAATGCAATATCTGGTCTAGTAGCTATCATAGCATACATAAGACTCCCAACCGCTGATGCATAAGGAACCTTGGCCATCATGGCCCTCTCCTCATCTAATTTGGGACTATCTGTATGACTCAGTTTCACATATGGAGGCAATGGAGTACACACTTCCTTCCCCCCCTCCATATTGAAATGCTCCAATACTTTTGTAACATACTCCTTCTGTGAAAGCCAAAGGAGTTTCCTACTCTGATCATGCATGATGCGCATACCAAGAATATGACCTGCAAGTCCCAAATCCTTCATATCAAAGGCCTCATGCAACTTGGCCTTTAATGCATCTAGCTCATAAGTATTCTTGCTAGCCAATAGCATATCATCCACATATAGTGCCAGGATTATCAGGCTATTATCCTTAGCCCTTTTAGTGTAGAGGCAGTGATCAATTTCACTTCTTCTAAAACCCTGGGACCAAATGAAAGCATCAAACTTCTAATACCATTCTCTAGGCGCTTGCTTAAGACCATAGAGACTCTTCTTCAACTTGTAAACTAAATGCTCTTTGCCATTTTCTTCAAAGCCTTCCGGCTACACCATGTAAATTTCCTCATGCAGATCCCCATGCAAGAAAGTTGTCTTGACATCCATCTGCATAAGCTCCATATCCTCTACTGCCACTAGTCCAAGCATGCATCTAAGTGTGGTCATCTTCACAACCAGAGAGAATATCTCATCAAAGTCCACACCCTTCTCTTGCTTGAACCCTTTAGCGACCAAACGGGCCTTGAACCTAAGCACATCATCACCTGTGACCATCTTGTAGACCCATTTACATGGCAATGCTTTCTTTCCAAGAAGGCTCCCCACAATCAGTAAGCATCACATAGTTTACCCCTGGAACAAACCTATCAGGCAGTCTAGACACTCTAGATGATCTTCTCAAGGGCATTTCAGCTTGTTGTCCTACCTACATATCAGCCACATTTGGCTCATCATTTCCACTAATAGATCATCTACCCTTGATTGTATACCTATGGGAGTACTTGGTGGTACCATTTCTTGCACATTTGGTGCATGGATAGCTTGCTGTCTATCAACATATGCAGGTGGATTCACATCTTGGAAAGTGATTCTCCTCATTTCCACATCCCTCATGGGTGCCTTATGCATCTTCTTCTCATTGAAGACTACATCATGGCTATGTATGATCTTCTTTGCTTCTGGATCCCAGAGACCATAGCCCATCTCTCCACTTTCACCATAACATAGAAAGATGCATTTGCTAGACTTAGGATCTAGCTTCTTTCGAAGCTCTTTTGGCACATGTGCATATGCCTCACACCCAAATATATGCAAATGAGAGTAAGAGGGCTTCTTGCCACTCCATGCCTCTTCAGGAATACCACCATCCAAACTCTTACTAGGTGATCTATTGATCACATGCACTACACTCTTCATTGCCTCATCCCAAAAACCACCAGAAAGACTTGCATTGGAAAGCATGCATTGCAACCTTTCTTGAATGGTACGATTCATCTTTCCTACAACTAGATTTTGCTCTAGAGTACGAGGGGATGTGAGCTCCCTCTTAATCCCACGTGGATCATAGAAATGCTTAAAGTCATGAGAGAGATACTCTCCACCATTGTCAGTTCGTAGGAATTTAAACATTCTACCTGACTGATTCTCAACCAAGGCCAGCCATTTTTGAAATACCTGGAACACATCACTCTTCCGAGCTATGGCATAAGCCCACACTTTCCTAGTTGCATCATCAATGAATGTCACATAGTATTCAGCCCCGCCTAATGACCGTGTAGGCATGGGACCACATACGTCTGAATGCACCAAATCAAGCTTTTCAAACTCTTTCTTTGCCCTTCTTTTATGGGCTGATTTAGTCTACTTCCCATAGAGACAGTGCTCACAAATTTCAAAATCAGAGAAACTCAAATGCGGTACATAACCCAAACGACATAAGAGTTTCATTCCATTCTAGCTCATGTGCCCCAACCTGCAATGCCACAAAGAAGTACTTGGCTGCTCGGTTATTGCAACAACATGATCAAACACCCCTGATACATGTAAGGGATACAAAGTCCCACACTTGGCAGCCCTGGCCAAAAGCATAGAGCCCTTCTGAATTTTCCAACTCTAAAAGCCAAAAGTGGTGTGAAAACCAGCATCATCTAGTTGACCCACTGAAATGAGACTCTTGGTCAGCTTAGGCATGTCTCATATTTTTCAAAATAACTGCAGACCCATTTGCAAAAGAAAACTTTATGTCACCTACTCCCACTATGTCACATGCATAGTCATTTCCAAGATGCACACAACCTGTCTTTCCACTGTCATAAGTGGAGAACCATTTCCTATGGGGAGTAACATGGAATGAAGCACCAAAATCCAAAATCCAATCCTGGGAATATGCATCATCTGAAGTGGTAAGCAACTCTGCAGATAAACTAGACATGAAGAGAATGTCATTGTCACTATCATGTGTGACTGCATTGATCTCCTCGATCTTCACTTTTCCTTTGTCCTCCCTTGGACTCTCTTCCTTCTGATTTGCACCCCAATTTGCATTCTTTTTCTTATCCTTTTGCTCTCTTTTTAGCTTGTAGCAATCCTTTTTCATATGGCCCTTCTTGCCACAGTGGTAACACTCAATGTTCCGTGCCCTGGATTTGCTACGAGACTTCCCTCTTTCTTGGGAATTCCCTCTAAACCGTGATTTGCCCCTTTGTACATTTAAGGCTGCATCCTACTTGTTGCCGTCCATAGACTTCCATCTAATCTCCTTAGCCAACAAGCTACCCACAACATCATCAAATTTCAGTATTCCACTAGGTGCAAAGTTACTGACATCTGTACGGAAGGTATCCCATGATGATGGCAATGAACATAAGAGAAATATTGCCTTAGTCTCCACATCATAATTCATCTTTTGAGCCTGACGCTGGCTGAAAATAATACTGAATTCATTCAAGTGAGAAGCAATGGAGACCCCTTCCTTCATCTGCTATTCAAACAACCTCTTCATGACGTAAACTTTATTAGAGGCAGTTTCCTTCTCATAAGTGGCACACAATTTCTTCCACAAATCTTTCGTAGTCTACTCATTTACTACTGTGAAATAAACTAACTCCGCAAGATGAAGTCTAATAGTAGACTTTGCTAATGCATCCAACTCATTCCAATCTGCAGGCTTAGCTTCAATACCTACCAAGGGTTTAATCTGCTTCTTTTGAATAAGCACATCCCTTATCTGTTCTTTCCACAAAGAAAAGTTTGTCCCATCAAACTTTTTAATGCCGAAAAACTCCTTTTCAGACATGTAAGAGGATGCCATGATGCAAATGAAGAAAAATCCCAAATGCTAGTGCCTGCAAGAGAGAATCACACCAAATACCAGGTGCACCCAAATGTGTATGCCACAATAGAGTGAAATATCACCAAAACTCAAAGCTCAAAGCATCAAAAGATGCATTTGACTCATGTGCGTATACTATGCATCCATATGAGCAAATCTGGCCCAAAAGAAAATGCCAACTGTAATGGCAATCCAAAATGCCAATAAGTGCCAAATGGCTCAAGCATAAACACCGTCCATGGGCATATGCATTACCAATATCTCATCCAAGAGAGCATAACACTATCAGTGCATCACCTGCAATGTGTCAAAGCTGTCCCTAAGCATAAAATAGCATCCATGTGCAAAGCGTCCATAAAAAATAGCATCCCACAAGGCAATTTGGGCCTATCAACGCATCCAATAAGGATTGCAATGCATCCAAATGGCCTATAAATCATCCACTGCAACCCAATGCACACCACAAATGAGTGCACACGGCTCAAACTGCAACCAAAGTTTTCTGCATAAGGTATGCTCAAGAAATCATGGTCCCATGGCAATGACCGCTACTGAAAATAAACCTGAGATGCCTCAAAACATGGGCACCATTGCATAATCGGACTCAGCAAGAAAATCTGCAAATATCTCTCTTCAGCCAGAACTCCAAAATCCCAACCGATGAGTGAGAAATGGGAGTCAACACTTATCCACTGCCATGTGGCATAAATCTAAGGTTTCAAAACCTTAGAATGAAAAATGCATAACAGAGAGACAAAATCCAATACACAGAGATCTATAGCTCTGAAAATACTCCACCGAGTCATGCAAGAACTGATAGGTAGGGGTTTTTAGGCGTTCAGAATGCAATGGGATAGACGGTTTTAGAAACCGTGATCCCAATCACTGGGTCCAACACATAGACTGAAAAACGTTTTTGGAAACTGAACTGTTTGTAAACTCCATCGGAGTGCGAATGATGAGTAACATAGAAGTTTTAGGACCTCCTGAGTCCACCAGAACTGACAGATTTGCAAATGGTTGCTCCAAACTTGAGTTCCAATTCCTGGGCAAAAAAACGTAAAAACTGACACAGTGAGTTAGAAATCCAATGAAATGATCCCAGATTCAAGAATAAAGGCGTTTCCAAGATCCTGAAGTGAAATGGACACCAAAAGCAAGCAATAATTGCCTCTACAAGTCAATATGGAGTCTTTGTCGTCAAACGGAAGAGGGAAAAGCTTAAAAAACGACTTTTTCTTTGAAAACACTTAACAGGCTCTCAAAACCACTTCGCAAAACCAAAGTGACTTTTCCAAAGGTTCCTCCTAGGTCTCTGCACACTCAGATGCAAGTAAAGTCACCCACAAAGCTTCCCACAGAGCTTCTCCTTCCTCCCATAGAGCTGCTGAGCTTCCAAGCATTCACGCACGCTCAGCTAGATCACCCGGGCTCTGATACCAGTTGAGAGTGCTCTAAACAGAAGCAAGAACGAAAGAGGGAGAGAGAGAAACAGAGAGCCACACAAGTTTTGGTGGGTGCAAAACACCCTAATCTTCTTTTTCATTCATTTATATATGTGTTTGAGTATTGTACATAACCGGGATAAAGGCACAGTGACCTTTAACCCCCACATAAATATCGTCAGTAATATACACCGTCGAGATAATTAATATTACCGCCGATAGTGTCTTGTGTACCGATGGTGTTGTGGGGTGTAGATTCCTAGTTTTCCACGTGCCTCGAGGCTATATATTAGTGGAAATGGCGATAGAGGCTCATCATTTGATCCGATTGTGGTTCAAATCCCGATAAACCCTTTGGTAAGTTGGGAAAGAAAGTGAACCACAATTTGGATCTAAATAGTTGTAAGGCTAAGTGGGTTAGGGTGAGTCAGCATCTTGGGTTTGCTGCTCTGATTCCTTGCATCTTGGGAAAATTGTAGACCACGAACACGAGGGCTAGTGGATGCGAGTGTTTGTTGTGTGTTCTTGAGGGTGGTCTATACTCTGACTCCTTGCATTTTGGGGAACTTGCGGACCACAATCATGAGTGCCAATGAATGCGATTATTAGTGAGCAGTCTTGACTCTTAAGTCTTGACTCTTAAGCTAAGGGCCTTAGGTATGGAGGGAAGGGGGAGACAGGATGGCAATGACTTGAGCAAAAATAGGGCACGTGTTATGACTACGAATATACGATCGAAAATTGCTGAAATTAGAAATGCTCATCCACAATCTTCAAGATAAGTTGTGACTAGGCAAACTATAGATGCATAGTCATGCCCATGCCAGTATTCATATGCCTGAAAATGTTCCCGGGGTTGAAGAAGGAGTTGCAGAAGAGGATCTCATTGCTAAAATGGGCACTACCCCAATGCTTGATCCACCCTGTGAGGTTGTTAACCAAGATACGGGGAGAGGATTTATGCGGGTGTCACAATCCTGTGACACAGGGGGAAAAACGTAAGTCACATGGTCCAGAGTGGGACTTTGTTATTGATGTTCATGACTATGTTGAGTGGAAATGCAAGTATTGTGGAATACAAAAATCTGGGGGAGCACCTCGCATAAGGGGCCACTTGCTTCGTGACTCAAGAAAGAGCATTCAGTGTTGTGCGGCCCCAGGAGCTATTGCAGCAGCTCACACCTTGACATAGAAGTTGCAAGCTTCTGGAAAAATACAAAGAAGATCAATTTGGAAAAGTCAAGGTATAAGTGGAGTAGAGTCTATAAGAATACACAGTGACAGAAGTACTAGTGTTGCAGGATCCCATGCCAGAACTCCTTATGTGGACACTAGCACGCAAGATAGATCGCCACCTATGGCTCGTGAAGCTAGATTGGCAACTGCTACTCCTAACTTGAGGCAAGCCATGATAGTTGAGAGCATCCGGGTTCAGCATCCGGGTTCAAGACTTGGAGAATGCACAGTATGTACTTGGTAGATTAATCTTGTGATCAGGATATCCATTGAGTATGGTTGATAACGATGATATGAGAGCTACATGGAATTGCATAGCTAACTATGGGCCAGGCTTCAAGCCACCTTCTTACCACACATTGCATACGTCATTGTTAGACAAGGCATATGCAGAAGAGAAAGAGCATATCAATCGTAGCATTTTCGAGCAACTACATAACACCAGATGCACAATTGTCTCAAATGGGTGGACAAGCATAAAATGCCATGCTTTATTGAATGTGATGGTTATATTGCCACGTGGGGAAGCCTTCCACACATCGATTGATGCCTCACATGTAAAGAAGTCGAGGACATATATGACTGGTGTGTTATCCAAGGTTATAAGAGAGTTAGGCCTAGAAAAGGTTGTTCAGGTTGTCATAGATAATGCCAAGAGTTGTAAAAAGGCGGGAAGAATATTGCAAAGGGATTATACCAATTTATATGCATTTGCGTGTTGTACACATACTTTAAATCTTGCATTGAAAGATTGGTATAAACAAGTGCCATGGTTCAAAGAGATTGTTTGTGAGGCTCGAGACATCGTCAAGTTAGTATGATCAAAGCAACGTCTCGAAGCAATCTTTATGTCTCGTGATGGTTCTACCATGTTGCAATTTCCAGCAACCACGAGATTTGCCATGTACTTCTACACTTTCCAATCTCTAATGAAAAATTGGAGTTTTCTTATAGAGACATTTCCTTATGATGCATTTGAATGATGGATGTCAGAGCTGACCGATAGGGCAACAAAGGAGAAAATGCATGACCTGAAAGAAACATTGGGATCCCTTGCGTTATGGAAACGGCTTGAGGATACCACTAATGCTATGAAACCTGTTTTATATGTGCTTAGGGAATTGGACTCAAAGTCTCCAACAATGGGAAAAGCATGGATGCACTTTTGGAGTATTGAGCAGGCGCTTATTGCGAGGAATCTCCCTGCTCACATGAGCCAAGAGAATGAGAGAAGACCATTTAATGCTACAAAATGCAAAGAATTGTGGCAATTGTTTAGGCCGCGATGGGAGCAAGCTCATAATCCATTGCATAGTGTTGGGTACCTTTTAGACCTCGAGTGGTGGAATATGAAGCCCGAAGAGATCCCAATTGTTGTGCATGACTTTCATAAGGTGGTGCGATAATATTATCCCCACAACCATGAGTTTGCAAAGTGTTGTAATGAGTTAGCCAAGTATCGATGCAAGGAGGGGTTGTTTGCATCAAGCGATGTTCAAGCATTGGTAGAAACTACGTGGATGATGAATGGTGGCACGTGTGAGCTTTTATGCCCGATTGCAATGAGGGTTCTTTCTCAAACATGCTCAAAACTCGGGCTCAGAAAGAAACTGGAGTCATTACAAGTACATTCACAGTACTTTACAAAATAGACTTCTAGAGGATCGGGCTGAGAAGTTAGTGTACATCTATGCCAATCATAAAATCCTAGAAACATTAGGAGATGTAGGATATGAGGAGAAATTTCCAAAATGGACGTACGATATCCCGCTAGATTCTATACAACCTGAAGCAGTCCCATCGTTGCAGATTCTAGAACCCCAAGAAGAGGATGAATGGTGCAACATCCGAGGAAGATAGCAATGAGGAGGATGAATCTGATGAAGATGAAGGAAATAATATTCACCTTCCACATGAATCTGAAGATGAGGATATTGATGACAAACATGATGAGGATAGTGACTCGTGAATTGTGGCAATGATGGCAATAGGGTTTTGAATGTCTCATTGTATTCAGAATGTGTTATTGTTTTTTGATTGCAGGTTGCGGTTTAGGGTTGGATAAGAATTGTCTTGTTGTGCATTGTAAATATCTTGTGCTTAGGGTTTGGGCTTTGATTCTTCCTTGTCGCCATTGCATAGGCTTCTGGGTTGTTATGCCAATTGTTGTGCTCTCGACCAAGTTCAATTGATCAAGAGCATGGCAACTGGCATACCACTCTATCTCATATGCAATAGAATCCTATGTGACGATGTGATGAGGAAGAAGCATGTGCAAAGTTTAATTTCTTGTCTTTGGTAACACTTTTCTTTAATGACTTTAAAAATAAGTTTTAATTGAGAGAGAGAGAGAGGGAGACATGACTTTAGGATTGCATGCGACTTAAGCTTGTGGTTTAGGGTTGGAAAAGAATTGTCTTGTTGTGCATTGTAAATATTTTGTGTTTAGGGTTTGGGCTTTGTTTCTTCCGTGTCGCCATCGCATAGGCTTCTGGGTGGTAATGCCAATTGTTGTGCTCTTGACCAAGTTCAATTGATCAAGAGCATGGCAACTGGCATACCACTCTGTCTCATATGCAATAGAATCCTATGCGAGGACATGCGGAAGAAGCATGTGCAAACTTCAAAGTTTAATTTATTGTCTTTGGTAACATTTTTCTTTAATGACTTTAGAGATAAGTTTTAATTGTGTGTGTGTGTGTGAGAGAGAGAGAGAGAGAGAGAGAGAGAGAGAGAGAGAGTGTGTGCTTGTGATGCAAGTGCATATAATTATATTTCAATGGCAAATATAATTTTTTTTTAAAGTTTACTTTATATAGTTTATAATGATTAAAGTTTAAAGTTTACTTTCTATAAGATTGCATAGTGTTTTACATTCCAAATTCCAATTGATGCAACCATAGCCTGCCTTAAATTATTTATTATGAAATAACCATAGCCTTCCTTGATGCAATTAAATTATTTGTTTTCAATTAACCATAGCCTTCCTTAAATTATTTATTATGAAATAATATATTAACACTATTCCAATCGATGACTTTAGGATTGCATGTGATGGATTTTTTGATTGCATAGTGCAAAATAATTATGAACATTGGATGCATATAAATTAATCACTAAGCATTTAAATATATGAATCCCACTAGATCATATAGTACACCATCATAGAACTTCAATGAACTTAAAACAAAGGCATATATTTCCATCATAAAGTGATTGTATACATATATTTTCATCATAAAGAGAATGTATAACTTCATTCAATGTTATGATCCTGGATACAACTGTCCTAAGCCCACTGTCGTAAGCCCAACACCATGTACAGTGCCATTGATAGTTGGGCTTTACAAAGTGGACAAATTGATCTAGTTGGCAAGTAATCTACTAGACAATAAAGATGAAATTTATGGCCGCAAGGCAGAGAGTAATAACCAATACAATTATCAAACAAGCATTGGCATAATGGGCACAAGAAATTGTCCAGGCTATCGGAGGGAAGGGGTTCCACCGCATATGGTTGTGAGGATGGATGGTGACAAATAGCTAACCATGCCTCCATACTTGCATCTCTGATTAGTGTTGCACGTGCTTCGTGGGCCTCTTGCCGCAATCGCGTGTTGAGGTCCTCCAAGCTCTTCAATTGGGCACATAGAGAAATACTCTCATTTTGCAACTCTGGATCGGGGTTCGCGGTCTTTCAGTCTCTAGGCATTGGACTTGCTCAAACCAGGCCACATTCTCTTCGTGAAGTTGTGCCACTTGTTGCTCCAATGGGCCATGCGCACCCTCCAATGCCCTGGACAATTGTGATTGGGTGATCGTCACTTTTGTATGACCACACGTACGCTTGTCCTTGTAGGAGAAGTCCACCTGTATACCCTTAATGAAGTGCATGTACAAGAATTTGGTGAAGTACATCGCCACTTCATTATGGTGTGGGGGCTTTCCATATACCTCGATGTAGATTTGCCTGGCATTTTGCCGAATCCATTCGTCTCGGCAATTGGCTATCTTCCACCTCCTGTGCTGGTCCAAAGCTTGGGTTGAAGTGCTTCCATCTCCCTCTATTCTTCTGTCTCTTCTCGCCTGATTGCTTGAGGCTGCCTCTTCATTTGCCTCTAAGGGCCAGATTGCCTAGAGCTCTTGTTTGGAGACCAGCTTGTTTACTTCTTTCCATTGCATGCCTGCAAAACCAACGCCCATGGTGTCGATTGCTATTCATATACTTATTGGCAATATCTTTAAACAAAAGTTGAATGATTAAACATACAGACCTCCAAGTTGAGCATACAAGGATGCTCCATGGATGTACGTGCAATAGTCTTTGGCACATGCTCGGGCGTTGCGTTGGCAACCCTACGTAGCCGCTCAAACTGTAACCATTGATGCTTGGCATGTTGAGCCTCCTCTTCAGCCTCCTTTTGTGTCAATGGACGCTTGCCTGCTCTTCTGGAGACTTCCTCCTCCCCGTGCAGAGGAGTATCCTCTCCTTGTGACATTTTCCAAAAGTATAGTGCGGATACTGTAGTTCTGATAGCACAGTATAGATAAATGCCCTGAGTGCAGTATGTAAAATTTGCATGCATCAAATTTAATATTTGTGAGTTCACCTTGTGTGAGATAGGATACAAGATGCAAATGTCACGTACAATATGCTTGATGAAAGATGAAGATGTTACAAATGCTATGCAAAATGTACATGTTGCAATCTTGAATAAATGCTTTCAAATGTTGCAATCTTTACAAAATATAAAAGGCCATACATCCACAACATAAAGGACATCTTTTTTGAATTATCAATGCTTTCAAGGCCAATAATTTTGTTTTTGAACAAGTTTATTATGAATCACGATAAGTTTGACAGACACATGGTGTCCCAAAAATATTACAAAGCAAAAAATGTGGCTTATGTTGCAAGCCTAAGGGCAAGAGACATCTCTTCCATAGGCCTCATAGCCAATTCTCCCTCACATTCCACTCTCTTTAAGATATCACTGGTTTGTGCAGGTGGCTTTCTCTGATCGGCAATGCGATGCATCATTTGTTCATGTGCACGACGTTTAATGGCATTAACAACATGAGAGGGAGGAATTTTTCAATCATTCTCAATATAGCCCCAACCATCTTCAAAAAATTGAATCATCTCAACAATGATCCATCCCAATGCATAGGTATCTGCATGGCATGTATATCTGCCTCTTAAGGCTACTTCTTGTAGCTCGAGTGCAAGCCACTTTTTTCTCCCGTGCTCTTCCTCTTTCTTGCGAACTCTCTCAGCAAAGTCGACATCCATCTCCAAAGACTGCTTCTTCAGATGCTTGAATGCCTTTCGACTCTCTGAGAAGTCCATGGCCATCCCCCAATCTATGATGCCTACTCGGCATTTAGACTTTCCAACAAAATCCAATAAGATGTTGCCTGGATGCAAGTCTACGTGCATCCACCTTCCTGTGTGCAGCCTTCCCAAACCATCCACAAGTGCATGGATGATATGGAGGAGATTCTCACAAAAAGACATTGATCTGAGCAATATCTTCCTTCTCCAATGTAGCTGGGACTTCCCCTCTTGCTGTGGTGGCCATCGGATCCGCTCCTCCTCTTTGAACATGGTGGAAGTAGCATGTGAACTTGCCCTGGTCCATTGGAAGAATTTGAAGAAACTGCAACAAGCTACTGCCATTAAAGTATGGTGTGATGGTCCACAGTGGCTCTTCTTGGGTTGTTGCAATCACACATACAAGGACTGGGTGTAAAATCTGCATGAGTTGTTCTCTCCTTGCTTCTCGTGTGCACGTCCCAATATTGCCCTTGTACTTCTTTTCGGCATATTCCACGGGATATGGCAACCCTGCAGCTCCTACCAACCGCACTTTAAAAACAGTGCCATAGGATCTTGAGCTAATTTCCTTGCCAACTTCGATCTCCCTCTCTGTGACATAGGCCAAGATTGACACTCTGTCTATGTTACTAGCTAGGTGTTGTGCCCTTCGAACCTCATCACCTCTCAATGGTTGAGAGGGTGTAGAGGCTAACTGCTCTTCATCTACAGCTAAGGATGTAGCTCACCCATAAGCCGCTGCAGCCTTCTTTTCCCAGCTCTTAGCCACTATGACACAATGATCTGACGCAACGACCTTACTCTTGTGCTTGGCCCATACACTCGTCCATTGTGTTAATTTGAAGACATCAAACTCTTGTGCAAGAGTAGGGTCTACATTGCATGCTTCGTTGAAGCGGGTCTCTGCATTCCCAATAAAGGTATCAACCCAAAGCATGGCATTTGTCTCCCATTACACTCAGCTCACAAGGTCATTCTAACCTTCAGATTGCAAACTTTGATACCCCCCCCTTCCCCCTTTTAAGTGGAGGGCCAAGGAAACCTAGTTCCGAATCGTGGTCCCAATTAGCCCCTTGTCCTATTCAGGATGCGGGACCAGGAACCACTTCCTGGACCAGGCCCCTCGGCCAAGACATGGAGAGAGGAGGATTTTTACCTCTTCTCAATCCACTGTTAGTGGACAATGACACCGGTAGTTGGCATATATTTTCGAGCGGTAGTATTACCGCCGGTAGTTTAAGTATAACCGCCTGGTAGCAATAGTACTACCAACAGTAAAAAGATTAATACCGCCGGTTGTAATACCACTACCGATGGTTATACTTAAACTACTGGCGGTAATAAAAGTGTCGACAATATGGTCACTATTACCGCCGGTAATAATGTGTTAGTTTACCAGCGATACTATTAGCACTACCACCGGTACCTAGATACCGTCGATAGTATTACTATTATCGCCGGTATGTATCCGATTTCTAGGTCAAGGCAACCTGATAGCATAAAGCTGTGATTGTAATTGTGAATGTGTGAAATACATCATCACGACACGTAATCACAAGAAAATTCACTCCTTATCCGATAGGCACATCAAGTGGACATCATTTATACAGAGTTTTCATCCTGATTCAGTATCAGCCTGGAAAAAGAAAATGTAGTTGGTGATGCTCTTAGCAGAAAGCCAAGTATTAATCACATCACTGTTGTAGAGACCCAGCCTTTTGAAGGTATGAAGAATTCTTATCAAAACGATCTAGACTTTTCCAATATATGGAACAAATTAGAGAATAATAATTGGAATCCTATGTTGGACTATTCATGCAATGATGGATACCTCTTTTATCAAAATAAATTATCCATCACTTAACCCTTTAGACAAATTGTAATGGAAGAAATGCACCAACCACCAAATATGGGACAACACGCAACCTCTTAGATAAGAGAGCAGAGCTCTAACCACTAGCCCATTCAATATAGGGTTTTGTGTTTTCATTACATTATGGGGTTTTGTGTTTTCATTACATGATGATATTAGTGAAAAGGCCTTGGGAGCATTTTGTGGCAAAAAGAAATGGAGAGTGGCATAAGCGACGAGTCATTTTCTTTTGAAAGAAAGTGACTATGGGCTTTAGAGATTTTCCAAGCTCAGGGGCGATGTCTTGTGACGAATGTTGACCCTCAAGGGCACCAAGGCAATCTTCTTTAGAAGGAGTGCCACAAATCCTATGGCCCAAGTTGTCTACTATTCGCAATCAATTTTCCAAGACAGAGCAGTCACCATTCGACATGGAAACTATCGGCGATCTAAGAAACCTTGGGCGCCTTTCGTCTTTGCCGTCAACTTTCCCTTTCTTCAGCAGCGATTCCCCATTGTTCTATCATCGTTGCTTTCTTGGGAGTCGCAGCCTTTCGGGAAGAATCCATTGCCCTTTCCTCTTCGTCAGTCTGTTGCTCTAACAGGATAGGAGAAAGGACCATGGACGTTTTGTACGAAGATGCATCTCGAGAGGGGAAGGAGGATCCCTCGTTGCATCCCCAGGAGCATGGCAACATAGAGCTCGAGCGAGAGACAGGCGAGAGGCGTCGCGGGCGAGACATTCTTGTTGCTGTGGACAACTCTCCTAACAGCAAGCACGCTTTCGATTGGGCTGTTGCACATCTATGCCGTCTCGCCGACACCCTTCATCTTGTATACGTTCTTCCCAGTTAATGGTTTCTAACTCTTTGTACCTTTGGTGTTGGCAATAAACTCCGATGCTCATGCGCCTGCATGCATTGCTTCGATGTTTTCAATCTTTCCATGTTTACCGAAAGTCTGTTGACAGTCGATCGGCACTTTAACTATAACACTTTTTATTTCACCCGAGGCCATCCCCAAATAATTAGTCTTCTTTGACAAACTTAAAGCCCAGGTCAGTAGCAGCAAATTTCACAGGATTCCGACGCTAATTTGAAACGTAATCTCCTTGACTGACTGTCATGTAAAGGCTACATTGGGAATCCTGGGTCACGTATAGTCTTTTTGGAGTAAGAGCCTTTTACAAGAATTATACATAATAACCAAAAGTGGGGAAGTGCGAAGGGAGGAAATGCAAAAGCCACGAGTTGAAACCCTTGGTACAAAAATGAAGTTGGGAGCTTAAAACGATCAACTTGAACTCAGTAACAAAATCAAGAAAGTAGTAGCTGATGGGACGCCAGCAATGATCTCTCGATATGTGGGCGAAGGCAAGTGAAGCGACCCTGATACTTTACGCTGATTGAAAAAAAATAATGGCACATTGCCTAGTAATACCACAGTCTGGCACCTGAGAAACCTCTCTTTTTTGTCTATGGTGGCCTTGGGAATGGAACACTGACTTTGCATGTATGATTGTGGTCGTTGCTTCTCCATCCTCTCATAAAAATAAAAATAAAAATAAAAAAGAGGAAACGATATGTGTGAAAACATTGTAAGGGGAAAGCCTAAAGAAAAAGATGCTGCCCCTTAATGAAAGGATCTCTTAAAACATATGAACTCAAAACATAATTACCTACGTTTTATACCTTCCGTCCAGCAAGTACACAAGACATGAGGGTTTTGTGAATCATCTTCACGCCCATGTTTATCATCCATTTAATGGGTTGTATTATTACCTTACTTCTTACATTGTAGGTAATAGTTGTACTGTTGTGTTGATCGAGCTCTGCATACCTGCATGGCGTTCAGATCTTGAGGGAGCCTGACATCTTGTGTGCTCTTGTTTGGTCATTGAGGCTTCTAAGCTCGCCAAAAAAAGGCTCAAGTAATCGTGAAGAAGTGAGGTGCAAAAGCTCTCTGTAGAAGTGAGATCAGAAATGCTCGCCATGTCAAGTGCTTCAAGCCCAAAAGGAGAACTTTCTGCCATCAACAGGGGCTCCAAAAAGCTTGCTTATAATTACAAAAGGCCATGAAAGCTCTATCCCAAGAGCACACCAATCAAGGTAGTAGTCAATGTCTTTGGGTACATATTCAGGGTTGCTCGGAGAGAGGCTGCTCAAGATGGTTGATGAGAGTGTTTTTTTTTGTGAGTTCCTCTGCAATCCACACGGGAAGTCGTTTCAACTTGTTGGACTATCAAAAAATACTTGTTCTTTCCTTTCTTATGCTGAAAGTGAGAATTTAGTGAGCTCCTCCTTGACCAACTTCAAAATTTACATCTTCCCAATCAATTTCTGGTAGAGCTTTGCTGAGTTTTTCGAAGGTCTCATCGTAGAATCTTTTACTATGTTCCAATTGTTTGGTAGTCCTCCAATCTCAATTTTCTTTGAGTTGAGCTGCCTTTCAACTTGCTCCTTTACTTCCTTTTGAATCTGTACAATTATAGAGCTCTTCACTTCTCCTTTAGAATTCTCTTGAATCTCTCCCTTAAGCTTCTTATAGCAAGCCTCAAAGTTCTCAACCACCTCCAACCATGCACAAGCCACGTCATGTAGCATGTTTTCCATTTTTTGATTCTTGATTCTACTGCGAGTTTCAATCTGCCTTAAGGTCTACTTTGGGCTCTGGTCTCAACTTTAAGTCATCATTATTCTCTAGTTGTCACTATCCTTGGGTTAGACATCTTGAGGTTCCATTGACCCTCAGCATCAACTAACAAGAGTGTTCGAGTCTCATTTGGCCTATATCCTTATGCCACCGTCATGTACCAAGATAACACTGCTATATTATGCTAATTACCCTTGAATTTAAAGCATACTAAGGAATTTTCAGTTCCTAAAACTCTTTCAAGGTCTATGCCCTCCCCCCCCACCCCCCCCACCCTTTAGGCATAAATCTCAAAGCTGTCATATATCTCTATTACCACACTTCAGGGAGACATAGAAAAGCTGTCCCTTGATCAGCTTCAAAGCTGTCTTCACTGAAAATTATTGGACTCCCCTGGCCACGTTTAAGGAACTCTTTTTGACACACTCGTGGGCAGTATTCAAAGCCTTGGTGAACAGCATTCGGTGTGAATGCCGTAGGACACAGAGCATGACAAGGAGAATTCCATAGCATTGGACATTCTCGTCATGTGTCTCAAAGACATGCTATTTGCTCAAGTAATGACCCTGACAGTCGCCGAAAATGTATGGGCTGATCAGACACTGATCAAGCTTAATTTGAGTCAACTTGAAAACGTGTTTAAATGGAAGGAGGTGAATCTATAGTGGAACACTTGATTGGGATGAGCGCTCTCAAGGATGAAAACATTTGATTTGGTTCTACTTGAATTTGTGAATCAAGTACCTCACTATGAAAGGAATTTCAAGACCAAGAGCCAATGGACATACAAACCGAGAGCAGAGATGGAGGACATCAGTCCAGCTCAGCAAGAGAATCAAATAACACAGGAGCATATGTAGCACACAGATCATTAAACATTGTCTGCAATTGTAAAAAGAAATAGCAGCCTAGCTTAGCAAGAATTACCAACTAGAGAGAAAATTCATGCAGAATATGGCTCACTAAGAAAATAATCTAAAAAATATAGATTGTTTTACATTATGTTTACATCAAAGCGATTTTGTGCACATGAGCACCATGAACTGCTGTAAGTCAATCCAACCATTGGATAACCTCAAGATGTGTCACTTGGAGATGAAAACAGAATTCTGGTGGATGTCATTGGTGAGGTCTTAATTCCATCGATTCATAGTTCACAAAGGAGGCATTTGTGATGTGCTGTATGTGTCAGTTTTCATGTAGAATTTGTCGTCGGTCATACAAATTAGTTTTGATATGGAATATTGTAATATCTACAGTAAAGTGGAATGCTCTCACTTGAATTCGAAGATAGTATACTAATGGAATGTGTCTTTTACAATCAACTGGAATGTCCTCACATAATTTCAAAGATAGTATACTAATGAAATGTGAAATCGACCCTCCAAGAGTTGGTGTGCATGATACCACATAAGGATGCAAATTCCATGGCATCCAAGGGTAGGACATACTTTTTAATTTTTATATTTTATGGAGAAAACTACTCGATCCATGGTCAACAGCCTTAGTAGTGGATTTTTATTAACGGGTACGCAAACGGCAAGTATGTTCCTCTGGCATGAGGGGATGCTGGCAGACGAAGAACTCAAGTGACTTTGGACTGAGGAAGAAGGTTGAGGCAGGAAAACGACTGCTCTAGAGCCCGGACAGAGGTAGAACAGCAGAAAAGAGTGGCAGGAAGGGCAGATAATGCAGCGGGGGAGTAGATGAAGTGGTAGTACAGGCAGACAGAGTGGCAGGGAGGGCAGCAAGATGACCAAAGAGTTAGTGCTGATGGTCTTTGTAGTCAAGAAGAGGATAGGATACGTGTTCTGCAAAGGTTTTACTGAGCTGTTGTAGATGTGAACGGACTAGAAGGAAGTCATTCTATTGCCCAAATGGTTATAAGTCAGTTGTTGATATTATCGTAACAAGTTTCCGTTTGTATGAAACATTCCTTGCTGCTGACTGATGGTTCTGTTTATCACATGGCACAGAATCTGCTGCAGATCAATCAGACCATTCCCCCAAGGGATTGCAACAGGCTCTATCTGAGGCTACATCAGCATTTATGGAGCACTTAGCTTTGGAGGCATATGAAGCGGCTATGGTTTGTCATATCTTTCTGATATATATTATTTATTATACCAAAGTTTATCTTTATTCCATGAGGATGTTTGACTTTCATGGTTGGTTTTCAGAAGTCTGCACCAATTCATGAATCATGTTCAATGAGTATTTCTGATTATGATATTGTGGCATGTCTTGGGAAACATACAGTTAAATCCTCAATTTGCAGGGTCTAATCTGGAATTCTAGTAGATGAAGCATCTATAAAGTGCTTTGGATTATATATTTTCACTTCTATATTCTAAGCTTAAAAGCAGATCTATTTGTGCTTCTCAGCTAAACTGTTGTACTCTGAGGATGCTGAGTGTTTTGAATGACTGATATATGTCATTTTTAAAAGTGAATTTGAGACCATAATTTTGGGGGATGAAGCAAGCTGAGTTTACACTTTTGTCAGACTAAGTTGCTGTGCATTTGTAGGGTGTAGGATTATTAGGCCTTTTAGGAGTATTATGAGATGAGGGGGCATGTACTATGAGAATATGGGATTTGTGTTAGAAATGACCCAACAGAGGGTACATGCAGCGGAAGACTTATAGTAATGTCCAGGAGCTCACACAGTGTGCGGTGTGGGTGTGGAATCACAGATTTCTTTACTTATGTGCATACAATAGGTGTGCAAACTCATCAATAGACAATGAACCAACCAGATAGAGAAACCACCAAAAAATATATATTTCCGTCCACAACTATGGACACAATACAAAAGAGACAGATCCAGAGTCCCACCAATGATGTGGTCCTCTGATCTTACCACAAGGTCCTTCTCCTATCTGCTGGCTATCGCTAGACTCGAATCCGCGTGCTCCACCTTGAGCGTCTGTAGACTTTCCGTCCAGTGTGTTCTTCTCCACCTTACTGCCTGTGAATCAGCCTAGGTGGGCAGCCTCTGCCAAGCTTTG
This sequence comes from Dipteris shenzhenensis, assembly GCF_047967505.1. Classification (NCBI taxonomy): domain Eukaryota; kingdom Viridiplantae; phylum Streptophyta; class Polypodiopsida; order Gleicheniales; family Dipteridaceae; genus Dipteris; species Dipteris shenzhenensis. The sequence continues at coordinate 2,723,741 of NC_141627.1, read as the reverse complement.
TCTGCAGCACACAGGTCCCTGTTCCACTGCTCCAACCTGCTTGTGAATGGCTGCTCCAGAAGGTATGATGATCTCAGCACCTTGCTGCCCTAGAAAACAGCCAAGGTTCAGCCTCTCCCTGGAGCTAAGTCTGCAGCACTCTTTAGGTCTCCTTCACCTCCTGGGAAAAGGCCCAAGGAAGCCCTATCTGCTGCTCCTGTCTGCTCCTCCAAAGCTGCTCTGCTGGATAAGAAATGAGGCCTGAAGCCTCTCCTTTTATAGGCCCTGAGGCCTGGCAAAAATACTGACCAGTCTGCTCTGACTGGGCCGACTGGACAGACTAGGTTGGCTGGCCCAACCGACCTGGTTGGCTCAGCCCAACCAGCCCTATATAAGGGCCCTTTGCTGGCCCCTTCCAGTGCAGGGTCCAGGCCCATAGGTCCGGCCCTTTTCCAGGCCCTTCTGCAGGTCGCAATCCTGCCCACAAGGCACGCCTCTGCTCCTGCTATGCTGCGCCATGTGCCAGCTCTGCTTGCAGGTCGTGTCCCTGCCTGTAGACACCTGCCATGCTGCTGTATAGGGGCCGTACCTGTCCGTACAGGTCCTGCTGTCCTGACCTGCCTGTACCGTGCCATCATCAGGGTCTTGCTGCAGTCCACTGAGTGCTTCATGCCAGGCCTGATCCAAGACACTATGTCCCTGCCATCTTCCTGCACATGAGCTGCTCCTGATGTAGCCTTTCATCCTTGGGATACCCCACCTACCATGAATGCTCCAGATCTGTCCCAGATCCACACATCCAGGTAATCTCTCATTGGGCACATCCTGCCCTAGGTCTCCCTCCCCCACGCACTCCTCATTTGGGGGCTTACAGATGGGGAGGTGACCTTTCCAACAATTTGGAGAGTGTTTATTTAGTGTATTGAAAGGTGACATTGAGGTCAAGCAATATATCTTCACTTGAGTCTCCACTGGGTGTCTGTCTCCTGTCTTGGCCTTTAGTACAGCACTTTTTGGCAATCCTCATTTGGAGAGGGGTCCCTCAATTCTTAAACACTATTGCCTATCTATTCTAGGTTGGACTCCATGTTTAGTTATATTCTTCCTGATTCTCTTCATAATGTTACCATTTCAGCATACTTGTTGCTGCTGTATGCAGTCTTTTCTCCTCAACATGACCTTCTATTTGTCGACTCTCTAATAGTCTCTTGCCATTGTGCCTCCATACCTTGCCTTGTTACTTCGAGTTCTTTGTATTTGTCTTAGGTGGGGGATCAACCCTTCTGGAGGTATTACCAGAGGCCAAAGGTCACGGTTGCAAGGTGCAAACACTACTACGACATGCGTCTTCGTACTACTACTCTATTGCAATCAGGCGGCCACGTGGTGCAGTCGTGCTTCTTTGTACTAATAAATGCAACCAAGGTTTACACTTATGTTTGAGATGCATAGTTGTAGGTTAGGCTAAGGACATTCTTTCATGACTTTCCCATAAATGCTCTAGTTGGTTCTAGTTGGACCATACAAGCTAGTGTCATATCTTAGTTGAAGAGTTTCATCCTATATCATCATCATGATGTGACATTGAGAAGAGAAGGAATGGGTTTTTGGTGAGTGACAATGAAGATGCATTGGCTACTCAAGAGTGTTTGAGGGTTAGCCAGATGAGCATATGTTGTTGTTGCAGTTGTATTCTCTTGACTTGGCAGGTGGAGCCTTTCAATTTACTTTGGATGAACGTGTCATAGATTGTTGAAGGTCTAGACTCTTATATAGAGCAGATAGAGGAAATCAAATGGCAGCATCCTTGAATCCTTGTGTTATCAAGATATTCCTTTTCCCATGAGGACTAGCAAACAACCAAGTAGAGCACACTTTGTAAGAGCTTCAAGGTCCAATTGTGGTGGGATGCATTGCTGGTCTCACAACGTCAATGCTACAGCTTGTAGTTAAAGGGGACCGCATTTAGGAGGGCACCATTTATGGGAGAGGACTTCATTCCTCCAGTTTACCTATGGCGACTACCCAACTCCTAAACAATGAGGTCTAGCCTACTTGGGATCACCTTTGGTCCTCTCTTGGTGTATAGTGGGTCACATGGAAACAAAAATACTATGTGCTAGTGTTTTCTATCAATCTTCCCGTCCCAACTGTGCTTCTCGAATACATGACATTCTTCTTTTAATTGATGAGTTTTTGGCATTGCCTAATAGTGGCTTTAGTACTCATAGATGATGGAGTACTCAAGGTAGGGTTCCCTTCCATCACTAAGAGCCTATTGGAGACTTTGAGTTGAGAGCAAATGCACTAGTTACTTGTGTGGTGCCTATGTTAGACAGAGTTCATCCACATATCCAAGGCTTACTCTTGCTTCACACGATGCAGCCTATAGGGAAAGGATGGACTTCCATGTCATCTGAGCTTAGCCCCCTACCACAGGGTCCCTCTCTATCTCCCTACCTAATGACCATTTCCCCTTACCACAAATTCACTCTCATTCTCTTTATCCAATGACCATCTCCTTGGCTATGGTCTGGTCCAAGGTGCAAGGCAAGAAGAAGAGCAAGTACATGGCCAAGAACGCGAGAAAGAGATCCCATTGAACACAAAAGTCCAAGGACTAGATGGTTATGGATCTTCAAAGAGCTCTAGCCCTAAGCCAAAGCCCTCTTAATTCTCTAGGGGAGGCCCATGTGCAATTTGTTAGAATATGAAGTCAAAGTGAGTGTATTTGTGTGTCCTAGGTCCCTAGGACTTATTTTATAATCTAGTGAGTCCTAGACAGTGCCACGTGTCATATGGAAGATTATCCCATATGCATTGTGACTTTCTAGAGTCTAGAGGCTCACACTATATAGTGTTGTACTTGTCTTGAGTCTTTTCATATCAGTTAACATCAAGCTATCTACATGTGAGTATTTTGGTTCATTGCTATTGCCTATTTCCATTTGAGTTCATTTCCATTATGCTTGCAATCTTTCCTTTCCGTTCCTAGAGATAGCTTGCTCATGTTCCTTCATGTGGTATCAGAGCCATGTTCTTAGCCCTGGTCTCTCTTTCCCTTCCCTTCCAAGAGGTTGAGGTGAGGGAGGCCAATGAAGCTACTCTACCTTATCCTCCTTGGAAGGCTAACCTCTTGCTCTCTTCTCCTCCTACCCAAGCCTCATCAACGGGAGCTAACTTGGAGCAGATTTACCTCGCCAGCAACTATCCCTTCTTCAACCCAAAATGCATCGCCATAGTAGCCTCGCCTCCAACTGCTCCAGCCCGCTGCAAACAAGCCGTACATGCCATACGGACTGTATGAACTGGTCCGTACTGCACCAGGGCCGTACAACAGGCTGTACAGCCTGCCGTACAGTTCGTACATGCTGTACGGACTGTTCCGTACAGTAAGGACAGCTCCAGCCTGCCCGTACTGATGCGACATGCCTGCCATTTGCTCCTTCTGCCCGACATTCTCTTGGAGCTGCTGCTCGCAAGTTGGTGCCCGTATTCTGCCCGTCATTCTCTTGGAGCTGCTCTACTGAATTTACAGTTTCTGTCCTTTTACTTTTGTCTGCCATGAAGAAGTTCCAGACCTGCTCCAGCTCATGAAGAACTTATCAAGGTGATCTTTCCATAGTTACACTTGCATTTCTACTCTTTTCTAGTCATGGAGTCTTCCAAATGAACTACCATTTCGTTCGAGAAGTTTTCTGGTTCCCTACATGGCAAACAAAGATGCTTCTTGTACTTATGAAAGATGGAGTGTGGCATGTTAGTGGCAAGGAGAAAAAGCCACAATCAGATGAAAAGAAAATTGCACACTGGGAGAATCTGAATGACAAAGCTCTTTCTCTCATTGGTTTGGGATTGGGTGATGAAGTTATTCATCATTTTGATTTTGACTCCACTGCTCACGACTTATGGGCTAAGTTTGAAGAATTGTTCGGCAATAATATCATCAATTCAAAGGTATTCCTTAGACAGGAATTCTTCAAGCTGCAAATGAGCATGAAGACTCTCTTCTTGCTCACTTGAATCATATGGAATCCTTTGTCACTGAGCTTGCTAGTTAGAAGGCCCCTGTAGGGGAAGATGATCAAGTTGCTGTGCTCCTCTCGAGCATTGAGGAAATTTCTAAGTACCGGGAGATCATACCAGCATTGCGTGTGACACAAATGGGTTATCATGATATGGTTGGTATGCTCATTGATCATGAAAGACGGTATGCAGACACTCCAGACTCCACTGTACTGTACTCCAAGGGCAAAGGCAAAGACAAATTCAAGGCTTTCAAATGCAATCACTGTGGGAAGCTTGGTCACACCGACGGTCACTACTTTCAGAAGCTTGCCAAGCAACAACAGGCAAACTTGGTTGGGGCTGCAACAAGTGAAGACGAAGAAGAAGATGGTGCTTCGACATTGGCTCATGCTCTTACTGCCAACATCAGAGATCTCTCTCTCCATTCAGAGGTCTATGTACCTGATGATCGGGACTTTTGTTTTTGATCTATTCTATGTGTGCCTGGGTACTCTGCCCTGGGTAGTCCCCAAAAAATGCTTATAATAATGATTCTTGTGTCCTTGAGTCAATACAAGTATTCAGCCTTGGAAAGTCCTCCTCAAATGATGTTTTATTTCCTTTATGAGTGGTGTGTGGCTTCCTAGCAAGTCTTGCTATGAAGCCAGGACGGGATGTATTGTGGAAGCCTTTCTATTGGCTTTGATGGGTCTCTCTATCAGGTATGGCTGAGTTCTAGGATGTTGGTGCATTTCCCAAGACCGATTTGTTGGGTCAAGTAGCCATGCTTCATTTGAGCCTTTGAGCTACTTGGGGTGCATAGAGCAGTAGACTCCATCATTGTCATGTTCTGTTCTTAGCTTCATTTCAGTAGTCCCTCACCTTTCCTTCATGGGGGGATGTTAGAATATGAAGTCAAAGTGAGTGTATTTGTGTGTCCTAGGTCCCTAGGACTTATTTTATAGTCTAGTGAGTCCTAGACAGTGCCACACGTCATATGGAAGATTATCCCATATGCATTGTGACTTTCTAGAGTCTAGAGGCTCACACTATTTAGTGTTGTACTTGTCTTGAGTCTTTTCATATTAGTGAACATCAAGCTATCTACATGTGAGTATTTTGGTTCATTGCTATTGCCTATTTCCATTTGAGTTCATTTCCATTATGCTTGCAATCTTTCCTTTCCATTCCTAGAGATAGCTTGCTACATGTTCCTTTACAACCATCGTTGGACCAACCTAGTAATGAAAATTTGACTCCCTTCAATGTGCTCTACTAGCCCTTTCCCTCTAATGATCCCCCCTCCCTCCTCCTCTCTTCCTTCATGCCCCACCCCGTCGATTTCTCATGTTGATCCTCCCTAGCCATATTCTATCCCAACAACCAAGCCCCTCCCGACTCCAAATCTTGTGCTTTTGAGTTGCTGGAGGTCTACTGTCCCTACTACATGTGCTGAATATACGTGATGAGTATCTCTGAGATACAGCTAAAGGTATCGAAACAAAAACTCTTCTTGAGCTTTTTGAACTTTCGTTATGGAAACCAACGGTCCTTGAGGTATATCTTTTTCACCTCGTAAGACATACATCACATTATTCATCTTGAACTGATAAATGTGCTTTTTCCAATCTATAGTTGGATTCTTCCTAGAATGCCAAGCCTTACCTAGGGCTATATCTGCATGAGCAAGCTTTGTAATTTCAAAATCAAGCTTCTCTGCATAGTCCTGAATTCGGAGTTCCAACAAGGTAACCCTTTGGTCCCATATTTCAGTTAAACTTCCGTCTGCCATGCTGACTGTGTATGCATAGTCAGATGGGCTAGTCTTTAATTTCAGCTTCTTTACAAGCTTGGAGTTAATTACATTATGCATTGACGCTGAGTCAAACAACACAATGACGTCGTGATTGGCTACTTGGCCTTTCATCTTAATTAACTCTGTATCGTTAAAGGTTGCATATCCCGTTGCTGCGGGCTTTGATAGGATATTATCCGCTGCATTGTTTACTAGCTTAGCAATAGACACACATAACAAAACATGTACTGACCTTTGAGAAGATCCCGCTAGCTGAATTTGCATCTGTTCTGCTCTGGGACTTTCCTCCATTTCCATGTTGCATTCTAAGATCACTGTCTCAGCCATCTGACGATTCTTGTTTCGTGGACAATCTTTCCATTGATGAGGCTGAGGGCATCCAAAACACAAGCCTTCTCTCCTCACTTTTTCTCTTTGCTCTGGGTTCAAAGAAGACTTCGACCAAGCCTTGGATGCCATTGGTGTTACTTTTCTTTTGACTCCAATGGTGGTACTTGGTTTAGGAGTCTCAACTGGCTTTGCCTGCTTGGCTTGACCACTAGGCCATGAGGCACTCCCTTTGCTAATCCACTTCTTCTTAAACCCAGTTTTCTTCGGGTACTCATACCAAGTCCCAACCTACACAAACCCACTTGGTCTGTTCCCTTTGGTATCCTCATAGTTCAGGGCTATGACAATTGCTTCATCTAGCGTCTTCGCATACTGAGCCCGAACTTTCATCTTTATCCGATCATTCAGTCCAAAGATAAAATCTTTTACCTGCACCGACTGAGGTAGAGGCTCATAAATTTTCATTACACTTTCTCTAAACTTATCAGTGTATTCCGCCGTTGATAAATTTCTCTGACGAAGGTTTCGATACTAATCCCAAGCTCGGGATGGTTCATTAGGAGGTAAGAAGTATTTTCTAAATTCTTTTTTGAACCCCTCCAAGTAGTGGATGCTACTTCATCTTTCTGTTGTTTATCCACCATCTATCCGCTTTCTCATTAAACATGTGGGTGGCCTCGCGGATTTTCTTCATATCATTCTTGATTTCACAAATGGCGAAGACGTTGTCCCATTTGTGTAACCAGGTCTCTATGATATCGGAACTATGGTCAGACATCTAACCAAAATACTTATTTGGCCTATAATTGGCAATATTAGGCACCTTAGCCCTCCTAGGCTCGACCGTATGAACATTGGTTTCAGGTTCCATTGGAGCTTTACCTTTCTCTTCACATGAGATGGTCTAGTAGACATACTATGAACCATTTTTCTGAGCTCGGATTGCCCTACATTTGTTTGCAATTGTTGAGCTAAAATCTGTTGCACGGCATCCTCTAATAATGCAATTCTACCAGACAGTGTATGGCCTGTTGGGTGTGACACCTACGGGATTGGCCGGACTCTCGACTCTACGGGATCCACTCTTACAATCAAAAGTCCAACTTCCAAAATTACAACTAACCAGGCATGTACCAAATTGCAACTCAAAACCGCTTTCCCCCATGCTAGGGAAACTCCTGCAATCTCAGAAACCTCAAATTCCTAAGGCAAAATGAATGAACATATACCACAATTGATCTTAAAAAGCATAGAAAGCTCCCTGGTCATTCACGTTGCATGGAAAGATCAATTTGTCCCCGTAAGCCACCCTAGTACGTATTATAATCTGCTTTGTGACCACGAACATGCAGGACTGCCAACCCTTTCCATGAGCTCACAGACCAACGAAACAATACATTTCGATCAAGCGCAGTGCTTCTCAAAACTCAATTATGTTCACGGTCTAGCCCATTGTACGCAAGGATCACACGTAACCCTGTACGTAACCCTTGTAGAATCATCTCGTTGCTGGCAGCCGTTAGTCGTATCACCTTCAAATTGAACGAGCACTATTTTCCATGGCTCTCTTCAATTAGACATCAACATATGATTCCGCTTTGTTGAGCCACCATACAAAGGCTCTATGAGATCATCAACTAACCAACGGAACCTGTAGTGTTGCTGTGTTGACTCGCCATGCGTCTTCGTTAACATCCATTATTCCAACGCACACCCACTGTTGGCGAACCAAATGCAAACGATCACTTAGTCAAGAAGCTCTCAACACATGAACCACCACGTAACACCAGCCATCGCATGACTAACTGCAGAGACTCGTTTGGGCATCGTTGGATATACTGTTTGGTTCGACCCTGATTGGGAGGAGTCACTTCACTTGTACACCACAACCACCCTTAGATCCTTCACGACCGTAACAGCCTCAATGTAATCTACACTTCTAAGCAAAGTGTCGCTCCACCTCCAACAAATCTACGTTGTCATATTATCGTTCCAATTCCCATTTTGTGACCCATAATGCTCTGATACCAAGACCCAAAACCTGCGTACCAAAACTGAACTGACTTGGAATCACGGGTGCTGGCACAGTTATGTTCCACCCAGCCAATTCCCTGTTGTAGCAAGCTCAAAAGATACGTAAGTAAAAAAACCCCCGCATGCTACACACAGAGCCCACATATCCCTAGATGGATCTAGCCTGCCACATGTCGTCATTCTAGGGTACCTCTTAAATGCACCATATACCCCTCTCTTGGGATATCCATTTATTCACTCGTCCCTAGGCACATTTATGCATTTAATGCATTTAAGACCCACAGCCTTAGACCCAACTAGTCAGTGTGCCTTGTCACCCTCATCAAGGACCTTGACAAATCCTTTTGACCAGTTACATGAATCCCAAACAAATTTAATATAAACATTGATCCTTTAAAGGAAAATGTCCATTGACCCTTCCGACCCAAAATGCCTCGCCAACGGTCTCTTCATTGGCCTCGCCATCAGCCGTCTTGGTAGCTTCGCCTCCAACTGCTCCAGCCCTCTGCTGTAAGCAGGCCGTGCAGTCCCGCCTACCCGTACAGCCTCGAAATGCGTGCCAACTCCAGCTTCTCATGCCCTCGATTGAAGCGCCACTAGTAGTCACCTCTGCCCTCGCACATGTTGCCTTTGGACTGCCACCAACAGTAGCTACTCCAACCTCGATTGCAGCGCCACATTTGCTCGTTTTGCCGGACATTCTCTTGCAGCTGCTGCCTGTAACCATGGAGTCTTTCAAATCAACTACCATTTCGTTCGAGAAGTTTAATGACGGTATGCAGACACTCCCGACTCCACTGTACTGTTAACACAAGGATCATGTCCACTTGGTTGGGGCTGCAACAAGTAAAGACGAAGAAGAAGATGATGCTTTGACACTGACTCATGCTGTTACTGCCGACATCAGAGATCTCTCTCTCTCTATTTAGAGGTCTATGTACCTGATGATTGGGACTTTTGTTTCTGATCTATTATTCCTAGAGCTTGATGTATTTTGGGGTCCTCTACCCTAGGTAGTCCCCCTAAAATGATATGTATTGAGTGTTTGGTTTTCATTGAGTCTAAAGGTCCTCTGCCTTGGATAGTCCTCCTAAAAAGATGTATTGGTTTTCCTATTTTGGGGTGTGGCTTTCTAACATGTCCTGTTATGCAGCCAAGGGGGGATGTACTGTGGGATATATATGTATTGGCTTTGATAGGTCTCATTATTAGGCTTGGCCGAGTTCCAGAATGTTGGTGTATTCCTAGACCTATGAGCTGGTCATGTAGCCATGCTATAACGTGAGCCTCTGAGCATGTTGAGTCTCAAGCCATGAGAGTGCTTGGATCAACCTCTGAACACGCTCGGACTTTAGCCTCTGAGTTACATAGGGTGCACAGTTTGATGATTGTCATTGTCATGTTTTGTTCTTGGTTCCATTCCAGTAGTCTCTTACCTTGCCTTCATGGGGGGGTGTTGGAATATGAAGCCAAAGTGAGTCTAAAATGAGTGTTCTAGGTGTAGTTTTATAGTCTAGTGAGTCCTAGACATGCCACGTGTCATATTGGGAGATATCCCATAGACATTGTGACTTTCTAGAGTCTAGTGGCACACTATATAGTGTTGTTCTTGTCTATTGTCTATCACATCAGTCAACATCAAGCTCTTTTGGTATCATGTGAGTACTTGTCCATTGCTTTCATTTTCTTTCCATTTCATTTCCATTATGCTTGTTATCTTTCATTTCCATTCCTAGTGTTAGCTTGCTTCTCTCCCTACCACTATGATCTTTTAGAGGGCTCTTACTAGATTCGAGCAACCGGATTGAAACCCGTTTTGAAGGCGAAGGTGTCAACCAAAGGTCCAAAGACATATCACAAGGCACTTGAGATTGTGATTAGGAAGGAGGCTTCCGCCAAGGTGCAACAAGGCGGTCTACAAATGGATACAACATCAAAGGGAGAACCAAAGAATCAAGGTAAACTTGATTTTTTGAATTTGAAGATCTTAGACTTCATATGGTAAAAGCTAAAGATCAAGGAATCCAAAACCAAAGTTGTTGGGACTCTGAGTCTTGGATAATATTTTTCAATTTGAATGCTAGGAGTGGGGATATGTAAGAGCACATAAACACGTCATAAGGAATAAGCAAATACCAAAACAGGACTGAGGGTAGCACCTTTACTAAGACATGAGGTGGTTGGTAATGAAAAAGAGAAACCCGAGGTCATGATAACTAGGAAAGAAAAAGGGAAGGTGGCGGGGACTTCCTTCAGCTAGGGTGAGGATATGTAGGACTGTCACAAGCCAAGCATGTAAAGAAATCAAAGAGGAAGGTTATGCAAGATGATTATGCCTTGAGACAAGGTAGTAGGGAATGGAACAAGGCCTTAGGTACCCATGCAAAGAAAAGAGTGCACATACGAAGGTGGTAGCCATTGATGTGAAGCTACTTTAATGGTAGACATAATCATTAGTAGTTTATGAATCCGGAAGTCCACTATTGATGGAGGTTCTTTGGTGAATTGACATTAGTGAGTATGTGGTATGGGGAAGTTGTCCTAGACAACTACATGCTGTCTCCTTATTTGATAAAGTTAGCTAACAATGCTTTGAGGGGTTGGTATAAGATTTGAAACTTCACCTTGGGGGATCAAGGACGGTGGATTCAGTTAACTTTTTTAGTTAAAGACAAAGGATCTTAAACGAAGAAGGAAGTAGCGATGAGTATTCGTAAATCCACCGATAATGATATAAATGTAGATGATGAATCCGAGGAGGAAGAAAGGATGCATTATGATGTAGCCGAGGAGGTTGCTGTTCAAGACTAAGACAGGAAAAAGTGACAGACAACGAATAGCTAGATGCTTGGACCAATGCTCGTGGAAGGTGAGAAGGAAATCTATTGGATAGAACTTCAAGATCATTCATCAAGCAATGAAAAGACATGAGAGCAGTAATAGTTATGAAGCACAAGATAGATGTGGAACTAGGGAGCAAGCCCATGGCTCAGAAATTGAGGAGGTTGGGAAAGATCTGTGTGGATGCTTTTAAGAAGGAATTTACTAACTTGCTACATGCTAGGTTCATATTTCGAGTACATAACTCAGAGTGGTTTCTCGAGACCCAGTCGTCAGCACTCTGAAAAAGAGAAACAGATGGAGGGTTTGTGTCGACTTCAAGGCTCTCAACAAGTGTGCCAAGAGATCAATTCCCTCTTCCCTTTCAATTAAACCAAGCAGTAGCCATCCATGAAATGTATCGGTATGGGCTATGCAAGATGTTTTCAAACAAGGAAGATCAACTAAAGTCATCATCAGTTAGTAAGCCCTCGGGGGGGTGTTTTTACAAAGTGATTCCATTTGTAGTAAAGAATGGGCCACCAACATTCTAGAGGTATTTGAGAATAGTGTTTAAATCTTATCTTTGGGAGTTCATTAGAGCTTCTGGCTTGGATGATCCACCATCGGTCCCACATCAGATCATACTTGCAAAGTTTGGGGCCACCCTTGTACAGCTTGATGCATGCTTCTAGGGGGTCAGGGACTTTGATACTGTCATGTGTATGGTGTACCTAGGGTTGGATAGCAGGTGAACGTGGGTTATGGGATAGCATAGGGTCGGTTTTAGCCGAGATTGCTATATATAGAGATTGATTCATATATAGTGCTCACTTTATATGGAGGGAGCTATTCATAGCATTGTGCTATCTATAGCGGGTTTCCTTCTATATAGAGGGAGGGCCAGTGCTATTGTGTAGATCAATTGAGTGCTCCTCAATTGATGGATGGGGCTTGGACCCAAGCTGGGACTTTGGCCATCTACATGGTGGATCATAGGTGGTGTATTGAAGGTCCTTTGGACGAGCTCAGGTGGTATGGGATGCCTGGGTTAGATACGGGCCTATGGATGAGTCAAGCTGTAGCCCACGTGCTCGGGGGTGGTTGGGAGGATTGAGGCGCTTGCGCTATGATTTTGGTTGGATTGAGGACGAGATTCTAGGTCAGTGATAGGGTCAAATCTTGTGGGGTCGTGTCATTTGGGATCAGAGCCGTCCTATCACAATTGAATTCAACGCGAGGTATGCAGAAATCTTCCAGGTACGTTTTTTGAGATTGCTCTTGCAAATCTGAATTTCCGCTCATGTATGGGCTGAATCGTTGGCTGATGATGCACGCTCATGATTGGGAGAGTTGTGGAAGAAATAGACGTCCATAGGCTGTGTGCTCTCTCTCGGTTGCTACGTGTTTGGAAATTGTGATTCCCTGAGAAGGGTAGGCGTTGAGAAGGCTAGACGATATCAGCAAGAGATATGAGGATGGATTGTTTCTGACCTATAACTTCCCACGCTTGGGTTGTTGATGTGATTGGGTGTATGGGGACGCGCGAGAGTGGGCTGGTTAGGGAAAGAATTCGCTCTAGGTTCTCAAGGATGAGATTCCTACCCTAGAGAACTAGATTTGCTGCAGTTGAGAAGTAGGAGGAAAGAGAGGGCATTCATACGCCTAGAGAGCGGCTTGTCTAGGAGATTCGGGCATCGAAGACAATGGAGATATGATTGGGGCAGGCGCTTGGCTTTGGGATGAAGTTGAATTTCTCACCCTCTTTCCGTCTGAGATCAGCCTATCAGATTCCGCCATCTTTCTTGCTGTCCTCTACCCACCTTCTTCCTTGATTCCACGCAGCACCAGATTCTCTTTTGCTAGTGTGTAGAGCACGTGCTTGGACGCAGTTGCTTTTCTTCTAGTCCCTCTCCCGTGCGAGATATCTTCCAGCCATGGAAGGACATAAAAGTAACGAGACACCTACGTTGAATTATTGTTTTATCGAGATGGAGGACGAGGCTACATCGGAGATTATTCCTCGTAGACCTCATGACCTGCTACGAGAGATGGATTCCTTGATGGATGAACTCTGGGAAGCTCTTCACTACTATAAAACCCCTCAGTACCAGAAATATATTGAAGAAGGCTCATGTTGTCCTAAATGTAGACAACTTGTTAGTCTTCGTACCGCTTCCGAGTTATTGAGAAGTGATGAAGAAGTTGAAATCCTCAGTTTTGACAGACACCCAATTATTTTTGGCTCGACTGGATCTTTTGAACCACTTTTGGTTCAAGATGTTCCCCAATTTTGTATGAATTGTAAACTGTCTTGTTATTAAATTGACCAGGTTTTGGTTAATTTGGTTTTGATTTGTAACTAGTGGCATCTATAATTTGATGGGTTTTTTTCAAATTATACTTTTCTTGCATATATCTTGAAGTTTTTTAGATATATGGTACATTAATGGTGCATGAGTATTTGTTACATATTAGACTGGATTTAGCAACGGCACGTGGATTTCCCTTTCTCGAATTTCGGTGCATAGATTTCTATTTAGTTTCTATTTGAAGTTTTGATCTCGATGTGATTGTGAGTTATGACGTTTCTTCGAGTTACCGTTTGGACATATGAAGGTTCTTATTGATTAGACCAGGAAGAGTCTTGTTGGATACCTTCTTTGAATCATGTCCACAGGCGGGGTCATTCTGATATTCACTCTTTTTGCCGGAGGTCATGGAAAGTCAAGATTCAAGAGTTGTTAGGGATGCTACCTGCTTGTTTTCTTCTTTGACCTATTGGTTGGGGTATTGTAACACAAGGGGGTGATATAATCACATTAAGAAAAGGATTGAGAATGGATTTGCCACCCTGACTCCATCTGAGTTGAAGAGGGATTGGCTACCTTGATTCACTCATATTGTCCACTGAGTTTTTTACTTGCAGTATACTTTGGTGGTATGGGATACTAAGGTATGTTACATTTAAGATTCTCTGATGTGGTGGTATAATCGAGCGTGAAACAATACCCAAGGACCTCTAGGGTGAAGTACAACTAGGCTGAATGGAATTGGGGGCAACTTGATTAGATTTTTTACGAGGGCTGACTAAGATTCTTTACCCTGAGAGAAGCCATGTTTTTTTTGGGTTCAACCTTGGAGCTCCATAGTCTAGACTCAATCTTAGGGAGGGTTACCACATCCCTTTTGATGTGCCTTGTTAAGAACTTGGTGTTCCTAGATAAGAGATCCTAAGAACTGGATGATCCTATGATCGGAGCGGTTTATTGTGCACAAGTTTATATAGGCTATCCGATAGTGGATCTTGTTTTAAGAGATCTCGGATTGTCTATTTTTGTACTCTTTGGATCACATAGGATGTTACCCTATGATGGTTGACTATATACATGTCTAGAACAGTACCATTGACTGGATCTAGCCAACTGAATTTTTATTGATTATCCTCATGTAGGGGCATTCCGAGGATAGATCAAAGGACCATATCTTTGGTTTTAATTTTGCCCATTGATACTTCGATGAAGATTCTTCCATCATGAGTTATGAACTGATACCTAATTGTTATGCGATGGAAAGTCTGTCATGTATTTCAACCCAATAATTTGAATTACAAGGGTATTCCGTTGAGGCTTTTTCTGAATACTAAGTAATTCAATAAATTAGGGTTGATAGAAATTGCAACCCAGGAATTGACCTCGAGGGGCTCAATTGATGGGGTTGTTCGAACAATGATTCCTCGATCTTAATCTAAGATTTTGAGTTCGAGGGTATTCAGCATGATGAATATTTTTTTGCGAATTCCCAGTTAGAACTCAATAGATAAGGTTGATAGAATCATTTACCTTCAGGTACGGATTTTACCATGCTTGTGTACGGATATGTCAACGGAGTTGGTTATCAAAGATTGTGGCTTTTGCCTTAGATTTCCTTTGATTGGAATCTCACGGAAAGTATAGCACACTCAAAGTGATAGTCAAAGTATAGTTATTGGCATTGACTCATCTTCACAGAGAGTTTTCGGGCTTTCTAGTGAACTCAGGAGTGAGTTCTTAGAGTGTCATGTGCATGGTGTACCTAGGGTTGGATAACAGGTGAACATGGGTTACGGGATAGCATAGGACCGGATGGCTATTTTTAGCTGAGATTGCTATATATAGAGATTGATTCATATATAGTGCTCGCTTTATATGGAGGGAGCTATTCATAGCATTGTGCTATCTATAGCAGGTTTCCTTCTATATAGAGGGAGGGCCAGTGCTATTGTGTAGATCAGTTGAGTGCTCCTCAACTGATGGATGGGGCTTGGACCTAGGCTGAGACTTTGGCCATCTACATGGCGGATCATAGGTGGTGTATCAAAGGTCCTGTCCTCTGGATGGGCTCAGGTGGTATGGGACGCCTGGGTTAGATACGGGTCTATGGATGAGTGAGTTGAGTTGTAGCCCACGTGCTTGGGGGTGGTCGGGAGGATCGAGGCACCTGCGCTATGATTTTGGTTGGATTGAGGACAAGATTCTAGGTTAGTGATAGGGTTAGATCTTGCGGGGTCGTGTCATTTACCATGACAGCTGGATGACAGAGATTGCCGTGGCTAGCCTTAACTTCATCTATGGCATTGGAGGAGGAGGGTAAACAAAGACCACGCAAAAGAATGTTATAACCTTTGATACACAGTCTTGCACATGAAGATCTTCACACATGGATGAAGATTGAATATTGCAGCTGATATTGAAAGCCAAAGCTGGCCATTCTCTGCTCTACACATTAAAAGGTAGTCCACCATTATCTTTCGAACTAAAATGTCTAGGTCCGAGGATTTTGTTAGGAGCTTCATTTGTCGTTTTCTTGGGAAGTCGACGAATTCTTCCCATAAGAGGGGAATGATTTTTCCTTTAACAGCCTACTCCTCATAATGGAATACTTCCCCTAGATCATACAACCTTAATAGAGATGACTCGCTCTATGTACACACAATTCATACGAGACAAAACCATAATTCTGAGAAGTGCACAACATGTAGAGCAGTCAGAACAATGTATGAAGTATGCTCCAAAAGGGAAAAATCTTGATACAAAAACAGATCTCAGTATGCGTCATCTAGTAGCAGGGTGCTGCCTTGATGTGCCCCTGTGACCTCCAAAATGTTGTCTTCTACTCCTTGTGGCACCTTCAATCTTCTGTCAGCCTGCATATTCTCCTCATCATTTTGAATGAATTTTGTAGTCTTTCTTTGATCTTTCCACCATTATTAACCTAATTGCAATTAGATTTTATCAATATTATTATGTAAGATCTGGTAGAGACATCACTTGATTCTAGGAGTTATAAAGTCCATTCCAGGGAATTGGTTTGTATAATATAATCAAGAAGTCGTTAGTGATATGTTTTCAATAGATATCACTAACCTTTTTTCTTCCATGAAAGAGACTTCTATTAAGTATGAAAAAAGTGCCAAGAGCAAAGTGCTCAAGGCAAAAAGTAGTACATGCGTAAGATGATGAAAACTACAAGGAGGTCAAACCCTACGCAACAAGAAAGCCCGGTAAAGATCCAGGGCTGACGCTGAAAGTGCCACATCAAACCTGTAGTGACCTTCGAGAAGAAGGGACAGCCTCTCCTTTCCATGAGGAAAAGAATTCTCCTGGCAGAAGTAGCCTTAGAACACCTTGCATACTTGACCAACTGACCTTCCAAGTGTGCACAGTGTACACCCATACAGTGTGTATCCAAATATTGGCATATCACTAACCTTTTTAAGGGTCTAGTGCTATTTACTATAAACATTGTTTAAACTCCATAGTGGTCAAGGGTTCTATGAGAAGGAGAAACTGGTGCAGAGTTTAACATCAGTGGTAACGTATTTGACTGATCAATGATAGGAAGCTTTAAGAATGCCATGTATGCTTATTCAAGCTTGCATACATGTATTCAAATAAAAGTTATATCTCGGAAATTTTAATTAGTTAACTATAAAATAATATGTCTTCCTACCTTGAGACAGGTGAAGACAGAACTGCATACCATGTCTGGAGATGTTGGGAAGATGATTGTTGAATTGGCAAGGAAGATGAGTCCAATCGCTGTGGTCCTTGGAGCTCAAAGTCGTGGTTTTCTAAAGAGGTGATCCTCATTGAATCTCCTAACTTTGAATGCATCAGTATTCTTTCAAAGTTTACATTAGAAGCTACAAGTTTACAGTAAAAGCTAGTTATTTATGTACCCTGACAAGGTATTTGTCTTACTTGAAATAATGTCAAGCTCTGATTTCAACTTTTTGTAACTGTTAAGGAAGATGTTGTAGGGGTTTGTTTCCACAGTTAAGAAATGTGGAACTTATAAAATGTTGAACTGGGATCCTATTGATCTTTATTCTCATGTTCGTGATTTCCTTATTTTAAAATAACAGTGTGCTGCAAGGAAGTGTTACTGAGTACTGTTCACATCATTGTCCATGTCCTGTTGTGCTTGTTCCTCCAAGAGGTAAGGAACTGTATTCAAGGCGTATTAATTTTCTCGAGTTTGCTAAAAAATAAATGTGATTGAGGGTTTTGAGAAAAATATATTGTGAGCAGGTGTGTTCTATACTTTTTTGGTCTCATTAATGACCTTTGTTGATTGGTTGTACTTTCTTCTATTCTGGAGCAGACCTTGGTGATCAATCTGTGCTGTAATGGTGGAAACATTCCACTACAATACTCAGCATCATTTGTTGCTATTTTATCAGAACATGCAATCAATGGTTTGAATAACAGTAATCAGACTTTCGTTAAGGACCTTTATTGAAGAAGGATATGTCCAATTTTACTTTTTTGATTATGTCCAGGTTTCGAAAGGAAAGCTTTCAAGGGTTTTTATTGTTTTGCAGAGTGTGCACGTCCATAGCTCAAACAGTGTACAAGAACACTTCAAGATGATTGATTGAAGGGATACGTATGGGCTATTATGTCTTTGTACTGTCTATATGTCTATTAGTTATTGACAAAATCAATGTTATGTACTTTTAATCAAGACTCTAGAAGTATCAGGTCTTGTTTTTGCCCCCTCATATCAGAATTGTTCTTCACTATGTTCTTTGTATAAAACTTCTGGACCAGAGTCTTAGGTTTTTTTTTTTTTTTTTGGGAGAGCAAGGTTTGTGTGTAGGAACTTACACTCACCAGACATCTCAAGAAGAACTCTTTCCCTCCATCTTATGTCTTCGGTGCCACCTCAAGTGCAGAGTCCCACCAATGGAAGCTTGCTAGAATTGGGAGCTAGAGGCATCAAAATGACTAGGTCAATGGATATTTTTAGATTTTATGTGTTACTTACTGAGAGAATTTGTGGTAAATAGGTCAATAGATATTTTTAGATTTATGTGTTACTCATCGAGATGTTCTCGCCGATCAGCCCCCTAACCTCCCGATAATGAGGGCACTGGCTCTTCCGTCAATTCATTGGATGGAGTTTTTGGAGATCGCTTAACTCAGGTTTTTGTGAAGCCAGTTCACCTGCATGTTTAGAATGGAATACATTACCGATGGAGTTTTTGGAGATCGCTTAACTCGGGTTTTTGTGAAGCCAGTTCACCTGCATGTTTAGAATGGAATACATTACCGTTTCGTTGTATAAATACAAAACTTGGAACTGGCTTGGTCACATTGGTGAGAACGAGCAATTGTGAGGAATGGTGTTAGCTTCAACCAATCAAGCAGCCATGGCGCGCCTAGTGTTGCAAATGAGAAACATTTGCCACAAAGGTTTACAAAGGATGAGCACAAGGACAAAATGAAGATCACTAAAGTTAACCTTAGAGCGCCTCCCTGTGCCAACTCTGGTGCTAGGGAGGGTTGCTCTTTCAGCATCCCTAAGTTTTCAGAAAGCGCGTCCCCGTGTGTAGGAGTTATTTTCCACCTCCACTGGATGCACCTGTTGCACAGCGTAGAAACTAGTCTATCCAATTTCTTTCAAAGCTCCAAACTTCATTCAATGTAGCCTTCCACCGGTTCAAGTCTAGCAGCCCACTGCTAGGCTCGAGATGCGAGGTGCTGGCGAGGCTGGGATAGCCCTGCTAGCTCACGCGGGGTGCTCTTCTTAAGGCTTCCCATGGCCTCCATGCCAAAAAGAAAAAGGATAGGAGAATACACTTTCTTGCTTAACTCCGCCCCCTCCCCCTACCCCCGATGACCTCTAAGTCATTACACTCCACGAAGAGAAAGCCCCCCTCTAAGGATCACTAGAGTGACATATAGGGCAAAAAAGGCAAATGCTTGTAATTTGACTATTTTCTAAAATAGTGGTGAACAAAAAGGGAAAATTGATACTCACCCTTTTCAACAGTAAGCCACTAGAAATTGATTATCGTGTATGGATGCACCCAAAAATGAATAGTTGTTTCAAGCCCAATCACCCTTTTGAACACCTAAACTTTGGGCTTGTGTAGTTCTTGAAGGAGCATGACAAGGCATTTAAGCATTTTTACTACTGGTATAGATTACTTTTTTCCCCTAGTGAGAAGTGCTAGTATTTGTACAGACTACAGGGTTTAGGAGCAGTTTAAGGGTTAAGAGGAGGTTGTAGGGTTTAGAAGGAGGTTCCAGGGTTTAGAAGAGGTTTCAGGGTTAGAAGGAGGTTCCAAGGTTTACAAGAGGTTCTAGGGTTAGAAGGAGTTCTAAGGTTTAGAAGAGGTTCCAGGTTTAGAAGGAGGTTCCAGAGTTCAGGGTAGAGTACATGGTGGAGAACTGGTCTCTCTCGTAGATCATGGAGGTTAAGGGTTGAGGAACTAAGGGTTTAGGGGGAGCATAGGAGTGGGAGAGGAAGGTGTAAGAGCATGGGGGAAAGAAAAGAGAGGCACGAGGAGGAGGAGGAGGAGGAAGAGGGAGGAGGAGGAGGAAGAGGGAGGAGGAGAAGGGAGGAGGATGGGTTGCAAGGTTGGAGGAGAGGGGAGGAGAATTGCTTGGAATACCAAAGTAGAACTCAACACAATGCCCCAAAGAGTGTGGGCTTCATTCCATTATGGGGTATTTATACTAATAAGGCCATCTTCCCATCTTGGGTTGCTGAGGAATCTGTGACTGGATATAAAAACTTTCAAGTTATGGATAGTCATTGGGAGATATATGAAAGTCTTAGCTACAACTACATCACACTTAGATGACAATAATTTCATGGAAGTTTTACAACACGGAGCTTTTACATAAGCTATGAACATTTCTTTGGAAGAGGTTTTACAATGTGGAGCTTTTACATAAGCCATTAAAGTTTCTTTGAAAGAGGTTGCAATAATAAAAATATCCTTTTTTTGCTTGGATTTATGTTAATATTTTGGATATGGGAGGATTATTTGCAACTGCTTGATCTTATTCAAGAGAAACAAACAAGTGCTCAAATTGAAGTGTCAAAACTATAGTTAGTATTGAGAAACCTTTTTTTTTTAATGAGCCTATTCATTGCAACACAAACATGGTTAAGATAAATGAATGGGAACATGGGTTGTTGGTATGTTGGGTTGGTTCATATCAATCATTTATTGGTAGCACGATTTTGGATTAGTAGCACTCTAGACTCCAAGAACCAAATCATCAAAGGGTCAAACATATCTATAAACAAATCATTTAGAGACTAGCCCATGTTATGCTAAGGGAAACATCTCATGAAATCACATCACTCACAAGTCAAAGTAGTGATAAGGATTGACATCTCTATGCCATATGTTGGACATATGTGTGTACTTAGATTTGAGAGTGGAAAGGAAGATCTAGATATCATACCACATGGACTATGGAGAGAAAAAGAGAGGCAAAAGAGAGTACTAGCTTAGGAGGCAGTTGATAGAGTGAGTGAGAAAAAGCGAGCAGGACTAGAAAAGTGAGTGGTTTTTTCCACAATCCCCTTGTAGAGGTACTCAACATAGCTTTGTGGAGTCCACTATTTGGGAATAATCTCCAAATTGAAACTTAACTTTCATGTCAACTTGTGGGCGCAATTACACTCTACCTTAACTTTCAATTGAAGCTAGCATACTCGCATTTTGCAATGGTAATATGTGGGTTTAGTAATTGCAAGAACACAAAGTGCCACTTCCAACATGTGGGATTGCATTGTTGATATAACAATTCTTTCGCATTCAAAATGGGTCTTATTTTGACAACTGCTACAATAATGAAAACAATCGAGTGCTTGAAAATTTATATTTAGTAACATAAATATAAGTTCACGCATATTTGGGCAAACCCAAGTGTCCGTTGAATTCAAAGCATGCGTTTGCATCAAGCACATAACAATATTATGAAATTAAAAATGGGTCTTATTATCACAATTGTTATCAAACTATGTAGACAGTAATGGTTCAACATTCACCATAACCACATGTGGGAAAATCCAAGTGTCATTTGAAAGCATGGGTTTACATCATACATAGAACAATATTACCACAGTAAAAAATGAGTCTTCCGATACAAAATGACTTTTAAAATCATATTCTACTTCTTTTGACATTCATCATCAATAAAGTAGTTCCAAGCTTGTGGCCTATATAAATGCCTCTCATCATATCTCCTTTTTGTTGACATGAATCTTGCCATTTCTTCTTCATAGCATGGTAATGAGCTACAACCAAACATACATTTGAGATCATAGTAAGTTAAAATAGCTAGAGGAAAATTAATTTTCCACAAGATAAACTTGCCAGTGTCTTCTCACATGCTATAATTTGCTTAAAACTATGTTTGATGAGTCACAACAATGACATAATGTTTCTCCAATAAAATTGATTAATGTTAAGAGAAATATCTCAAAGTCTATGCTGCAAAGGTTCCCATAAAGTTTATATTCATCCAAGATAAATAGGTGTTGAAGTAGATTATGAAAATCAAACATAACAACAATCCAAACATCTCACAAAAAGATCTAAGTTCAGCAACATACTAATCAAATGGATTTGTGATAGGCTCCATCTATCTTCATCCCCATCTCCATCATGCTTTGGCCTCACCTGTGTTCTAAAATGGTCCACTACAAGTGGCTCAACAATGTTAGCCACAATACTACTATGTGAATCAAATGAAAAACACGGCCTAACAGTAGCTTGACAAGTACACATGAGAGGAGCTGTGCTGGCAACCCATCTCCAAAACTAGTCCACTTGGAACACACAGGAGAGACAAAAGGCACCCAACAAAAAAATTGCGTCTCTCTAGTCCATCTCATGCCATTTGAGAAGACATTGGTACGGTTGTTCTCTCAGCTAGAGGTACGTAGTGAGTCCACAAATCATCAAGTGGATCAGTGGAAAGTTTCTAAAATAGTGGAACACTCTCATCAAAGAAAAATTATGGATTCTTTTAGCTCTACGTACAAGAGCCAACACTGAAACTGCATCTGAAAATGTGCATAGAAGAATGACTTTAGGTAGCAAGTATTACAACATGAAAGACTGCATTTACTAACCACACACACAAAGAAAAGGACGACTTTACATTCAAAACATAGCATTCATGCAACATGGAACATGGAATACATCAAATATAGCATAACAATATAGCATGCATGAAATTTTAGCTTACCTTAAGAGTTTTACCTTGGTCTTTTCAACATCTATATGGTAGCTTGTCATGCATGAAAACATGTCTGGCAACTTAAGCATTTCATCCAAGAAACACATTGTCCTACAATCAATTAGTTTATCTTAACCAGAAGAATTAAAATAGAATATATATATTATATATACAAATAGTGCTACTCAATCTTACCTGCCATAGGACATATGCAGGCCAACCAACCACTATCAGACAAAGAAGCTACTGAAACTGCAAGCCCGTGATGCACATGGTCCTCCAACAAAATATTCCAAAAGGGAGTGGGTCCTCTCTCATCAATCGGATAGCCAGTTGGAAATCAAGCAATATAAAATCTACATCCCACTTGATCTTCCTACCCATCCTCATGTAGTCTTGGTCTAGAGTAACCACAATCATGAAAAACCCATGAAGAATAGCATACTTTTTTTCCTTTGATTGAGAAAAGTCCATGCCCACGCTAATGTAGTCGCCAACGATACAAGCATACAATGCAGTGATACCACGGGCCAATGTAATATCCGATCATTATGACTTCTGGAACACAGAATGCTTTACAAGATTTTTGACATACTGTGCACCTAAATGAAAAAATTATATCAATCACCACGAAAGCAAGCTTGGAAACAACATTTGCAAACCCAAAAGATAACCACACCCTTGCCTACACTCTCCATGTGATCCTTTTCTTGTCTCAGTGGACTAGACGGCTCATCATCTAAATAGAGAGGAAAGAATAATATTATTACATTATGTCAAACCCACATTATGAACAAAAATTGGAGCTCAACATGTGTGTATCTTCCTTACCTTTGTTTGGAGTTGGTTCTTGTTTTTCTACTTGCGTTTTATTTTTCCTTGAGCTTCCCTCCACTTTATCCTTACTTTCTTCAATGACTTAACCCAAAGCATGAGTATAATACAAGTCTCTTTCCCACACCAATACTTGTTCTTCAAGGAAATTTATCCACCAAGGACAGTTTGCCAGTGCCCATTGAGACAGATTGTGCATGCTGGGTGGATACCTGCATGCAGCATGTCCAATCTCCACCCAACTCTTGCACAAACTTGGAATCTCAAAGATCTTCTCTCTCTTGCTAGATGTGCAAGATAACTATGAGTCAACAAACACAAACTTTTTGGAATTCTTGTACCTAGAAAAGGTTCACAAAACAAATAGAACAACCAAAAAGTTCCATGCAATAAACACACAACCAAAAGAAATGAATAATGACCATACCATTAAAAATATTAGAAACAAACCTATAATCAACCCTATGAGTAGCCATGTCTAGCTCAGAGAGATCATCTCCTTTTGTTCCACCCTTACCCTCAATGTTTGACTCTTTTGATCTTAGTGACATAAACATATGTTTTCTCCCTTCTAATTTTATGTCCTTCATATATTGTTGTATTGTGTACTCCTTTGGGGTCTCTAATGGGATGCCCTTGGTTGTCACTCCCTATCCTAGTATTGCATGTCAGCTACAGAATTTGAAAAAAAACATAATAAATCAGAATAATTCAAGTCTCACCTTTCCCATCCTATTAGCAATTATATTTTGAATCACGATGTGCTGCTTACGCTTACCCTCTCTCCTTTGATCTAAAGGCAATTTTGTGAATATCTTATCAATTTAGCTTCGTATTGTACTCAATCTACAAAAATGTAATATTATTAGAGATAGCTGAGGAATTGAAAAAAAACCACCAACAAAAGTGTACCATTATACCTGGAGCACCAATCTTGCAAGTTATCCTCTTGTTAATGGAACCCAAGGCTTTTTGCATTTACTCTATTCAGCCCTCCAATCCTAAATTTCATCCTAGTAGGATACAATGATCTCATAAATATATTAGGATAACACTCACAAGTGTTGTGTGCAATTATGAGTGTGTCCCTTAGACAAGGTTTGAGTGACACTTGTGGATGGATTGTGCTATGCATTGCTCTCACAAGGAGTAGCTTGGAGTGGAGACTCCATCGACATTCCTTCAAGATTTCCATGACACATTAGTCACCATCGAGACTACACATCTTTGGTGCCAACTTTTAGGGAGTTCAAGGTATGATTTTGCATTGCACTTGCTTTCTCTCATCATCTACCCATTTCTCATTGCTTCAAGCTTAGCTAGGGGCATTGATAGTGGAGTTTTAGGAGAGGAATGAGTGGAGAAGTGAGTTTTGGAAGGGAAAAGAAGAAGATGTCATTTTTAGTTGGAAAGCATTTTGGATAATTTAGAGCTTGTTGTTGATGTTTTTTAGTGTTTTGAATTGATAGGAAGATATCTTAGAGGATTTCTAAGGTGTGTGTGTGAGAAAAATTCAACAAAAACACCCAAAAGTGATGCTTGAAGTGATTTGCGAAGTGGTTTTGGAAGGAAAAACTATCACTTTTTGCAAAACACCCCATTTGGCATTCAAATGTTCTTTTTTATTATTTTTTGATAAAATAGGTAGCCTAGGTAGTTTAGCGTCTCCCTATCACAAAAAAACTTGAACAAAAACTTCAAAATCATCAAAAACCAGTTGGCAGAACTATGAGTTTCTATCCCATTGGGTTGGTTCCATAGGCCAGCTATCCCATCATGATAGGTGCCATAGCCTCCTATCCCGCCAGCAACTGACAATGTGTTAGCCACCTAAACCACCTCCCAAATTTATGGTCTAACAAGATGGTTGACCTGGTACTATAGCATGCTATCCCTTTGATGGGTGCCATCCATCTATCCCACCAACTAGAGCCATATTGATCATCCCATCGACATGTTATCCCGCCAAGTCAGTCTAGTTGGGTCGGTGATAGGTGCTTTAAATCTATCCTGCCAATTCAAGGCTTTAACTCTATTCTTCTAGGTTGGTGCTTTTAACTATATCCCACTGGATCGGTGCTGTAGCTCTATCCCATCGGGTTGATGCTTTAACTCTATCCTGCTAGATCAGTGCTGAAACTATCCCACTAGATTGGTGCCATAGCTCTATCCCACCAGATCGGTGCGATATGACTCTATGCCCCCATCTGAAGCGATATTTATGGGAACACAAAACTATGGAAAAAGCATAGATTTAAGTGTAAGTCAGCACCTAAAAATTAGGCCCGAGAATCAGGAAATGATAAAATTTGCATTGAAATAAACCTCATTTTTAAATAAAAACCATTGAGATAAACCCCATTAGGCAGCCACAAGGGGCTTCCACCCCTTGACCCTACTTCAAGCAAACTCAACCTAGAATTGGGGCATCAACTGCATAGACTAACACATGCACTTGAGATAAGAAAGAATCCTAGGAGCTGACCCAGAACATGAAGATAGTGCCTCAAACAATGTTTTGTCTAGCTACGTGTTGCTGAGTTTCACAACCATTTAGTTAGGATCCTCAATACTTAGTGCCTAGTTACCATCCCAAGTTGTCTAGCTTTGAGGATTCAATGAGCTTTGATGGAGAGATGGGTGAAAATCCCAACCTTAGAGCATTTTTAGCTCCAAACTCTAGTTCATTACCTCCTCAACCACCTACTCCTTCCACATCATCTCAAATACAAGACTCATTTGTAGATATGCTAGGAAGGTTTGGTTGAGTGACCCACCCAAAGAAATGGTCAACCCATTTGCTGGGTAGAATAGGGCAATGATAGAGCCTCAAATGTCAGCCCAACCACTGATATCACAAGCAATGCTCAGGGAACAGAGTCCCATGATAGCTACTGGCAATCAAACCCCATCACACCAAATTCCCCCATCTACTTCCACAAAGAGATAATGTATGTTGTGGGGTATGCAATGGAAACCATACCACTAATGAGTGCCCTCATCTTAGAGCCAGGCTAGCATTCTATTGTGGCCATTGTGTTCATTGGGAAAATCACGACACATTCCAATGCCATTATTCTAGGGTGATTTTGCAACCCATGTATCAAAAAAGGCCGCATATAACATTGCCTGCATTGCCCAATCAATCTAATCAGGCAGCACAATTGGCAATATATGGAGCTACCTTGACCAATTAGGGGAAATTTAGGGATCAAAATATTCCAATACCCCTACCAATATTGGGACCTCAACCACCACCATGAGTTACTCCCCTGAACCAAGTATTGGTGGAAGAGCTACCTAATGATTGGGAAGAGCTAGTGAATTACTCCCCTGAACCAAGTATTCATGGAAGAGCTACTTAGTGATTGGGAAGACCCCAAACCTACCTTTAGTAGAAACAACTATCCCCAATACGGTGACAATGCAAATTAGTCCAACATTATAAGTCACTACATTATACAAGATGACAAATACATTCTGATCTACCAAACGGCATTGATTTCTCAAATAATACGAGATAGGAATAACTTGACCAAGACACAACGCCATATGTGTCAAGGGCCACACCCATCCAATGAGTGTCCATATAAGGGGCAATCTAATCAGCCGAATCACATGTTCACCAACATCTAATACTCCACCACCATTGTGCAATGGGTGTGGTGTGGACGATCTTTTTAAGGATTGCTCGACGAGAAGGCCATCTAAGTCCACAAGCCTTAACTTGTTAAGCATTGAGAGAGGCCAAGTATCATCAGTATCGTTGAATGTAATCACCAGGTTGCAAGTTAAAGCCCTTATGAAAGAGCTTCGTAAACAAGACAAAAGAGATAAAGCTACCATGTCATAGCCTAGGGAGGCAACTGAATCAACATGAGTAAGAACCAAGGGTGCAACAAAGATTGGGAAGGGACAAAATAAGGTCATCATCCAAGATGGGTCGGATGAAGACATGGCCTCCCTAGCAACATCATCTTCCTCTAGTGGTACTTTCTCAAACGGTAGTAGCAACAAGCACCTACATGAGGCAAATGAGGGAACAATAAGGGCCTTAGACCATGGTGGCCAATACACAACACCTAAGGGTCACGGTGAATATCCCAACCTATGGGTGGAGAAACAAAGTCTCATTGAGGCACAAAAATTGGTATGCAAGTGCCAAGAGGAATGTGAGAAGAGGCTCAAGGCAAACAAGAGTGTTGATACAATTCATCCAAGACATGAGATAACCACTCAAACCTCAAAATCCTTACAAATACCTCAAAGGGTAGATGAAGCAGGTGCGTCATTCCCTTCAACAGAGGGATGCACCCTTATGCAACATATGTTTCTGCCCTATAACACGTAGAAGAGGATGATGGTAGGTCTAGTTTTGAGGAGCCAAAATCAATCTGATTGGAGCCAACCATGGGGCCATGAGACATTGATGGTTTAGCCTCATTTTGCAACATTGCTCCGAGGCAACCCAACCCTTTGAAGAGACCTTTGTAATTGGATGAATGGATAAATAGTGACACCCCAGTCCACTAATCCTGAGAATGTGGAATCTCCCAATCAAGCTCAAGACCTTCCAAGGGTGGCAGTCAACAAACTGGGCCAATACTTTGGTCTTGAAAACTCTTGATGTGCTCCTTTATCCAAACTAGAAGACTCACTAAATGGGATGCATACACTAGCAACAAAATTGATTTACCAACTGCTAAAGGCACTCGGACAATGCTCCTTGACAATGATAAACCTACTACCATTACACCTTTTTACACCATAAGAGCGGCACTATCTAATTAGTTGAACTTGCAATCAATAATCTTATTGATCCTAATGAGATAGATATGACTCCATCTCAACTTTGGTTAGAGCTAACATCAGTAGGTGCAACATGCTAATTACAAGCCATGGCAGATTGGTGAGCAAGCAATAACCTCATCTCATGGCCAACATTAAAACATCTCGGCTAGGTATGCCTTCAAGTATGTGATTCTAAAATTCAATCCATAGAGGATACCTCTATTAAGCTTATTAGTTCCTTAACATTGAATGTTTCCTTAGACAATTATGTTGTGCCTTGCAAGTGTTTTGTAGTTCCTGTAGGCACCTTGATGGCAGCTGCAATTCTTGGTAAAAGTTGGATGCAAGACACTCACTGTTGGCTCTTTCCTAGGCTTTCATAGGAAGAGTAGGGTATTCTCAGTATGTAGGGTTTCGAGGCTTTTTGTCACCTACAGATATATTGGGGTTGTCGTTTGTAGTATACATGTATCTTAGGACCTTGAGTCATGTTCTGGTGAGAGATGTAGGCTTAAGTGTGGTAAGAAAACATAGTGCATGCATGTGTAAAGGGTATATAGAACTTGCATGTACAACTCGCATGTACAAGTTGCATGTAGAACTTGCATGTACAAGTCGTATGTAGAACTTGCATGTAGGAGTTATATGTAGAACTTCCATGTAGAACTCGCATGTACAACTCGCAGAGTTGCATGTAGAACTTGCATGTAGAACATGCAAGTTGGTGGATTTCTAAGAGGGATTATTTCTAGCCTTATGTAAGTACAAGTGGAGTGCTGCCGCTACTCTACACACATTCTGTTCTACCTAAGTCCATGTTGGCATAGAGTCAACGTACTCTCGGATCCATTTTATTACTTGCCGTCCTCGGGTTATGGCTTATTGCGAGCACGTACCTGGGTTGCCATGCCTTTAATCCAGTGGCTGTGGAACTTGTGTCGTGCCAGTCGATCTTGCTGTAAAGCCTTGGCACCATGCAATTTTTGCTTAGTTTCTAGGTAGCCTGTATCCACCATTTGCTCCAATAGAGATATGTGGCATGCTTCTAAGAAGATCACTCTTTGATAGAGTCGGCTTGTAATCTGAGCATCGATCCATTCATTGGGATTGAAACTGAGTGGAGGCAAATGGGAATTGAGGTAATATGGGACCTCTAGAATGAATTCCAATGTTTTATAGAATATAGCACTTAGGCAAAGGAAGTGATCAATGTTGCTGTGCATTATTTGCTCATGTTGTTGAAGTGCTCGGACCATGGTGCCTTGGATATTCTATTCTACACCAGAGTATGGTTCGATCATTGGCCAATTAATGGTTCGATCTTCAGCCAAAGTGTGTATGTTGGCTTCCCATTTTTTATGCTATGGAACTGCATAGAACTTGGGATGGGTTTTGAGACATGGAGGTGCCTGTAGGTACTCCTTCAAGAAGATTACATCAAAGAGCTTGGGGCAGTGCCAATCAGGTTATGGATCCAACTTGCTAATCCAACCTTCACTAATTTGATGCTGACGAAGGTTGGTAGGAAAGTTGTCCAGCGTCCATCCACCTTGAGTTTTCATATCAGGATATTTGCTCCAAAATTCCTTGATGGGGTTACTGGGAAGTGGTATCTCATTAAAATCATACCCATCACATGAACTTGGCATGGGCATATGAATTGGATTATCCGAATCCTGATATTCAAAATCAAATACTGTGTCATTTTCTGCTAATGGAAGCACAAGTAGTGTCGGAGGTGATGATGGGGCAGGGAGAGAATCTGGGGACATGGAGGAGAGATATGGCAGAGTGTTAGTTGTGGAAGGGGGAGTAGAGGGGAGGGGGGGAAAAACTGGGCAAATGGTTTGAGTAGCTTGGTAATCCTCAAGGGTAGGATTAGTAAGGGAGGGAAAAAGCTAGGTGTGGGGCTCGTAAGTTTGTGACTGTTGGGTTGGTTGAAAATGGTGAGAGGCATGAGCAAAGAGAAAATGGAGGGAATAGATGTTAGGACGGAGCTTGGGGAAGGTTAAGAGGGTGGTAGCAGCAAGGGTAAGTGAGGTTATGATGTTGGCAGAAAGAGTGGTTAAATATGGGATGTTGGATGTGATATAGGCCCTGTCATCTTCCGACACTTCTTTTTGCTGGTGCAATGGGATGATCAGCTGCATGGGTGGGATGTCGATTATGTCATGCCTCGCAAATAATAGGGATGGCCTTTGTAGGAATGGCAACAAACCTACAATAACCCTGAGGGGAGGACTACCCATGAGGCATACATATGCAATGAAAGTTATATCTCAATCCAAAGAAATTAGATTTTGCATATCATCACCAATATTCTAGCATTATAGATCATTGCCCCATTTAGCACAAGGTTAGATCCATCTTCCTAATAGAAGTTGTATTTCAATCAAAAATTCGAACTCAATCCTCTTAGAATAGTTCAAATCATGAACCACAATCTTTTTGGAGTTGACTTGAGAGCATTCATTGCAAGTATTGGACTTTGCCACCAAGATGAATCTCGGTCTGTTGACAAAAACTATGGTAGATTGCAACAAGGGAACCATATTACTATTGAATTTTTGAATAGTCATTGTATTGTTTATTGATAGGTTCCTGAATTGCATATGCTGGTCTCTTGACAACTTCCTATACTTATACCTGTCCCATCTCTATAATATGTTGCCGTTGCCTTAATTATGTTTTCTTAATTCTCAGATTTCTTGATTGTCAAATAGGTCGACCAAGAAATAGTGTTGCCTAGAAATACTTGTCATCAATCTTTGCAGTAGTTAACTTTGCAGCCACAAGCAACCTTCATCCAAAAATTGGAATTTGAATTTGGAAATCGGACTTGTAGGCTAGACTTTGACAGTCAAATTCTGAGATTTGCTTCAGCCTGGATAGTCAGATTATGAGATTTGTCAACACCATGCCTCCAGCCACCAATGCAATAGATGGACATGAAGTTGCATAGACCCTCAAATTATATGTTGGTCGTTTTTACAGCTTTCCATACAAAAAACAAGTTGTGCTTTTCTTTCACATCATCAATCATCTTCAAGAAAGTCTATGGGTGGGCTTCTACTTCATTGTAGCCACCTTTTGTTGATGATTGCCTCATAAAAATAGATAGGTGTGGGACTAACTTTCATGGTTTGAAGCCTCTACAACATAAATTGGTAATCTTCATATAGCGTACTCATTCTTCTTCACCAAACTATAACTGGTTGGTTGCAATCAGCGATGTCTTTAGGAATTTGCGATCCCATAGGCCAGATGCAATAATTGAAATCATAGATGACTTCTGTCAATTCTTTAACTTGGTGATGCTGTAGATAAGGCCAATTTCTTCATCAGGAACAAACAATCTTTCTTCTTGATAGGGTATTGCTTTTCCTTCTTCATGTTACATGAATTGACCGCAACATGCTAGCTGGAATTGACCTTCTTCCTTCTTCATGCTCTCTCTTGTCTTGGTCATGTTCTTGATCACTCAGTCTATCCTAAGGCAATCATCTCCCTTTTGTCAAGTGCTGGATAGACATATAGATCTCTGAGTGGCATTGCTAGATTTAGTTATCTTCACATTTTTAGAATTGGCTTACTTGGAATCAAAGAAACTTCTCGTCACATCCTCCAAGACATGTTGTTGGCCAGACGAGCTACCAATCTCTTGCATGGGCATTTGTTGCTCGCTTCCTTTTTGAGTGTGTCGATGCTTCACCATGCCTGTTGCTTACTTTAGCGTAGGATTTGAAAGTCATAAGGTGCTTGAAGAGGCTCCAATCAGACAATCTTTCCATCCTCCTCTATGTCAACACCTACAATTCTATGGATTCATCTTCTCAAGACTATCTCTTCTAATGCATTCATCCCTCAGAATTGATTGATTCTACATTTCCCAAGAGAGGCTGGAATAATCGAACCAACTGTAGGATCACTAGTGTAATAGGTAGAGACTTATTCTAGAATTCTACCTATTAGATTATAGTAACTCAAATGTGATAGACTTGTCTCATTCGAAACTTTGGAACTGGAACATAATTTTAGAAACTCAAAAATACAAGTAGAGGAATCATTGTAATTCTGCATACATGCAATCCTTGATTGAGTACCTCAAGATAGAAGACTAAGGGAAGTTATGGGTAGTTGGAACCTCAAGGGTTCATTCACACCCCTTCACATCTCCCCATGTGACTATTCACTAACCTTATTCTTAAGGTGCATAGTTATCCCCTCACAAGGGCTTCTTGAGAGAATGTTGCACAATTGTGATAGCAAAGAGATTGTTGCAAATGTCTTTACCAAATCACTTGGCAATTTTTTTTTAAAGAAGCACTGACAAGCTTTTGGTTTGAAGTAGAGGAAGGACATTCCCATCAAAAGGGTGTGAAATGGCTTCATCAAGCTCAGAACAAGCAGCATCAAAAATGGCATTGTTTTTGTGGCTTTCCATCTCTATTCCTTCACTGCTCCTTCACTCGAGACCTATCGAGATTTTAAACTAGTTTGCTCTCTTGCTATCCAAGCTGTAATTGTCCACATTTTCTAATCTATCAAATCAAGCTGTCTTAACATGCTCAATGATATAATCCAATGAGATCTTTGCCATCTTTGAAGACCCATGTACCGATAGATTCCCCACACATTACATTGATAAATATGGTAGGTTAGTTGTATGATACTTAAAGCTACAGGAGGTAGGCATTGGCTAGAGGAGGTAGGTACTGGCAAGGAAATGCATTTTCATTGGTTTAGGATTAACTGTAACACCCCCACAAAATATAACCTTTAGTAAATCCCAAACAACCACCATGCTTGTTTTAGTAAATCCCAATCAATAAATCCTAAACAAGGGAAAATTTAAATCCCAAACAGTATACTAATCCCAAACAACCACCGTGCTTGTTTTAGTAACAATGATTGTGCATGAGGGACCATCTAATTCATAGGTTCAGATTAGCATTCAATCAGAATCAGACTGTAATAACAATGATTGTGCATGAGGGACCATCTAATTCACAGGCTCAGATTAGCATTTCAATTGTAATAACAATGACTTTGCATGGGGGAGCATCTAGTTCACAAGCTTAGATTATCATTTAGTCAGTTCATCAGACTATAATAACAATAGTTCTTGTTCTTATGACCAAGAACTATACATTTTGATGAAACCAACTCAATGCTAATTTGATGTCCTGTTTTAATATTTCCTTTCTTTAGTTGACTATAATAACAATAACTTTGCATGAGGGGCCATCTAGTTCACAGGCTCAAATTAGCATTGAGTCTAAATGAGATTGTAATAACAATGACTTTGCATGAGGGACCATCTAATTTGCACGCTCAGATAAGCATTAAGCTGGAGTTAGACTGTAAAAACATATAGACTGTTAGAATTTTTTAATGACCAAGAAATTCTCCGGTGGCAACCATCTAATTGCACATCATGGCTAGATGATGATGTATATGACTGCCTATGCTAGGTTGGGCTACCGACAAGCCGGGTACATGTGCCACTGCTCCTCCCTCCTCATCCCATTGAATTATTATGATCTTGGCTCCAATGATAGAGAAATTCTCCAATGGCAACCATCTAATTGCACGTCATGGCTAGACAATGATGTATATCATTGCCTATGCTAGGCTGGGCTACCAGCAACAAAATTAAACAAGGTGGGTTGTGCGCTCTTAGCAACAATAGGCACCTAGAGTCACATAAAATGACATAAGAAATGAAGGCAAAAAGAGTGGGAGGGCAGCAAGTCTAGCTATATAAAGGCCTTAAGGGAAGAGAAACAATTCACTGTACCTCTCCTACCCCCTTCCATGCTCTCCAAGCCCCCTTCCACCCTTGTGATGAATCTTCTATTGTAATCTCGATGCCCCTTCATAATGCTGCCCAAGTCATGGGATCCTTTTTTTGCCTTGGCTCTCCATCCTGCAACACTCCACCAGCCATAGCCATGACCAATGGAGTTCCAGGATGGGGAGCCAAGGGAAATGAGTCTTAAGGGGGGATCCATTGTTTGCCTTGGCTCTCCATCCTGCAACACTCCACTAGCCATAGCCATGACCAAGGGAGTTGTAGGATGGGGAGCCAAGGGAAACAGGTCTTAAGGGGGGGATTGTAGAATGGATTTCAAGTCTGTCACATTTGATCCTGTTCTATGCTACAAATGTCTGTCGTCATTGTTCCATCAGGCACTGGGAGAGAACTCAACTTTGTAATTGAGCACAACCTTTAGCACTAGGGAAGGAGAACTCAACTTGGTGATGATCTCTAACACACTGAGAGCATGCATTAGTGTGGTTGGAGATCACCACTAGATTGAGTTCCCTGCCCACTATCAAAGGTTGTCCATCGCATTTGATCCCATTATGTCGTTGTTGTGTTTCGTCAGGCACTGGGATAGAAATGAACTTGGTGATGAGCCTCTCATAATTGAGCACAACCTTCGGCACTAGGGAAGGAGAAATCACTGAAGGAGATGAGCTCTAACACATTGAGGGCATTAGTGTGCTAGAGCTCACCACCAGATTGAGTTCCTTGCCCACTGTCGAAGGTTGTGCTTGATTGAGCTCACCACGAAGTTGAGTTCTCTCTCCCAGTGCCCTAAAGGAAGTTGCTATGAAGAAGGTTATGTTCAATTATGAGGTGCTCATATTGTCCCCTGCATACGAGAAGTTTTGAGTCAAAATTGTAAGAAAGTGCTAACTATATGAGGTGCTCATATTGTCCCTTGCATATGAGGCACCAGGTCAAAAGTGTAAGAAAGTGCTAATAAGGGCAAAAAGTGACACCAGGTCCCACCATAGTGGTGGTGTTGGACAAGTGCTAAAAGTGTTTAAAGAAGTGTCACAAAGACAAGGTGCTAGCATATTTGGACGTAATATCTTACGTTAAATCTTTGCTTTGGATGTTATTTCTTTTGTTTCAATTTCGATGTAATACTATTATTGCAAAAACTATCGAATGTAATTTCTTTTGTTTCAATTTCAATGTAGTAACATTATCACAAAAACTATTGTTGCTATTACTTACGTAGTGAAAGTGGCTCTAAAGAAGCACAAATGGCATATTTATGGCCTCGTTTACATTTTACTATAAATAGAGGGATCATTGCCAAGAAACTATTAAAAAAACTATTGTTACTATAGTGAAAATGGTTCACAAATGCTGCCCTCATTTAGGATTTACTACAACCAGTGCAATCGGTGTGATTGTTGCACAAGCAATTGTTGCAAAAGGACTAAAATATCTCTAAAATAGGACTACATTTTCCTTAGCTTGGAACTAAAATAGCACTAAAATAGCTCCAAGAACTAGCAGAAATTGTTGCACAAGGACTAGTAGGTTTAAAATAGCTTCAAAATAGGAGTATATTTTCCTTGGTTTAGAACTATAATAACTCCAATAACCAGCGTGGCAGTTTAGAACTATAATAACTCTAATAACTAGCACGGTGGTTGCAAGGAAACTATCAGAAATTGCAAAGGTCTACATTTCCTTAGCTTGGAACTAAAATAGCTCCAAGAACCAGTGTGGTGGTTGAGAAATTGTTACACAAGGACTATAGGACTAAAATAGCTCAAAAAATAAGACTATATTTTCCTTGTTTTAGAACTAAAATAGCTCTAATATCCAGCACGGTGGTTGTAGATATGGACCTTGAGGGGTCCCCTTTAGGGGTTGGCATTCCATGGTAGTCTTCATGCCAATGTGGTGGTCACTCCATGCCAACATCATTGCTCGAACTAGCACGGTGGTCAATGCAACAAAAGATTGTGTTACGTAGTGATAGATGGCAAAGTTGTGCAATGATAGGTGGTAAGGCCAAAGTTTTGTATTGTAGTCAGGCCAACGTGGTGGTTGCTCCATGCCAACATCATTTCTTGAACCAACATGGTGGTCAGTGCAACAAAAGATTGTGTTGCATAGTGATAGATGTGTGAAGAGAGTGGAAGAGAAGTAAGGAGTCTCACTTATAGCTTTCTCACATACACAATGGGGAATACACACAAAGGTGGAGGCTAAAAACAGTTTTCCTTTTCTTAGTTGTGAAAGAACTCTCTCTCAGTACAAAAGAAATAGATGAACCCTATATGTGGGTCTCAAACCAAACTCAGCTAACCTAGGTGCCATACTAACTGAGCCACTAACTAGAGTACATAAAGATAGCTGTCATCTAGCTATTATTCATGGGTAGTGTACCAACCGCATTTGCAACTAACAAGTCGGTGACATAAATGCACAATGGTCACCTTGGCATATCACGAGTGGAGCTTGATATCTCAACACTCCCCCTTGAGCTCAATCCCAATTCCTACATACCAAGTAGGTCTCTGAACTTGCACAGCTTCTCTGCACCCAATGCCTTCGTGAATATGTCAGCTACCTTAACCTTTGTGTTGACATAAACTAGATCAATAAAACCTACTAGAACCTTCTCTCGCACATAGTGATAATGCACCTCAATGTGCTTTGTTCTAGCATGATAGACTGGGTTATTTGCCAAGTATATACTGCTCATGTTGTCACAATAAATGACAACTGGCCCATCTGTAGACTGATGCATATCATAAAGTAGCTTATGCAACCAAGCTACCTCACATGCAGCCATTGCTGCACCCCTATACTCAGCCTTTGTGCTCGACAAGGCAACTATAGGCTGTTTCTTGTTGCTCCAAGTGACTGCAGCACTCCCAAAAGAGAACACACATCCACTGGTAGATTGTCTATTAGAAATACTACCAGCCCAATCAGCATCCGTGTATCCATGCAACTGTATCTGAACCCCAGTCTCATAAAATAGTCCATACTGCAATGTGGATTTCACATACCTCAATCTCCATCTAGCTGCATCTAAATGCGGTTTCCTTGGAGCCTGCATAAACTGACTTACCAACCCAACAGCATAGCTCAAATCTGGCCTGGTAATAGTCATATAAATCAAACTTCCTACTATGCATCTGTACATAGTAGGGTCTTCCAGAAGCTCACTACATTTGCGCTCAACTTCACATTCTACTCCAAAGGAACTGAAATAGGCTTACAGCCTATCATCCCATATTTGGACAGCATGTCCAATCCATATTGCCTCTGCAAGAGCCATATCCCACTTGTGGATCTGATCACCTCAATGCCCAAGAATTAACGCAACTCTCCCAAGTCCTTCATCTCAAAATTCTGCTTCAATAGCATTTTCACATGAAGGATATCTTCATCACTATCACCTATGATGATCAAATCATCAACATAAATGACAAGCAACATAATACCTTTCTCTGTTTTTTGACATGAAGTGAGAAATCTACCTTGGAAATCCGAAAGCCAATAGTGACAAGATATTGTCCTATCTTGTCAGACCATGCTCTAGGTGCTTGCTTCAAGCCATACAAGGCTTTCTTCAACCTACAAACAAACTTAGGATGAACATCATGAACATAACCAGGTGGCTGTTCCATATAGACCTCTTCTTGCAAATCACCATGCAAGAAGGCATTCTTTACATCCATCTGATGTAAAGACCATCCCTTTGATGTAGCCATAGCAATGACTACTCTTACGGTTTCCATCCTTGCAACCGGACTGAATGTTTCTTCATAATCAATGCCATATGTCTGTGCATACCCCTTGACAACTAATCTTGTCTTGTATCTGTTCACAAAACCATCTGCATTGTGCTTCACTTTATAAACCCACTTGCAGCCAATTGCATTCTTTTCTTTATGCAAAGGCACCAATTCCCATGTAGCATTTGCTTCCAAGGCATCCATTTCTTCATCCATGGCTTTCTCCCATTTTTCTTTTCCCATGGCTTGCTCAAAAGAAGTGGGTTTTGGTTCTTGTATCACTTTGACCATATAGGCATAGTGAATGGCTATAAATCCATCATATTTCAGCCTATCCACAGGATACCTAGCTCTGGTAGACCTGCACAAAATAGGCTCACTATCAGGTGCTCTCAAAACATCCCTTGTCTTCCTTACTCCAGGTGTAATAATAGAAGGAATACCCAACTCATCATCAAGGCTCTGTTCTGAGCCACTAGATTCACCATCCACGTAAGAGTGACCTGCATTCACATCAACCATGGCTGATCTAATTTCTCTTTTCCTTTTCGTGATACTTGCATACCACTATCTGAGGAGATTGTCCATGGCAAAGTATGTGAACCAATGCTAGAGGACACTACAGGTCCACTAATATTTTGTGATTGCTATTGCGAATTCTGTGTAGCATTACCATTTTGTGCATCTACATCATCAATCACATTTACTGGTTTATACCAATTGCTCATCTCATTAAAAACAACATCTCTGCTCACTTTAAATGAGTAGAAGGGTTACAGCATCTATACCCTTTCTGCTACAGAGAATAATTAATAAAGATGCACTTCTTAGCTTTTGGATCCATTGTTGCACTCAATTCAGACATGTCCGCATCCAACGTAAACATCTTGCCCTTCTTCTTCCCAAGCGACCTTTATTTTTCATATCCTCAACAAAGCATCCATGAGGATTAAATCTGACCTGCAAGCCCTACTCAACCATTTGACCAACAGAAACCAGATTCTTGGTGATATTCGGGACATGAAATACATCAGACATGTATTTCTTTTTCCCATCCTGCATAGACAAAGGAATTTGACCAATCTGCACAATAGGATGTGTAGTATCATCACCAGTCTCCACAAATCCTAGTCTTTTGCAGCTATGTAACATGAAATGCAATGATGTTTGGCATGCTTATGTGCCATATAGCAAGCAAGTGCATGGAAAAAGAAACAATTTGAAATTGTAAATAGTGTTGGGTTTATAAATAGATCTTTGCACATGCACAAATTGCACATTTTCAACTTCTTCCATTTTAGAACGAATCTAGATACCAATACCAACAACTATCAATGTTTTAAGACCACCATGTAGTAGTTCCACTAGTTTGGATTCCAATTTTTCAATCTGTTTTTGTTTTCAACAAATCAAAAAGAAGTTATGGAGTGTATCCTCAAATAAGTGTGCATCACTTTAGTACAACATTAGAGGCCCGTTAATCAATGCCTAATGTTCTCATTTAGGTGTGTCCTTGGGTTAATGAGAAGCTCACATAGTGTACTTTTGAATGATTACTTGGTTGCATGTATGTGCTGTTATGGATAAATTTGACCAAAGTAAAAGGCATAAATATGTGTGTGTGATTGTATGTGTGGCAATAGTATAATAAAATATGGTGTGCATAAGGCCCAGGGTTGAGGTGGCAGGGCATGACCATGAGCCACCCTTCCATGTAAGAGGGCCCATAAGGTGTGTTGTACATAATCCATTGTAGTAATAATATAAAATGATAAGGTGGCACGGGTCCTCCACCTAGGTGGTCCCACGCTTGCATTTAGTGAGATATGGACCAAAGACCATGGGAGAAGTAATATAAAATAGGTGGAGATGGATATTATATTGGATTATTCCCTCCATGTAGGATAGGCCCATGTGGGGGGGGGGGTGTAGAAAGCCCAAGAATGCAAGTTAAATAATGGGAAAGTAGGATGAGGTGGCAAGATTCCTTGTGCCAACCCTCCACTTGTCCTTCTGAATGTTTGAATGTATTATAAAATTGGGAAGAGACCAAGGGAGTATCTTAGACTTGGGATATGGGGGTTGATGTATGTGGAAAAATGAGGCAAAGGGTTGTCGCACACAATTGAGAGTGCATAACTGCCTAGCCCACATGGGACACTCTTCCACACACACCATGCATGTGGGAGGATGCATTTATTGGGAGAGACCCTCTCTCTTGGCTATAAAAGGAGGGGGCTATTCCTTGATGGAACATGCTCATTCTTGTAAAGCCACCTAGCTAGTACTTTGATTTCCCCCCCCCCCCATCCTTCCTTTTAAATAAAGCATCACTCTCTTCCCTTGATGTCTCCATGTCTACATTCCACCTCCCATCATGTACACACTCCTCCTCCCCCTCCCCCTTCCCCTTGTGGCATAGTCTCTCTCTTCATTCCCACCCCTCTTAATCCTTTTTTCCCCACCTATGTTAATGCTTCTTCCCTCATGTTCCCTTTTCCTCTATGGCCCTTGAGCATCGCCATGCCTTGTGTCTAGCATCATGCCTCGAATTCTTTTCTAATTAATAGAACTAGTGTGGCTACTGGGATCAAAATCTCCACGGCTAGTGGTGTAAAATTCGTTACTCCTACGGCTGGGTGTAGTTCTGCAGCACCTTTCATGTGTGGTTCTTTGCTTTTGTGCCTCCAATCTGTGTATCTCCTGCTCGTAGTTCTCCATCTCTGTGACTGTAGAACTTTTCAGTTTCTGTGCCTTTAGCCTACGATTCTTACGCATCTTTTGGGTTCTTGCACCTTTAGCTTGTAGTTCCTGTGCATCTTCTGGGTTCCTGTGCAGTGCCACGCATCTTCTGGTCAGCCGCGTGTGCAAAATCGCTCATGTACATCTGCAACACCCGCATGCTCCCTGGTTGTAGCTAGTGCATCTATGCATCATGAACAGATCACGAATTGTGACTGTTTTTTGGGTTCTTGTGTCTTCTAGTGCATCTGCGCATCGCGGACAGATCGCAATTGTTTTCCTAGGTTCCTACATCTTCAGGTGCACCTACGCATCGTAGAAAGACTTTTCGAGCTCTACAAAAGATCTCGTGCCCCTATCCTCTTAAAACCGCTCATGCGCATCTGCAACACCCACACGCTCCCTAGTTGTAGCTAGTGCATTTGTGCATTGCGAATAGATCACGAATCGTGACTATTTTTTGAGTTCCTATGTCTTCTGGTGCCTCTGTGCATCGGAGATAGATCGCGACTGTTTTCCTGGGTTCTTGCGTCTTCTGGCACACCTGCGCGCGTCGCGGATAGACTTTTCAGGCTGCTACAAAAGATCTCACGCCCCTATCCTCTTCCTCTTCTCTTCTCCTCTCCTCTCCTCTCTTTTTATTAAGGAGTGGGAATTGAACCCAAGACCTCCCCATTCACAAAAGGAAGACTTACCAATGGGCCAGCAAATAGGAAGTGATGAAAGTGTAAAGATATTGCTTATATGGTGAAATCTCATGAACTGTAACTCTCTAACTATAGGGAGTTTCCTCTTGTTGTAAAAAGCAAAAGTACTTCATTTCATGTGCTCTATTCATATCTGATACTAGATTGTAGATTATGAACCTTTTCAAGTTCACTTCTTGGCCACAAGCCACGAAGGAGGGTGATCATTTGTAAGGAATGCAAAGGTTGTGGTCATCATGAAACTAAGTGTTGGGCATATTTGATACGAGTTTACTGACTTTGGAAGATCATCAGAAAGGTCCTCAAGGACATTGCTCAAAAGAAGGATGCCAGACCGCACACCCCTTGAAGAAATAGCATGGCGATTATAAGAACTGGAAGAAGCTGAAGGTGATGTGCAAGCTCTCCAACTGTTGACATTTGTCATGGCATTCTTGTTTGCCTTGATGAACAACCTCATGCAGCGCCATGTCTCTAACCCTCGCTTATAAAGATGGATGTGATATCATGAGGGTTGGTCCTTTTAAGATTGTCTGCGAGCTATTCTATGCTGAAGATTCTTCCTGTGTAGTATTTCACAATACACTAGTCACACCCTACCCTGCCTATGTGTGCTTTGTGGATGTATCTTCACTTGATTTTCAGTTCAATCTACCTCTTTCCATTGTTTGCTAATAGTTAAGCCTCATTTCGACTCTCTCTTTTCCATTTTTCAAGCATGGCTGACATTCTCGTGTCCTGTGGATGGGTTGAAGAAAATCCAAATGAGTACCTTGTGGCCTTCAAGTGCCATTGTGTTTCTCTCAGCTTTCTTATTGAAGATAGATGGCTGTTGGTTCTTCCCACATTTCTAGAGGGTTTGGCTCAAGTGTGGTATGAGAAGCAGGCCGACGACATTCACCAAAGCTGGCCAAGGTAAACAGCAGCGATGATTGAGTATTTTGGCAAAGAAGAGGAGCCAGAGAATGTGTACCTGCAGGTGGCAAACTTGAAGCAGCCAGAAGGTGAGATGGCACGTTGATATGTGGATCGAACGGCCGTGCTTCTCGACCCTTTAATTGCCACGCAAGAGAACAATGCCAAATTTCGAGCTGGAATGACTTAGCATGTGCTGGGATACCTTGTAGCAGGAGCAAGGGAACAGGAGCAAGGGACGAATTTTGCCTCAAGCTTAAATGGGAGAATCCAGAAACTATGGTCCTAGCACATGAGATTTCTCAAAAGTTTGATAAAGTTCAATCTTGACACCGCTTCAAAGAAGACGATTGTCCTTCTGCAACCCCCTCAATTCTTGCAACAACAACCTGGGGTGTCTAACTCAGGGGCATACCCCCACCCCTCATCAAGGATGTATCCACTGCCTCCAGCTCAAATGTATGGTCCTCCCTTAGATGCTTACCCTCAACAAGGAGTATATCCTCAACCTCCACGTGGAAGATTTCCCCAGCCTCACCCATGAGCCCCCCTCCTTCCTACTCCCCCAGCCCCTCCTGCTAAAGAAACCAGAGTCAATGACCTAGCCAAGGCCCTGAATGATCTTCAGCTTGAGATGGTGGGCATTAGAAATCAAGCCAATCACCCTCCAAGAGAACGTACCAATGTTAAGTGCTACAAGTGCCACTATAAGGGTCATTATCGCACGCAATGTCCCAATATTCCAAGGGTGAATCTTCTAAGTGAATCAGGCACCGAGGATTCTGAGATAGAGATCCTTGACCTCAGGAAAAGAAGTCATACCCCCTCAGACCCCTCTCCAAACTGTGGACCGGGCCGCCCCAGGAAGAAGGTGTCCTTCTCAGAGCCCTCAGATGCTGAGATGGCAGACCCACCAATAGAGAAGACTAAAAGATCTTGCAAGAGTAAGTGGTTGCCCTTGGATTTTCCCATTGGCTCGGGGCAAGAGGACTATTCGGTCATTCAGGACCTTGCTCATCGTCTTTGAGCATCACACTCCCTCAACTAATAGCATTAAGCCCTAAGGTGAGACGTGAGCTATAGCAAGGGCTCTCAACAAGGAGGAGCAAGAAAAAGGGAAAGGTAGTAAAGGTTTCTTCTATCTCTAAAGAAATTGATCGGCACCCACATATAGTAAATGTCATCATAGATAATTGCCATGTCAAAAGTGTGTGTGTCGATGGGGGAGCTGCATGTAATATCATGGTGCCCCATATCATGAAGAAATTGAATTTGAAATGCACAAGGCATTCCTCCACTCGAATCAAGGTGGCAGATGGTTGACAACTCGCCACCCTGGGAGTCATTGAGGATTTGCCCATCACTGTCAATGGGTTGACCACCACCATCAATTTCTATGTAGTGGACATCGAAGATACAGCAGGAGTTACCCAGCCATACTCGGGAGACCATGGTTGAGAAAGAGCGATGCAGTCAGCTATTAGAAGACATGACACATGTCTTTTGATGCTTCTAAGGAGAAGATCCCGATGCAACCAGGTGCCATTGAACTAGAAGAAGAAGAGGAGCAAGACAGTGATACTCTCTTATCCTCCGTGTCTGAATCAATGGAAAAATTAGACGGGGGGAAGGAGTTCTCAGAGGAGGAAGTTTACATGATGGGGATGTCTCCGACCCCGCCACCTACAGAAAAGGTAACAGCTAGTCCTCAACAGCTTGAATCTATGCTTTCCCCAGACCTCACTCCAAGTGAGAAAGACGAATTCCTAATTTCCCTGACCTCTTCGCAACTAGCTACCACCACCTTCGCCATGTGACTGCCATAGAGCACAAGATAGAGCTAAAGCCTGATGCAAAGCCTGTGGCCTAGAAGTATTGGA
The DNA here is from genome assembly GCF_047967505.1 of Dipteris shenzhenensis. Classification (NCBI taxonomy): domain Eukaryota; kingdom Viridiplantae; phylum Streptophyta; class Polypodiopsida; order Gleicheniales; family Dipteridaceae; genus Dipteris; species Dipteris shenzhenensis. Next base: position 2,679,787 of record NC_141627.1, on the reverse strand, counting down.
GATTAGGGCCCCTACAGATCGATGCTTTGCACACAGAATTGCAAAAACTTGTAGAAGCTGGGTTATTGTTCTGGCTCACAATACTGAATGGGTTTCACCAGTGGTAGTCACCCCAAAGAAAAACAACAAGTGGCGACTATAAGAAACTCAATGCAGCCACCAAGAGGGACCATCATCCTCTTCCCTTTCAAGACCTCATTTGCATTCAAAGTAATGCCATTTGGCCTCACCAATGCTCCTGCTACCTTTCAAAGATTTATGCAGATGGTGTTTGCTCCTTATTTGGGGGTTTTCTTGGAGGTGTTTTTAGATGATTTTTATATATTCTCGACACGTAAGGAGCATGCCATGAAGGTTAGCTTGGCCTTCCAAAGGGTCAATGATGCAAATGGCAGCCTCAACCCTGATAAATGCACCATTGGAGCCACTCAAGGGAGGTTACTGGGACATATTGTCTCATCTGAGGGCATCAAGCCTGACCCCGAGAAGGTAGAAGCTATCCTCAAGCTCTCCTCGCCAACAACCAAACATTAGGTATGCTCATTTGTCAATCTAGCAGGATACTATCGCCGCTTCATTGATCAATATGCTACTTTGATGCGACCCATGACTATGCTATTAAAAGATGGAGTTGATTTCTGTTAGGATTAGGATTGTGATCATGGGTTTGTACAAATCAAGAGTGCTCTGGCTTTAGAACCCATTCTATGCAATCCTGATTGGTCAAAGACTTTTTGTATCAATCCTGGGTTTTGTGGGCATACTCTGGCAGGCATTCTTCTCTAGCAAGGGGAGGATTAGTTCATGTATCCCGTTCGATTTGCTTCTCGACAATTGCTCAAAATTGAATGATGCTACTCTGAGGCTGACAAGCATGCTTTGTCTTTGGTGTTCTGCATTGAGAAATTTAAGTATTATGTTGCTGGAAAGTCCTTCATTATAATCTGTAGCAATGGTCTTGCAAAGTACGTTCTTCAATCACCAAATCCCATGGGCCGGTTGGCCAAATGGTTGGCAGTTTTACAAGAATATGAATTTTCTTTCAAAATTGTAAAAGGGTGTTGTTCCAACTTGAAGAATGCTTTGATTGATTGAGAGGAGTGCCTCGATGTAACCCTTGTAGCGGCCATAGAAGTTGGGGATCCATGGTATGGTGGAATCTACAGGTTTTTGATCGCTTTCTCCTTTCCTCCAGAAAGTACTAGCTATGAGAGAAAGAAGATCCACAGAGATAATAGGCACTACACTCTCTTTGATGGGGTGTTATACCGTCAAGGCCTGGATGGGATACTAAGACGGGCCATTGGTGCAGATGAAGTACCTAAGGTATTTAAGCATTATCATGATGGATTTTGTGGAGGCCATTACACCGGTGACTATACAGCTAAGAAGATTTTACATGCTGGGTACTACTGGCTGACCTTATTCAAGGATGTCACTATGTATTGCAAAATTTGTGAACCATGCCAATTCTTTGGTAGGAAGGATTTGCATCCTGGGCAACATCACCTAGTGATGTCCATCCATCTGTTTCAGAAGTGGGGAATAGATTTTGTTGGGCCTCTACCCATGACTACCTGCAAAAAGAAGTATCTTCTGGTAGCCACTTAGTATGTCACTAAGTGGGCTAAAGCTATCACCCTCCCCGCTGCAAATGGTAAGGCAATTTCAAATTTCATATTTGAACATATCTGCACAAGGTTTGGGACACCCATGGAAATAGTATCTGACCATGGGAGTCCATTCTTAAATGAAGCAGTGGAGTTGCTCATGGATCACATGGATAGTCTTTGAGATTGTAATCTAATCTATGTGTAATCTATTGAATTGTTAATCTTCTCCAGAGTTTACTTGGGTAATGTTTTCTCAGCTAAGTGACTAGATAGTGTCCTTTGATCCGTGCTAGCATGGTGATAATAATGAGGTGAAAGATTTCGATTTAACATGTATTGTGAGACGAAAGATTTCAATTAGATCACTAATGTGAGACTGAAATATTTCGATTAGTGAACTATTGTACCACGAAAGATTTCAATTAGACAACTAATGTGAGACGAAAGATTTAGATTAGACAACTAACATGAGATTGAAGAATGAGAAGGTCGGGCTCAATAAACTCTCTCCCTATTTAAGTGCAGTGCAGACACATCTAAGAGCCCATTACGAAATGTAGCCCCAAAACTCTATACACCGATCCACCTACTGCGAATCTATGGCATACCCAAAAGACTTCGGAATGATTTTTTTCTATCTGAAAATGATGTTGGATGGCATCCTTGCAGAAACAGATTAGGAGGAGGAGGAAAATAGCTGCAAGGAGGACATGCTTTGATGGTGGGTATATTACTTAGAGTCGGCACAGACAGTGATTATTAATTTCCTTGGCTATTGTTTTTATTTCTCCTTTAAGGTACTTGTCAAGCTCATGATGTAGGTTTCTTTTGGCAAGACATGAAAGATGCTCGAAGATGTATAGAGCGTAAAGAGCAGGATGAAGAGGACCCCAATGAAAGGACGAGTTACTATGGGCATATAAGTCGACAGAGTCAAGCAAGCAATGTGTGATCCGAGTGTGTGAAGAGGTCTGCCATAGTGCAACAGACTGACCTCCAGAGCTAGGAGATGCTTTCTATAGAGAGGTTGATAAGATAGTTGGGAGTTTGGAATTTCCTTGAAATAATAAAAATCTTGCTGAAATTTCTTAAACTTGTGGATATTCTCATGGTGCTCATAATACCTGATTTTTATCGACGTGCTTCCATGTTAGTACTTAAATGTTTTAAGTAGCCCGGTGGTGGAAATCTGATAGTTAACTATACCTAGTCTAAAGGGCACTAGCACTGTGTAACAAATTTTAGGATAGCATGGCAGTAGTGTAGGCATAGCATGGTAGTAGTGCAGGATAAGTTATCGCCAACGTGGTGGTTGGTTGCATTAGAATATGAATAGCCACCAATGCAGTGGTTTGCTTCTATTATTACAAGATGAATGGATTCGTTATGGGAAACTAGCATGGTGGTTGTTGGGATATACTAAAAGCAAGCATGGGATGAAATCTGACGGTTAACGAAACAATAAATAGTCTAACGGGCATTGTTTTAGTATATCACCAGGCAACAAATTTTAGGATAGCATGGAAGTAGTGTAGGGATAGCACGGTAGTAGTGCAAGATAAGTTATTGCCAATGTGGTGGTTGGTTTGCACTAGGATATGAACAACCACCAGTGCGGTGGTTTGCTTCTATTAGTATAAGATGAATGGATTTGTAGGATGTGTGGATTTGTTATGGGAAACCAGCATGGTGGTTGTTGGGATATACTAAAAACATGCATGGGTTTTACCATTTGGGATTTACAAAAACAATTTAATAAAACCAGCATGATGGTTGTTTGGGATATAAGAAGCAATCTCAATACAAATTCCATTTTGTAGGACAAGTGGACATATTGTTTCCATGTAATGAGACTACATATATGGCTGGCATATATGGCTGGACCATGTTGCATGTGAAGGCCAGCTTGATCCACCACCACCATCTTTGAAGGCAAGTGACTAGATTTAGGCTTGGAGGGAGAATGGAGAGGAGCCTCCTCTTGGTATGAAGAGGCTATCCATCTTTCATGAGCTTCCTTATTGGGGTCAGTTACAAATTAATCATCTCTTGGTTCCCATGCATATCTTCAAGAATGTGGAGGCTAGTATTTGTGCACACTTGGCTCGTGAGACAAAGACTTGAGAGGAGTGCAAGAATACTTGCAAGTTATGGATAGGATGCCTCATTTGTGGCCCCAAGTGCATGTTTGTAAAGTTGTCAAAGATGGCATCCCAAAGATCAGGCGAGGCTGAAGAGCTTCTTGGCCACATGATGAACTACGAAAAAGAAGAGAACAAGATTTCCATCATGCATGGCCTCTTTCATGCATGCAATCATTGGGGCAAAAGAAAAAATAGGAAAAGGTAAGTCTTAGAGAGAAAAAGATAGCCTGACATTGAGCAATCATTTATAGACTCCTACATTCTTTGAATTAGAGTGACAGAAGTTTATATTTGCTTGCTCAATGTCAGGCTATTGAAGCTTCACGTGGGTGGAAAAGAGAGAAAAAGAGAGGAAAAGTGACTCGGGGAAAAGAGAGAGGAAAAGAGAGGGGAAAAGAGAGGGAAAGAGAGGAAAAAAGAGGAGAAAAAAGAGAGAAAAGAGGAGAAAAGAGACAAAAATAGAGAAGGAAAGAGAGGAGAAAAGAGAGGAAAAAAGAGGGGAAAAAAGAGGGGAAAAGAGAGGAAAAGAGAGGAAAAAAGAGGAGAAAAAAGAGAGAAAAAGATAGGAGAAAAGAGAGAAAAAGAGAGGGAAAAAGAGAAGGAAAGAGAGGCGAAAAGAGAGGAAAAAAGAGAGGAAAGAGAGGATTTGCCCTCTTTCCATCATGTGTGCAATCCCCTGATTTCCATCATGCATGCCCTCTTTCTTTATCCTGCCCTCATGCTTCGGTCCAATTTCCCTCATGCAATCACTTATTTCCATCATTCATGCAATCCCTTATTTCCTCACGAATGCTTAAGGCATTGAAAATTTGACTTAAACATGCATGCAAGGGAAAGGAGAAAGGAAAGAGAAGGAAGGGGAAGGGGAAGGGGAAGGGGAAGGGGAAGGGGAAAGGAGAAGGAGAAGGGGAAGGGAAGGAAGGGGAATGCAACAAAGGAACTCTATTAGAGCATGTCTATCCATGAGAGAGGAGGCAACGGTTAAGGTGGACATTGCCTCTTTTCAAACACCGACAGGGTACATGCGTTGCTTGAAAGGAGAATTTTCAAAGGATAATAAGCTTAGTGGCCTCAAGTCCCATGATTGGCACAAGGTCTTACAGGTATTCTAAGCTATAGGACTAGAGTGTTGATAATTGTGATATGTTATATTAGTGTAATTATGATTATGTTATATTATTGACATTACTTCTTTGTGGCTTGCTATATCATAAAAACTTCTATTAGTAATCATGGATATGCTTCATTTAAGAAAGGATTTGTTTCTATAAATGTAAATACATGCGTGGATAGTTTCGTCTAACATTTTCTTAGTACTATCTCAGTCATCCTCGTCCACCACTCCAAGACACCCCAAGATGTGCTCATGCGTGTCTAAATCCAATTTGAAGACACTCTTGCCCTTCTTTCGTTATGGCACAAGTTGCATCTGGAACTTAATAGCCCTTACTAGATGAGAGTACACACATGTTTGTGGACTCTTATGTAACAGTTCACAAAATTGAATAGAAGAGGCAAACAATCAATCATCCACTTCTATTGAATCAAACTTGCTTGATTACAACCAAGCCTCCTCAGCTTGCAGTGACCACTCCTATCCTAGCAAACTCAGGTCACAGAGGAAGGAAGCTCAAGTCAGAGGAAGAGAACTCGGCACATTGCTCTCTTGTTCCCTTCTCTTCCTGTTACAATCATAACACTACTTAAAGAGCCACCTTCGATAAGAGTATGTGCTCGATGTGCCAACCTCCATTTATTGATTGGTTGTGTTGCCATGATCAACTGCACCCCCGCTACAAAATTGGTGCTCGGATGACTCCACCACTTCCAACCGAGGTCGACACTCGGTGACCACGTACGACGTTAGCTAGCCTAGGGGCTAACAGTCATCATTAGAATGATTGCTCATGGACATGGGAATGGGCATGGTTATTACTCATGGGTATGGACATGGTCATTATGAACACTATGGTCATTGCTTTAGCCTCAATGGTTTGTGGCCATCTAAATCCAACCTCACAATTAGTACCCTTTTATTTTGTTTCCACAAGTTGCAGAGGATGGAAGCACATGACCTTGGAGATCTAGAGGTATTGATGTGATTCCAAGGAGTAGTGTTTAATGTTGAAATGCTCTAAGCTGAAAAAAGAGTCTACCATTATAGTTGTTGTAAAGGTTATGTAGCTTACCTATATTGGGTGGCTCGTGTGAAATTGTACATGACATTATCATAAAAACATATTTAAAGACCTCAGATAGGGTTTCAACATTAACCATGGAGGTCACAAGTTCCATTGTGGAGGCTAAGTCACACGTAGGATCTAATGCCATCACATTAATAGATGGAACTGTATTGAACCCACATCCCATAAGTTTCCAAGGAACTTGCCACTATGGTTATACAATTGTGCATCAAAGAATAAGACTAAATATTTATTTTCATACCTTTCTTTTCTTGTAGTAAGGGGTGTTTTCAAGACTATTCAATTATACTTCTCGATGGTAGGTACACACATGAGGATATTGATGCAATGCTTAGTAGGTTTGTCAAGACATTGTGAGTGATACAAACATTCACATGAAAAAATAGAAATCATCCTCACCTCCACAATTGCTTATCACATGGGTTCCTAACTTCAAGAGTTATGCAAATGGTTACCTATGTGATGGGCAAGATATGTTGGTGGGTCATGCAAAATCATTACAGTTTATTATTTTTCATGCAGAGTGACAAAACTGATGATTTGCAATACAAAGTACATCTAAAATCATCTAACTAGATGCCCATACAAGGGGGCATTTAGATATGGAAGAAAGGTTTTAAGCAATGACCATTGTTACAAATAGGCTATCTAGATCCTCTGCCAATGTGACCGAATTTGTAAGGGACCACACCACTCACAAGTACCATTAGGGATAAAGGATTACATTAGGTTTTGGAAGTTGTGTGAAAGGGAAAAATTACATCATATGAAACCTATATTAGGCCTATGATAGATTATTGGAAAAACATGATTTCATAACTCGAGCAACCAAATAGGGCCCCCCAGTGAGAATTTGTGCCCTAATTAGTTAATTAGTTTCGATGGCTAGCAGCTACAAATGGTCGATTAACATAGGGCAATGGCTTGAAATTAATTAACGTAAGTGAATAGGTGTGATCATCATAAATCAATAAGCTTCGATTCCATAAGCCCTGCCAGCTATTGGGTAGCTTTTTGGAGAAGCTTTTGCTCTCTAGAAGGTTTTGCAACTGGTATAAATACTAGAGCAGGCTAGAGAGAGAAGGGTAGAGGAGAAGGGGGGCTCTAAAAGCTTCTAAGTGAAGAAATAAGGGACGGAAGGGGGTAAAGGGGGAGAGAGGGGGGTTTAAGCAAAGAGAGGGGAGAGTGTAAAGGTGGAGGTTGACGAAGATTATCAAGATAGTTTCTATGGATCAGTGCAATTACCATAGGTTAATTGCAGCCATGTAAAAGGAGAGAAATTAATTAATAGGTTTCGAGTGGAGAAGCGAATAGGATGTGATGACTGAACCATTGAATAGCTCGAGCAACCAAATCTCTCAGAGATAACATGTCCATATAATTTTTCCCAAGAACACAATCAACCCATTAGGTGGATAATGTAAATGACATATCAAATATGAAGAATAGAATTATTAGTATTGTGGCCTTTAAGAGGTAATCCACGGGAAGAATTTAGACTAATGGTATAATCTAGATGTTAAGCAAGGCAAAATTTTCTTGGAAGTTGGTGAGTCCATTCAACCCTACATACCCATATGGCTAGACATTGCCCAATCAAACATTGATATGGATGCAACATCTCCTAAATTCAAGAAATGATTAATTTACTATTGGGCATAAGGTGCTAAGAGAAAACTTCTAATTGATTTAGAGGCCTGTGTTTATTGTAAGAATAGTTATTGGGTAGAGATAGGTCAGATCTATTGGTATGGTAATGTGCTGATGTGCTTATGTGGTCATGTATATCAAAAGCCGTAAATCTACCCAAGAAGATAAAGTTTCCATAGCATGTATGTATCAAGCACATGAAGGACTTCTTGGTATTGCAATTCAAATAAGAATGATGATTTTTTCCTTAGTGATCTTCCGACCTATCAGGTTAACATGTCCTCTGATGTGATTCTCTCATTTACTATGATCTTACGATCTTTCTTGAGTAGTGTTTTCATAATATTATAGTTTACTATGTATTTTCTCTTGCGTGTGTGGGAAGCAAGTCTTCCCCAGAAATTCAACAATACCTTGTGAAAAACCATTCAGCAGTGGCACATGGTAAGAGGAAAACATTTTCCCCCCGTGTTCCATTAGTGGCAGAATGTGAGATGGATGATTTTTTGGAGTTAGTTTTGTTAACTTGCGTGTGTGGGAAGCAAGTCTTCCCCAGAAATTCAACAATACCTTGTGAAAAACCATTCAGCAGTGGCACATGGTAAGAGGAAAACATTTTCCGCCCGTGTTCCATTGGTGGCAGAATGTGAGATGGATGATTTTTTGAAGTTAGTTTCGTTAAGAAGATAAACTCTCATATTGGCATCGAAAGTTTGCATGCTTTAATAAAAAGAAATGTTTTGAAACATTTGCCAGGATTTGAAACTTTTATGCAAAAAAATTTAAGGTTTTGCCAGGATTTACACTTTTTCCTTCAAAATTCAAAAGTAAATATATAAAAAAGTACTACATTCTACCAATATTCTACGAATATTGTGAAACTTAAAAAATGAGCTTGAAAACTTTCGCCAAGATTTTATATTAATATATAAGAATAGCTTCGATAAAAACATCCCTGGACCTATTTTAACTTGTTTTTGCAATGTCTAGGTGTCATCACACTATTGTTCAACATAGCTGAATGGATGAGGGTAGCAAGGTTTGGAATCAGGATTACATGGAGACATTATGTGCTAGGAGACATCAATGCCATCTCTTTAATGAATACCATGTTGTGGCTAGCCACATCAGAGGAGATATTATCTTTTATATGTGTAGATTAAAAGTCCACTGGTGTTTGGGAAACCGAGTGCCTCAAAGATGCTTAGCACCAAGGTTACCCAAATGAATAATGGCAACAGAATGCAAGATAACTTGAGAATCACTTGTTAACATGAGGAAGGTAAATGCTTCCAAGCCTTGACAATGCTACACCATTCTTTTTCTTTCTATAAACATTTTCTTCACTTTAGTACATATCTTTGTTCTTTGGAAACAAGTTAAAAAACAAAAAAATTGTATTTTACAAATGTCATAGAAAACTTTTATTTCTCCTAGTTCACTTTACATGGTGTTTATTAATGCCACCCTCTTGTACAATTAACAACTTGTAGCAATCCATTACATCCCTAAATAGTATTTTATTAACACCACCAATTATATAATTTTCAATGTCTAGCAAATTTCATTCACACCACCACAATTTCATGTTAGATCCCAGAATTATGAAAACTCCCATAGTTATGAAATTTCCCAAAATTAATGAAATTCATGCAATTTCAAAACTCCCAAAATGTGATATTTTTCCCACTTTATCTCATATGCACAATGTCTTCACAATGGACACAAAACAAAATGCAACAATAATTTGCAAATCATAGTTTTATTTTGCTCTCAAGAAAGATTTTGTTCTTCTAATCAAGTCTCGATAATGTGGTTGTGCATTAGCTCTTATAAAGGAGCACCAACCCCTCCCTGTATCTAGCTTGTAGAGAGAACACTACATGTTACTTGGTGTTTTTAGACATTAATGGGAAAAAAGATATGTTCTCAAACTAACCTCATGACTATCAAGCTTGAGATGATAGACATGTGGGATGGTTATTATCACTAGATCCATTGCTTACCATATGAATGGTAAGGAGCATAAGGGCTAGTAACCCATGGTTCCAGTCTTAGTCTAGGAGAAACATAACCTCCTTACTTACACACGTACTAAACTCTGCTATGGGTTGACAACGAGCATAGATATATATATAAATATTACATTTGTTTGTTATTATGAATTAAATTAATTCAAATTCATGTTCATTTTTTATTACAAATTAAAGAAATTCAAATTCATGGTATCTTTCTCGTAGCATAGATTCATAATGCATCAAACACTCATTTGGATGGGTAAAAGTAACTCATATTTAACTTCTCTCCTTGATGTCTACCAAAACTAATAAAAAGTTCATTTTTCTACAAAGTTTTCCTTTAAAAGTGTTAACAAATGGATGAAAATGTATCATCCATCATTGATGGAAATGAATGACTAAATTTTGTGACCTTTTATGATGATGACGTGATGAGCAACTACACGTGAAACAAGTAATTGGTGGCGTGAGAAAGGAAGCATGTTTACTAGTGTATTTGATAAGGCAAAATCAAGGAAAATAATACATCATTGAGTGCAATTTTTGTGTGTGGAAAAAGACTATATCATGATGGGATAACTTCACGATATTAGAAAAGCAATAAGTGCAATAATTTTTAGTATTAAAAAAGCTTAAAACATGTGAGGTACATTAAATGGTCAATGCATTGCAAATATTACTTCAAGAGAATGTTCCTTGAAAGATACATAGGTTGATGTAATTGATCTGTAAAATCCTTTAAAATAGAGTGGAAATATGAGTAGCTTACATAGTGGACATGCTCAAGAGGTATTATTACACTCAACCGAGATTATTGCACATTCTCAATCACTATTATGCGGCATGCAACAAGGAACACTTTTTATGTTCTTGAAGAGAAAATGAACCTTAGGTGTTGGCTCTTGTGTTTGCCCATTAAGCTTCCCCAAAAATACATAATGTAAAATTTGCATATTTTTAATATTTATGGTTTTCCAACTCCTTAAGTAAAATCACATAATGATAATCCATGAAATATTTTTTATATTTCTTTTGTAACTTTTAGGTGGCGGGTCCACTTGGTCAAAAGCCTAGATAGTACGTGCATTAAAAAGACCAATGTTAATGCCCTTACTTCACATAGATGTTTTACTATACTCCATGTAAATTATCCAACCTAAAACCCCTTTTGTTGAATGCAAGTGCTCTCCTACACATTCCCTTGCAACTCCCCTGGGTGTGACTAGGTATACTAAGAACTTTGTGTTATTCCCTCACTTCATAATCAAAACTCTTTGGTATTTCTATACAAACCAAAGAGCACTTATTGCATTTCTTCCTACTAAATCTAAGAGATTACTAGGGGCCCATAACTTACAAATATACAACTTGGAATCTTTATTCAAGAGAGTCATCCAATAGATACATTAATTTACCTACATATTCTTACATTGCTTATGATACCATACTCTTCTTTTTCATGCTATACACAAATATCCAGCTACATAATGAATAAAGACATAAAGTAAATAATCTTTTGAGTGGCATAGCCATGGTTTGTTACTATCAAATCAATAGTAAACAAAGACATAAATAAAATAATCTTTGAAGTGGCATAGCTATGGTTCGTTACTATCGCATCAACAGTTATAGTCAATGTTGTCCAACTAATCATGCTCTCATCCTAAATAAAAAATAACTAACATTGTAAGGATTATAACGTTTTTGTAAAGTGACAAAGATTGATCACGTAAAAGGAGCTTTAATCATGAGTGAAATAAGGAAAAGATAGACTTGCTCAAATTTTTAAGCTAATCTTCATGGGGGCTTGAGTGGTTAAAGGATAAAATGGTGAAACAAAGTTTTGACTTTATGTCTTTCAGCATATCTCAAATTAATGGAGACTTAGATTTGATACTATGTGCTTTATACACTTCATGCATAGTGACTAATGGCGGCAGATCTTGTGCTTACTTCATGATGTGATCATTGTGGATGAGTTATTCCATCTTTGAAGTTTTAACCACATATTCTTCCAATGTGTGTTTAGAGAAACACTATGGAGCTATTAGAACTAACCTTTTTAAAAATTTAAAGTCATTCTGATGTCTTTGAGTTGGATAAGACAATAATGTTAGAAGAATGATTTGAAGAATTTGTAATTTACTCCGAAGGGATTAATGTAAGTAGAGACAAGTGACCTCATGTGATTATAAGGCATGAGGGCTTGATTAATACTACGATGGATGAAGATGTATGATCAAAATACATTACTTGCATACACTTGAAGGTCATCTTTGGGGCCCTTACAACCTTTTTGACGAGAAAGATATATCAATGTATGGACTTGCAAATGTCCCAATGCCAAATCGAATGACTATTAGAGAGGGTCCCTTACATTGGTAGGTAGCAACACCTATTAGTCCACTCAACATCACACATAGATTGGCAATGTCCATGCTCACTTTAACAAAAGTGATGTGCATATCTTATGGGATATACAAAGGACCTCAACTTATCATTGTCAAAGAAAGTAAAGTACCTACTCCTTCTGTGTGCTTGAGCCTAGCCATTTTATGGACGAAGTAATGATTGGATGGGGTCCAGTCAACTCATATTGACAAATATTAAAGGACGCACAATCTAGTATTCCTTAGGGATGAAGTACATCTACATCATACTTGTTTTTTAAATCTGGATATTAGTTAAGATGTCTACTTACTATTTGCTATGATGAGAATCACATACTACCTCTAGTTAAGGGGAAATGTAATCATGCTACATTGTAGCAATGCGCCCAAAAAGAAGAAGAGAAGCGACTACCTTTAACATGATGGAGTGAGGAATTGTGCTTTTGTGTACGAGGTGAATTCTTTATTAAGAACACTCTAGATAAGATGGAAAGACCATGGAATGAGTATAAGGATTCTAAATATTTGGAAATAAGACGGAAAGACCATGGAATGGGTGTAAGGATTCTAAATATTTGGAAATCTTTGGAAATAAGATGGATAAATATTATTTGGTTTTGAGGGGCCATCGTACGGGGTGGATAGTAGATACATTTTTTATGAATATAAGTCCAACGTCATAACTAGCATAAAGCAATCTCGGAGAATAATGTCTTTTGGAAAAATGGCTACTGCACGAACCTCACTTTGTTTGGCCTGATCGTATAGTGTGTGGCACGGCAAGCACGCGCCGTGATTCTGCTGGTTGCGTCGAGGAGTGAACGTAGAATGGGCTAAGAAAGACGTCTTGTCATGTGATGTGCAACGGCAGGCCGGAAAGCGCCAATGCAAACACCATGTGAGGGATTTGCTCCATGTGTGGACGCACGGAATGGGGGAAAGTGCGAGCTGAGAAAAAGCACTTGTGGGGGGGGGCGGCAGGGAAAATAACCTGTGTGTGTGTGTGTGAGAGAGAGAGAGAGAGAGAGAGGACGACGTCGGAGCCCCAGCGTGACTTCAAATAGACGAAGAAGACGACGAACTTTTGAAGTCGTGAGGAAATGCGAGGAGGGACAGGGACAAGAGAAAGCATTGCACCGATAGCTTCATGATTGTTCTTGGGTAGGCTTTTGAGAGAGAGAGAGAGAGAGAGAGAGAGAGCATTGCATTGATAGCTTCATGATTGTCCTTGGGTAGGCTCTTGGAAAGAGAGAGAGAGAGAGAGAGGAGGCGAGAGCATTGCATTGATTGGATAGGCTGTTGAAAATAGTGCGAGGAGAGAGAGAGAGAGAGAGAGAGAGAGAGCGGGAGGGAGGGAGGATTATACTAGGCACGCATGGATTAATGATTTGGATCGTTAGCGAAGGTGGTTACTGGTGTAGGTGGTGAAGAGAGAGGAGAGATTGTCAATCCTGTTGGAGTGAAGGAGGTGTGCAACAAGAAGATCGGTTGGCAATCTTATCGGGTTCAATCAAGCTTTTTCATACACTCTCCTAATAATTCTGCAATGGCGCTCCTCCTCCTCCTCCCTCCTCCTTTAAAACCCCCTGCCCCCCTCTTCACCCTTCTCATCCGCTATCTCTTTCGCTTTGATCACAAGCCCTTCCAGATATCACAGTAGCTCTTCGTACTCTTGCAACCTTAGAGCTTCTCCAAAAATTGAGCTCTCAGTACTAGGCAATTGCGCCTAGCTAGACCCCTAACATAAAGCATCGCTTCTGAATTTTAAGGTTCAGAGTCGTCGTTCCCCCTATAATTTACATCAGATTCTGGGGTCTCAGCAACCAGATTTCTCCCTGAAATCAATTTTATATGGGCTTTGTCTGACTTACTGTGTATCATCCCACAATTTCCGGGGCTTGCTTCTATTGCAACTTTAAGGTATCTTGATTCAATTACCACCCTTAGCAATCTTTTTGGAAGCTATCCTACTGATTCTCTCTTTCTCTCTCTCTCTCTCTCTCTCATATTACACAAGAGTCCACATTGTTCGCTCTCCGTATACCAGTTTTTACACGCCCAACCACCATAGATAGAATCATAGTGGATGTATAGGTAGCTCTCAGTGATATCAAAGACAAATATTGCCCATCGGATGGCACTCTCGGAAATTCGGTCGAGAGTTTTCAGCCCTGTTTTGGGCTCTTGGGAAATACCTCGTATATCCCTTAATATGCGCAAATTTCCATCCGCTTCATGCCTACGTAGCACGGCTTCCTCTTTTCGGCGTGCAGAACTTTGGCTAAATATGACGTCTAACGTAGAGTTTGCAGCTTTCTATAAACAAAATTCAATGGTTAGAACGCCTATTCAGCCTCCACGAAAAGTTAACGTCACCTCCTTACAGGTTTCTTTTTCTTTTGCAGTTCATCTGTCAACAGCCCAGTCATGCCGAGGGCCATAGTTGCACGAACTTCAGTTTATCATGGTGTGTCAAGGTAGTGAAGAAATTTAACTGATTTAGAATTCCCATTAGGCTGCTCCCCGTGCGAGGTTTGGTTGATATCTCTCATGATTCTGTTGTGTTTATACAAGACATTGCTGGTACCGACATTATCGAGCTTACCTTTGCGAACGGTTAGGGAAGGCTAAAAAGACAAGACAAGGTATTATGAAATTTTCCCAGCATGGAGTCTGCCGATTTATACTTATGGCATCATTAAAAGTCCCTCCCTCGGGTAGATAGCTAAAGAGAGGTCACACGCAATCTGATTACATTATTGTTTCCTGCCATGTGCTGGACATTGTGGATGCGTGATCTAACTGGGGCCACATCTGCAGTTTACTTGGGTAAGTGATCCAATAACCAAGCGTCCTGTTTTTCAAATCATTAGTTAAGTTTTGGGATGCGTATTTTTCATTGTTTATCCTTCACTTATTCTTCCAGGAGTCTACGATGACGCAGAGAAAGCAGCAAGGGCTTATGATCGGGCTGCACTCAAATATTGGGGTCTTCACGCAACAACCAATTTTCCTGTATGATACCAAGCAGCCCCTTGAAATAGCCATACCTTTTCTCACCCACCTCGATCCCAACCGAAAAGAGTCTCCTTTCTCCTGAGTCCTGCCCGATGAAAAAATAAGTGGATCCAATTTAAAAGCCAGGCCAACAAGTAACTACCCTTCATTTGTGGTTGTCTTCAAGCGTCGACTTACACTTTTTTCCTTTTTTTCTAGGTTGAGGAGTATGCCAATGATGTTGAGGAAATGCAAACAATGACAAGGGACGAGTATGTTGCGACTTTAATCAGGTGACACATTTGGTTTCCTTTTTTTCAAAACTAGCAGCAGCTAGCGAATTATTCAACGCTAGCTAATATTCTCCTGTCATACTATGTACTCAGAAAAAGTAGCGGATTTGCCAAGGGTGTCTCGAAGTACAGAGGGGTCTCCAGGTTTGCTGATTACCAGAGACTCTGAAGCACTTTGTTTTGCAGTTGACCCTTTCATTATGTCGTTGCAGTCTCCAGATAACTTTTGTTGTTGTTATCACTTACCCATTAACTCTTAGAATTCCCTGTGTTGAGAACAGGAGGCACAACAAACATGGAGGTTGGCAAGCCCGAATAAAGAAGTGTGCTGGCTACAAAGATATCTATTTGGGAACCTTTGGTAAGGCTTTTTCATAATATAGCATGGTAATGAATTTTCAGGTTCAAGGTTGATTGGATGCTCTGTTTTCAGATACTGAGGAAGAGGCAGCCACAGCATATGATCTTGTTGCGATCAAATTTCGAGGATTTAAAGCTGTCACGAACTTTGGCATAAATAATTATGACATTCCAGAGATTTTGGCTAGCGATTGCTTTGCTTTTGATCAGCTATCAAGTGAAAACTCCCGTGTACGGGACTCTCCAAGTACGAGTGTCAATAGTTGAACCAAACAAATAGAACATTCTCTACATTGCGAAACAGCTATATATCACAATAGGGGCCCATTCTGGTGAAAAATTTACCTATGTATGATTATCACAGGCTTTAATTAGGGCCGCCAAGGAACATTTCTAATACTATGGGACTGGATGAGCAGCCTAAGAATATGGGACAAGGCTTCAAGTTCTTGCCAGTCCCTTATTCTAGTCTGCTCAGAATCATGTTCTGGTTGCAATGACACTTTGAAGCAATTGATTTTAAGGGGGCCGCTTCGTGTTGAAGCAGCAAACCTGGCTTTTTCTATAAGTTCTGACATTTCTTGACCCACCAAACCCTTCTTCCAGCACATGGGTGGTTATGACTATGGATTGAGCACCTGTTATGACTCCCTTTATGACGAACATGTATGTCAAGAATCATGGTGCCTCAAGGTTACACAAGAATTCACACACATGCGAGGTATTAATTGGTTTTAACAAGCATGCTATACGTCTCAGCTAAGTCTCGCAAGGACATATACTATATCGGTGCTACTTGGCAACCCAAGCTAAGGAGCTCCTGACGCACTCAAAGCTTGTCGTCTTGAGGTGTGTAGATGTTGAGGTGGCTGGCGGCATGCTTTGGCTGTGGAGCTGTGTTCCTTTCGAAGCACGTAACCCAAAGTGCACGATGGCAAAACTTTTGTTCTAATTAATTGAAGGAGTAGACCTTTACATTCAGGAGTGCAAGCTTGCAAGTAATTAGTTTCTCCAGAAACGAATGCTTGATTTTTTTGGAGCTCTTATATTGTGTTGGCAGTTGCCTTGCATTGATTATATTGGGATTTTATTCAATGCGCAAGGATTTGCTTTTCTAGAAAAAGTTGAGTTCGAGGAAGCTCCACGTACAATCTTGATTTAGGCACATCAAACGACTGAAGAGAAAAGACTCACTTTCCATTATGAAGGGGACCATGCCCGGATTTTCAAACCGTCAAATTTCCAATCTATGTCCGCTTCTCAGAATTTGAATTTGTTGACCTCCTTCCTCGAAAATGACTCGCTTTGCCTATTCACAAGAGCGCGGAGGTCCCCACTCAGAATCTACATACTTAAGAGCTACCCTAGGATTAAGCACATGATAGCGGAATGCATTCTATTCTCGATATCTTATTCACTCTTTCAAAAAATAGCATGCAATCTCCAATTTTTGCACTTAAGAAAAACAAAACCTAGAAGTACCCCAAAATAATTGTATTTTCCAATCTGCTTGTGTGAGGCTCATCCGCTTTGCCAAAAAATGCAAAAAATGACAATTCTTACTTTTCTAAAAAATGATTAGATTGTGTTGTCACGCAAACGTTTTGCTACCCGCTTCTAAGTTGAGGATTGCTCTAGGCTGTTCACCCCCACTACCTTTTTATCCAAGGCTATACCAATTTCTTTTTATCATTTTGTCCATTTGCTTGGTGTATTTTGTGTATCTACCTTATAAAGAAAGGCTTTAGTGAATTTTAATGGATAATATCCTATGTTGCTTGGACAAATGACTAGATAGTCTCAACTCAAGCTCATACATAAGAACATTAACATTGTATAAAATCACATTATCCTATGTTTCTCCTTTGCCTCTACCTAACGGCTTATTTGTTGTCATAGAATGGATGTGAAGATGTTGTGAAATCTTGATGAGCTTGAATCTCATCCCCCATTGATAAGTTTTTTGGGATATTAGGGGGAGAGAGTGGAGTAAACAAGAAAAGTAACTGTACACTACATTGTATTGATCATAAACATGAATATACATGAGAACCCCTTGAGGTTAGGGTTAGGATTAGGGTTATGGCTGGACCCTATGCCCTTTTGATATAGTGCAATTTACATCATCCTAAACACCCCATCTTAAATTGCATTGGGTAAATAGAGGGTGCATGTACAATATACATTTTTTTGGATTTCAATTAGTGCATATGATGCAAAGACTATTGGAAAAGAAAGAATGCAAAAATGAGGGTAGTATGTGCATGTGTGAGCATAGTGACTATGCAGCAGAAGTCTGTACAATGAGTACAACTTAGTAGATCCTATACATCAACTTGCATTTCTCCCCTGTTAAGTTGTAGATCATCCTTCACCTTTGGAACCAAGCCCAGAGGGTAGAACTCCAAAAAAATTAAAGTCATCGAGTTCAAGGACTGGTTGATCAAAAGATAAATGCATCAATAATTGCATGTATGGATGCATGCTAAACATGTCAAAGATGAATAGGTCATGGCCCTGAAGAAATAATCTAGTAGGTTGTGAGATACGAGAGTGACACCAACCAAAAAGAATTGACAGCAATGACCAAGGTATACTCCAATAGTGTAATATCTGTCAATTGATGCAGGGAAGACTACATCATAGGTGTAGATAGAGTGATCTAGGAGCTACATAAGCTGGAGCTAAAGGTGCAAATATGGTACTTTGCTCTGCTTAAGAAGAGGTCTATAACTAACAAGACATGGAAGAATGTCAAACATGTATGCCCAATAGATGGTGCAAGGCCTATATGCGGTGCACGTCACTTGAGACAATTATTGGGCAACTGTAATGAACATCCAATATTTACATGACAACCAGATAAGCATTTTTTAAAATCAAATTTTTGTATTTGTGGAAAAAAATTTAGCCTAATGAATCAACACTCTTCAAAGGGCCATAAAGAGTAACGAGTAACATGACCCGTCTACGATGGGTTAGAGACCCGCTCCGCTGGGTCTTAAGGTGGGATCCTAAAATTCTTTAATTTCAAGAAACTAAATTCCTATTTTCAAGATCCCCTCCCGCATAGTAGCAACTATTTGGCTTGGGCCTATGGTCAATTTACACCTAGATGAGTGGCAAAAGCATTCAAGGGGGAAAGCTTTCTCATGAGCCCCCCCACCCCCCAAACACACACACACACACACACACACACACTCTCTCTCTCTCTCTCTCTCTCTCTCTCTCTCTCTCTCTCTCTCTTCCTCTTATTGCCTTCCTCATGCACTCACATTTCGCATGAGCCCCCCCACCCCCCAAACACACACACACACACACACACACACTCTCTCTCTCTCTCTCTCTCTCTCTCTCTCTCTCTCTCTCTTCCTCTTATTGCCTTCCTCATGCACTCACATACGCACACACAAAGGCAATAAAACCTCTCTCTCTCTCTCTCTCTCTTTGTGATTATTTTATCTTGAGCACCTCTCACATTGATCACATATATACTCTCTCTCTCTCTCTCTCTCTCTCTCTCTCTCACACACACACACACACACACACACGTTGTTAGTGCACAAAAAATATTTCTCTCTCCATCATACACCCATGTTTCTCTCTCTCCCTTGGCTTCCTCACATGCATACCACACATGGACACTCAAACATAGGAGATCTCTCCCCCCCCTTGTCTTTATTATGTGCACATGCACACATCCTCTCTCTCTCTCTCTCTCTCTCTCTCTCTCTCTCACACACACACACACACACACACACACACACACACACACACACACACACACACACACAAATTTCACTCACACACAGAGACACACACACATGCATGCTGCACATACACACACAAACACTCAAACTTAAGAGACATACACACGCGGATGCTCAAATTTAGGCTCGCTCTCCCTTTTGACTATGGCATGGAAACCCTTCACTAATATAAAGGGAGTATAAAGAATAGAAGTAAATATAGACATGTCAATATGTGTGAACGTGGCCTTGATTGTGTAAAGCCCATATATATTTTCTTTTTAAACATTTACAAAGTTTTTTTTCCATCTAAAAGCCGAGTCTTACCTAAAATCTAATTGGGAAAATCCTAAAAAGAATTCAAATAATGAGATTTATCATAAAGCTACAATTTATTTCTTGAATCTAAAGGAAAGCTTGTAAGAAATTGTTTTAAGTCATTGAGGGGATGATTCAAATCCTATGGCAAACTGTCAATTCCAATTCCACATTCCATGTGCCTTTCACCTATTCTCTCAACCTCAATGCCCTTTTCCATTAGCCACCTCATTGTAGGTTTTAGAATGATTCAAATATGTGAGGGAAGCAAAAATACCATAGGTTTTAACATTGTTGCCATACATTTTTTACTGTATTGCCTTGGCAATGTGTAACACTGACATTGAAAGAAAAGTGCATGCGCAATCTTGGTTACAACAACTAATGAAAAAATACAAATGCGAAGCCAAAGGCAATACTTGCTCTATAATTAGGCTTCTTTGTTCATTTTAGAGGCATTGCTATAGCTGAGACTTTAACAACTTATGGCTTCGAGAAGAATGCTAGGACTCGTGGTTTTCCCAATGATAAAGCTTTCCATGGCATGCTTGAGATGGCATAGCAAGGTAAGGTAGCATTGAAAGAATTCTCGAGTCGAGGTGGAGATGCACTATAACTCGTTTTGGTGCAATTAGCACCATGCTTTTTGTTAGCTGGCACTTCAACCAAAGTAAATCTACTTGAGCATTAATGAAGTGTGTATTTTTGTAAGATGGGCATTAATCACCATTTTGATCAAGCCATGATGGATTGACTAGAGAATATGGCTTGTATCTAGCTTGTTTGTTGCTTGTGGGCTCTAGTAGGCAATGCCAACTTTATCTTTGCCATAGCTGCTAGTTTGTCTTTTCCTTAGATCCTAGTGTGTTCTACGTTGTGCTTGTCTTTGGTTGTCTAGTTCGTATTCTTTGCTAGTTAGCAATGCCAAGTCTGTCTTTGCTATAGCTTCTAGTGTGTGCTATGTTAGGCTTCTGTTTGGTTGTCTAGTTTGTATTCTTTTCTATTGTGCATCCATGTGCATCTCGGCCCTTGGTAGTCATGCCTTTTGACTGTTTGTTTGGTGAACCTTGCCTCAGACCTTTTGTCTCCTTGTTTTGTGTTGCCATAGTGGTCTATAGGTAGTAGATGTAGAATCATTGCACGTATCTACCTTTGTTTTGTTGCCTTAGACATGCTAATGAATCTCTCTCTCCCTCTCTCTCCCTCTGAGAGAGAGAGAGAGAGAGAGAGAGAGAGAGAGAGAGAGAGAGAGAGAGAGAGATTTGTGTGAACACAAACACACACACACATACACATACACACACAATCGTTGGGTGCAATTAGAACCATGCTTTTGGTCAAATGGCAATTCAACCAAAGTAATTCTGCTTGAGCAATAATGAAGTGTCTATTTTTGTAAGATGGGCATTGATCACCATTTTGATCAAGCCATGATGGAATGGAAATTCACTGTAGAATATAGACTTGCATCTTGCATCCATTTGTCTTTGCCATAGCTACTTGTCTATTTTTATCATTAGCTGCTAGTGTGTGATATGCATATTGTTCTTGCAGTTTGTATTCTTTGCTAGTACGCAATGCCAAGTCTGTCTTTGCCATAGCTGCTTGTGTGTGATGTGTGTGGTGTGTGTGTATTTGTCAATATAAATACACTATATTACTATTCAAGTTGAAGTACTTCCCTGTATTGCAAGCTTGTGGAAGGTCGTATAAATCTACATTTTATATTTTGTGTCGCTTTGGTTTCTTCATACAAACATCCATAGCCAACATATAATACATATTAGATGTGCCTTAGATGTGCTACTCTCTCTCTCTCTCTCTCTCTCTCTCTCTCTCTCTCTCTCTCTCTCTCTCTCTCTCCCCTATGTATTGCAATGTTATGGAAGGTCGTATAAAATACAATACATTACTATTCAGCTTGACGTACTTATGTGTATTGCAATCTTATGGAAAGTCGTATAAAATTGCAATTTATATTTATGTACAGCTTTGGTTTCTTCATACAAACATCCATGTGATTTGAGGCTCCAAAAGACAACATATATTACATATTATTCTATGTGTGTGTGTGTGTATTAGCATAATATAATATTATATATATATACATATATACATATATATATATACATATATATATACACATATATATACATACATACACACACACACACACACACATACACACACACACACACACACACACACACACATATATACATATACATATATAAAATATTAGGCTTGCCTTAGACGTGGTACTCTCTCTCTCTCTCTCTCTCTCTCTCTCTCTCTCTCTCTCTCTCTCTCTCTCTCTCTCTCTCTTCTCTCTCTCTCTCTCTCTCTCTCTCTCTCTCATACATTGAATAGCATGAATGTTACCTGGTTCGGTGCATATACCATCTTGTGAAATGTCATGACTAAGCAATATAACAACTCGAACATAGAACACACCCTTGGCTGGCTTGAGTGAAATACCCGCTTGTCTACATCTCTGAAATACCTTCTCCAATTACCAGAGATGGTACACAAAAATCATCCAAGTAAATGGAAATTAATTTAGTAAACTAATTCCGTAAAGTTTCTACCATAAACTTCTGGAAAGTCAATGGAGCATTTCTCAAACCAAAGAGCATCACTCGGGTTGCATAGGCACCCCATTTTGTAATGAAGGCAATTTTAGAATAATCTTATAAAGCCGCAATAATTTGATTGTACCCACTATAACCATCCATGAATGAGTACATTTCATGTCCTACAAATTGATCCAAGATTCCATCAGTGAAAGGTATTGGAAAGAGTTCTAGAACAGTTTAAGTATTCAACTTTTGATAATCCATGCATACTCAAAGTTTACCATTTTTCTTTGGGACTATCATAATGGAAAATAACCAATCACTATGTTCAATAGAATAAATAAAGACAGCATGTAAATTTTGACCTAACTTAGCTTTCATTTGTTTGGCATAGTTTGGATTCATCCTATTCCTTTGTTGTTGAATTGGTTTGGCATTTGGCACTAGAGGTATTCTATATCGACACAACTTGAGAGGAACTCTATGAAGGTCAATATACTTCTAGGCAAAGACATCATTGTATCTACTGAACAATTCTTTGACAATCTTTAGTTGCTTGGAAGAGATATTGGCGCTCACCACCACCATTGCAGGCTTTTATTTTGTTTTGAGATTCAATTCTTGAGTTGGTTTTGACACTAATTGTTCAGTACTGAGTCTTATAATAGTCACTGGTATCTCTACTAACTCCCTTTCTCCTTCAATGTCTTATGTGAAGGTACTTGCGAATAGATCCTTTTGTTTGGAGATCTATTTGGATTTCAATTTTTGTTTTATGTCTATAGCCACTTGGAAAATATCAATCTCTCCCATAGGAAGTATTTGTAGTTCCATCAATCTTGACTCGACATCTTCAGGACACAAATCTATAACTTCCAAATCCTTAAAATGACAATTGCTCAAAATCTTTGGAGGACTTGTGGGAATGCAAACATCTTGGTCATTTGTTTTGATGATCATTTCTTCCAAACCCCAATCATGGAGTACTTTTACAATTTTAAGCCAAGGTTATCCCAATAGAGCCAACCTAGGCATGTTTCTCCATGGCAATTACAATAAGACTGATTGTATGTGTATGAATCTCGTGCATTGAGGTGATCTTCTGCTTGTAGAGCGGTCACAAGCTCTTGGTACACCACCGTTGTGCATTGTAGTGGGACTTTATTGATGTTGTCTTCCATTGCCTCATTGCTATGCACTAGCAATTGGAGTTCAAGCTTGGAGATGATTACCTTTTGGGATTGCATCTCATCCATTTTCTCTTTATATTTATGATAGATGGTGTATATGCCTCCTTAAGCTTTCTCATTTGCAAGGTGATGCGCTTGTTGAGAAATGACTTCAATGGTAGTGGACCATTGGTCCAAGACTTGTGCTTGTGAAGTGCTGGCCTCTTTAGTGGTAAATTGCCAATAGCAGTCATACTTTTGCACTAGCTCCCCTTGTGGCTTATGGACTGGCATGGCATCGATGGGTGGTGTTGGTGCTGATGTAGCCTCAGGCTCTGGTGCCGATCTTGCCTCAGGATCTGGCTGTTACTATTGATGGAGATATATTGGTTGCAGTTGTGCACCAAGATGTAGCATCTTGTGGGGAAATTCCTCAATTCTAACCTCTAGAATTGGCATTTCTTTTGAGGTATTTGCATTTGCCAATGTGATAGTAGGAGAAGTTGGTGACAGCTCCCATACTGGTGAGAAAAGAATGTTCAACTCCTCAATCGGTTTTGGTGACTTGGACAGAGTCATTTCTCATTCTTGTAGCTCTTTATTGATGACTATAGCCAATAAGTGTGGAATTTTACATTTTTGGCCTGATGAACCATCTAGTTTTTTTGTGAAGAAGATGACTAAGTGCTGGATCCAATCTTGCTTTAGTTTCTTACTCAACAAAACAAATGTGTGGAGTGGAAGGGATTGAGATTCTTGCCGCACTTAACCCCTAGGATTGTAGATAGGAATTGTGCTGCTTCCTTGAGGCGAGGGTTAATGATGATGCAAAGTAATATGCCATCCCTATGGAACATTGTGCCCTTGGTGAGGAGAGGCTGTACTTCGAGAAATTTAGCATTGGCAGGCCTTGTAGGGTATTTGGCACCTTGTGTTGGGAGTGAGAAGGCCTTTTGAATGACTGTACTATTGAGGATAATGTTGAGTGGGCTCTGATGTACAGTGATGGTGTCGTACTTGCCAACCTGTGCATTGCTAGAGTGGTAAGAATGGAGAAATTCCTTGATGTATGTGGTCATTGTAGGACTATCTTTCAAGGATTTTAGGCTCTCATACAAACTGTCCAGACCCCTTTGCTCTAAGAAAGTTTTTGTTGCATTGGAAAGAGTATAAGTTAATGTAGGTGGCCACACAAGCTCCAATGTCTAGGTCCTGTCAATAGTTGTGTAGGCCGGTGGTGATTGGGGTGGCATTTGTTCTTCTTGGGTTTCCATGTCCTGCATAGAATCCTCCTTAGAGCTATCACTCTGAACCACAAATGCTTGTGCTCGTCGTTGTTAATAGAAGGTAGATGTCTGTGAACTCTAGAGGGGATCTCATAGTTGAGGCAGTGGGCTCTTCTACGCATCCTCTTTAGTGGCGGCATTTTTTCTGAACCTACATCCATGTGCATATGGTGCACCATTGATCATTAGATTAGTTGGCATGCAGGTATGACATTTGTGTGTGTTTATGAGAGATCTTATTTTTACACATGCTTTGAGAGTGTGGAATGAAAGTGTGTGGCACAATTATTCATGCAATCGACTATGTGTCTAAGCAAAAGTGTGTGAGTGCACATGACCTAGTAGCTAGGTAGGGACACTATATGCTATTTTGTTGTTGGGATTTCATAGGGTAGCTAGGACTCAAGCATCACTTCTAAGCCCTAGGTTGAAATCGGTTGATGCTACTTATATGTGCGAAGACATACGTATGCAAGTGAGTGCTCGTGATACAATCTAATCCTAATTAAGGAAGACTTGGGTTTCCCAAATCTTAATTTTTGTTGGGGATGGCTTGCATGTTGAAGTAGTAGAGCTTCAATCGGCTCCCGTTTATTGTTGTGTTGAATTGGACTCCATCCAATGTTTTTAGTAGCACGACTCCGACAGGATTCATCTTTTTGACTCAGTAGGGTCCTTGACCTAGATACTTTAGTTTTCCCTTGTGTACTTTGGCATTGTATAACAAGACCAAGTCACCTTCCTTGATGTCTTTAGCTTTAATATTCCTGTCAAACCTACCTTTCTTCTATGTTTTTCTGTTGTCATGGCATGGTAGGTGAGTAATCTGGTTTCTGTATGCTTCTCCAACGAGTCTTTCTTTCAAGGATGCATGATCTCCCATGCTTACCTATATTGCTATGCGTAGGCTTGGTATTACAAATCCTAGTGGGACCACAGCTTCGAGGCTATACACCAATTGAAAAGTTGTATTCCCTGTACTGACCTTGAGTGTGGTTCAGTATGCCAATAAAGTTGCATTTAGTTTCTCTACCCAATCAAAATGTTGTGGTTCTACTACCTTGGTGAGGATAATGCATAATATTTTGTTGGTGGATTTAGCCTGTCCATTCCCTTGGGGGTAGTAGGGTGTGCTTTTTCTATGGATTACCATAAAGCCAGACAAGAGTTCGTGGATTACCTCATTGACAAAATGTGTGCCTCTATCCGACACAATTTCAATGGGGCATCCGAATCAGGTGATCACACTCTTGTATAAGGCTATGCGTCTAGCATTTGCCTTTCTGACTGCTTTAGCCATTTGGTAAAGTAATCAGTGGCCACAATGATGTAGCGTGCCTGTGTTCACTTTGCTACCGGATGGATGGGACCCACATAGTCAATACTCATTTTTCAAATGGTTTTTGTGCAACAACTATTGTTAGGGGATAGCCTTTGACATATTCATAGGCATCTTCCCAAAGTGTTGGCCCACCGAGGAGGACTTTTCTTCTTAGAAGTGTCCTCCTACAATGTCTTCATGGACCTCACTTAGGATTGGCATGATCTCATGAGGCATTACACATAATCTTAAAACCTGGTCCTTGCCCATTTGTACAGTTGTCCTGTAATGACTTGATAGGGTACATCTTTTAAAATTAGTTTTATGGCATCCACTACTTTCATTTCAGCGGGTGGTCTTCCTGTCATTAAGTACCCAATGATATCTCCACACCAATTTGGAACAACATCTATCCGAAATAGTGTGGAATCTAGCAAGTCATCTTCTACTCTAGTGGCTTCTTCTCCCGACTTGACATGAGACATGTGATCAGCAATGTAGTGTTGGGCACCTTGCGGACCACTATTTTGAAGTTGAATTCTTGAAGCAAGAGGAGCCATCTAGTTATTCTTTGTGTTGTACATGGGCAGTTCACAAGATAAAGCAATGCTTGATGGTTGGTGTAGAAGACAAAATCATTTGCCAATAGATAGTGCCGAAATTTATTAACATTATACACCATTGCTAGGGCTTCTCTTTCTATGGTAGTATAGTTAATCTCCGCATCATTGAGTTGTTGATTGGCAAAGTAGAATGGGTAGTATTTCTTATGTTCACCAGGTTGACAAAGCACACTTCCAATTGCATACTTGGATCCATAGTATGAACATGAAAATCAATATCCCAATTGGGAGATATAAGGATGGGTGTTGTGATTAAGCTCCATGTTAAAAGCTCAAAGGTTTGGTCACACTCTTCTGTCCATAAGAATTCCACTAATAATTTGTAGAGTGGTCTGGCTATCATGGTATACCACAATATAAATCTTCTATAATAGACGGATGTCCCATAAAGACCTGTACACCTTGTAGGAGGATGCAATTTGATGATGAATTTGATTTTGTCCGTGTTAGTTGCAATCCCATGTTGAGAAACGATGTGTCCCAAAACAACTCTGTGGGTGACCATGAACTTGAAGAGATGGGTGGGATAGAAGAGATTCATGATGACACAAAGGAAGAGCACAAGTGAAGCCAAAAGCATGTGTATTGAAATGAAGGGAGAACTCCCTTATATAGAGTGGAGAGGAATGTGTCCTAGATCATAGGCACCTTCCCTACATTAGTGGTAATCAGCCCCTACATCATAGGAATTGCCTAAATCAAAGGAACCTCCCATGTGGGGGGGGCCTTGTACTTACATTATCACTTATCACTAGGTGTGCTTCTACTACACACACACACATGTGACTCCCCTACATGCACACATGCACCTTAGAGCAAGCCATTGATCACATTTATCCCAACATACCTTCCCTCAAGGGTTTGCCTCTTGCTATGTCAAGGATACATCTAGTCACATAGTTTCTCATGCCATCTCATGGTGGTTAAGGTTAAATCTATGGCTAGGATCTCATGCTGGCAAAGGTGCCCAAGGGTCAAGGTTTACAAAAATGGGATAGACCAAACACATATCACATGGCCTACATCATATGGTGACTAAAGGTGATTTACAAATGACAAAACACATAACATTCTTTTTGGAGTACTATTCTAGTAAAAAATTGACCAAGTGATGATAAATAAAGTTCAGAAGACAAAGTGCTCAAAAGGATTAATCTTTATATTCTACCACAAATTTTGATTCTTCATTTGTTGATGGAGTTCTCTCTTCTCAACCAGATTTGTCATGTTTTTCTTCTTCTCATTGCAAAACTTCTCTGAATGATTGTTCTTACCACAATAAGTGCAAGGATGGATCCTGTAGTAATCTTTTCCAAGATGATTGGTCTTTCCACAATGCTTGCATGCCTTGTACTTGCTCTTTGATGAAAACTTTGCTGCAAGTGCCTGCGTGTGCACTTCACCCATTCTTGAAGTGTTCTTTCTCTCTTCCTCTTGTAAAGCACTGATGATGCCCTCTAGTGTGGGTTGGGGAAGATTCTTCAAGGGAGTCACAACATAGTCATAGTCTTGAGGCATACTCTTCAAGAGCACAGCCATAGCATCATCTTCAGTAACTGGAGAGTTGATTGAGGCCAATTGTGTCATAAGACTCCTCAAAGTATTAACATGAGCTGCAACATTGTCTCCATTCATCTTAAGTTCAAAGAACTTAATTTTCAAATTCAACTTAGAAGTATGAGAGCTAGCACCAAATAACACATCTAACTTATGCCAGGCCTCAAAAGGGGATTCCAAATCTGAAATATGATGCACATAATCATCTCCCAAACTTAATGCAATTATTGCATAAGCTTTCTCTATCCTTTTAGCATCTACAGGTGTAGTTAAAGAAGAGTCACTTGCCTTCCCTTTAGCTTTGGTTGTGGTGGATTCACCTTCTTGAGATGATTGATTCCCTAACTTGACCAAGTCCCATAAATTCTCTTTCATAAGCACAAATTTGATTTTCATTTGCCAAGTATAAAAACCTTGGCCATTTATCTTGTTTATCTTAAAGGTAGCCATGAGAGGGTCTTGCCTTTATTAGGCAGTGTCTACTCTCTTACAAAATGACTAATCTTGCTGAACAAAGAAATCTCCCTCACCATATAAATGTAGATTGCTAGAGAGAAACTCAAAAAAGCCCTAGTTGTTTAACATAAGTATAACCATTTGTCTTTTCCCAAAGCCTCTTAGCTGGGTCTTCTTGACTTGAAGCTTTGACTTCTTGTCTTTCTTCACATGCACTTCATTTGAAGAACAACAAGATGAAGGCATATTCACTTCACAAATATATCATAAAGGCATCATGAGCTTTCCAAAAATTGTCAAATTCAGGACAGTGCTCCAAAGGTGAAGCTGAAAAATGCTTTAGATCACTTCAAATGGGAAAGCATCCAAAAGCCCAAAGAATACTGTCATAATAATCAAACTTTTGAGCATTTAACCATGTTCAATGGTGCATAATAGAAGCAAATGTCACTGTTACCCCCAAATTGAACAGTTTGAAGTTGGAGGCCTCAATTGAAGACTTCAAGAGCAGCAAACCAAGGGCTTTCTAGTGGAATGGAATCCCTTATTGTGGAGAGTGTCTAGCATGAAGTAGAGGTGTATTTTCATGTGACATTGTCTATGGGAGTGTTGCTAATTCCGACTGGTCTTTTGCTAAATGCTCAGCAACCACTAGACCAAATGAGCTCAGATTTAGACACAACACTCCTCTAGTAGTCTCCTAGCTTTAGCTTAGAGAATTTGTCAAAATATGGTTCTAGCAAGTAGAATAACATGACAAATTGACGCACTATATTCGTGTCGGCACGCGCAGTAGAGGCAAGGATTCCTTAATTCCATAGGGTTAGAGATTTGCCCCAAGACGAGGGATCTTTAGCTCAGAGGGCTTGGCAAATGGCACAATAGATGAGGAGAAAAAAGCTTAGCAAAATTTGAAGAGAAAGGAAGAGGGAGCTTAAAAAATGGAGGTGGTGGAGAAGATGATGATGTGGCACTTTCAAGGTGGATTCTCTAGAATCTATGAGCTCTGATACCAAATGAAGAGATGGGTGGGATAGAAGAAGTCCATGATGACACAAAGGAAGAGCACAAGTGAAGCCAAAAGCATGTGTATTGAAATGAAGGGAGAACCTCCCTTATATAGAGTGGAGAGGAAGGTGTCCTAGATCATAGGCACCTTCCCTACATCAATGGTGGCAATCAGCCCCTACATCATAGGAACTACCTAAATCAAAGGAACCTCCCATGTGGGGGGGGGCTTGTACCTACATCGTCACTTGTGTCATGGTATGACACCTCATAACACTAGGTGTGCTTCTACTTTACACATACACACACACACACACACACACACACACACACATATGACTCCCCTAGATGTGCACATGCACCTTAGAGCAAGCCCTTGATCACAATTATCCCAACAGAACTGGCATTTTGTTGGATTTAGGGAGATGCCATACTCCTTGCATTTGTTTAGAATTGCTTCAAGACATTTGAAGTGGACTTTTTTGTTCGAGTGGATGCACAAATAATCCAAGAACACCTATAAAAACTTAATCAGAAATGACTTGAAAGCTATGAACATGACTCGCTGGAATGTAGCCGGGGCATTACAAAGGCCAAATGGCATGACTCTATAGGCAAAAATACCCCATTCTATAGCAAATGCTACTTTTGATTGGTCTTTAGGAGAAAATTTCACTTGGTTATAGCCACTGAAGCCATCCAAGAAGCTATATATCTCGGAACTTGCCACCTTTTCCAACACTGTTTCTGCTAAGGGTAGGGGATAGTGATCCCTAATTAAGGCAACATTCACATTCTTTAAGTTTACGCATATTCTGAGCTTCTTATTCCATTTGGGCACGATGACAATGGATGAAACCAAATCAGTGTGCTCTATCTCATAGATGAAACTGGCATCTAAGAGTTTTTCTAGCTCATCATAGACCATGGTGCCATACTTTGGATTCGTGCAATAAGGTCCACATACCTTAGGGTGGGCACCTTCCCTTATAGGTATCGTGTGTACTACCACATCTAATGAAATTCCTTTCATCTCTTTGTATGACCATGTTAGGCAGTCATGGTATTTCATTAGGAGTGCTTTGAGCTTGGTTTCATCTTCTTGTTGAAGCTGTTTCCCAATGAAAACCAATTTTTCATCCTCCCCTTCAAGGGTGAGGTATATTGTTCTAGTTTTTGCCAAACTCTCATAGATTGGAGTTTCTCCAATGCTATCGGTTTCTTGAACTTCAGATTCTCTCAGTGGTCTTGGCATTGCTATGGGAACACTACCACTTATGTACTTCTTGAAGTACTCTGGCACTTCTCAAAGATCAGCCTCTGATGGTATTGAACTAGCCTAGCATGTGCTATGAATACTAGGTGGCATAGTATCATTAACCAATTTGTTAGGCTCTTATTGACTTTTTTTTTCTGAAGTCTCTTGATCGAGCTTCATCCGCACATGTGGCTTACACTTTCAAAACTTATTATGTTGGGAACTATGGGGTAACTTTTCCACTGGTAAGGTGTTCCCAAGTAAGGGTTCATTTGCTGTGCATACTCCTTCCAGTCCCTTAGGGGACCGTTTAAGAGGAGGTGACTCAGATTTTGAGGGATCTGGCTTTGCAAGATACAATTCAACGATCCTTTTTTGGACTCATTCGAATTCATTAAGTGTTTGGCCTTGGGTTTTCTGTAATTTTTTACTTCAGCTTTCTTGCGGGATCTTTTGCTGTTATTCAACTTTAGAGTTTCAACTTTTGGAAGCTCAACTGCCATTAGGGCATGCAGAATGGCTGTCATTGTCAAAGACTTGATCTTCAATTTTAGCATTCTCAACCTTAGTTTCAAGGTCCCAAGGAAAATCTAAGTCATCATTGGTACGAGTACCTTCTTTAGGTTCATTATCCCACTCGAGGTTAGCCATGAAGAATGGCACCTCTAGATCGATTGGTTCTTCATGTTGAGTGGAGGATCTACCTGCATGACCCTAGTAGCATCTATCTGTGTGAGAAGATGGGGTCTAATGAATGGTAGTTGTCAATGGTTTCCTATGTTCGTATCCAATTATTGAAATTACTTTGTGTATCGCCCACTATGGCATGTTGTTGCAGGGGAGTTGATTTGCTTGAGATCGTTGTTGAAGAGGTTTCATCCCATGCTCTAGGTGCAATTGGTTTTATAGCTCCTGTCCCCACATTCACCCTAAGTACAGTGCCATGATTTTGGATTGTCAGTCTATTAGTTTCCCAATCATGGAGGACTAATGCTTCCCGCAACCAAGGACATCTCAGTAAGATTTTATAGGATTTCTTGGGGAGATCCAAGATTGTGAATTGTAGGGAAAAGCGGACTCCTACGACTTTTGTTGGCATGCCATTCACTATTCCCAAGGGTTTTGCTCGTGAATCATCGGCAAGGCATATGTTGAAATTAGCCTTTTGCATTGGTGGGAGATCCCATTCATCGTAGAGCTCCTTTGATAGGACATTTACACTTGCTCCACCATCCACTATGGCTTGGAATTCATTATATGCCTTGTGGATCAAAGGCACAGTAATATTGCATATATCATCTCTCACCCATCTGCACAAGGATATCTTCAAGGTCTTCCATAGGTGGAGGGGGATTTGCCAGTTCAATCCAGCCTTTGAAAATATCTAAGAGATTGGGACAATTCCATAGTAGGATTTCAATGGGAATTGACACAGGGCAACTTAGGATGCTAGAGAGTGCGGCTCCTTCAAGTTGACATGGCAGTACATTATATTGCGGAGTCTGTTGTTGGAACAGAGGCTCGAGTACAATATCAATACTCTATGGGGCCAAGTCATGGATTGGATCTTGAGCTTGCTTCTCAGCCTCAAATTGAGCTTGTTCCTTTTGTACCCATTGTTGAAGTGCCTGGAAATGAGCCTTTTCCACTTCTACATTTGGGTATGGAGGTTCTTTTATTTGAGGCTTGGGAGTTGATGTGGATGAGCTTGGCTGCTCATTGCTTGGCAGAGGTATAGGAACTTGTGCAGTCTTTTAAAGAAGTCATCTTGGTTGGATTAGAATATTAGGGTCCTTGGTGGCCTCTTTTTGTTGGCATGTAATTACATTCATAGGTTGTGATATTACGCTTGTCGGCCCCAGAGTTTGATGGTCCATCCCAATAATGCCATTTGGGACATCGAGCTTAGCCTCAATTTGTTGTGGGACCTAAATGCACAGCCTACGCCACAATCTTTATAGAGTGGTTGGAAAGTAGTGGGGCTACCATGATGAGGGCACTCTGAGATCCGGTGATTTTCGCCACAACCATAACACTTGATCAATGCTCGATATGTGTTGGGATGTACTTGATTTGCATAGAATGGTATTAAACCTTTTGCACCTTCTACATAGGACACTAGGTACTCGGCTTCATACTCGAACAATGAGTCTACTTCCTCAGCTTGCAGTTGTTGTATTGGAACTACCTAAGGAGCTGGATTTGGTGCTCTTAGACATGGTCGTAGATTTGGACTCCTAAGTAATTTTAGGACTTGTGTCCAGATGGGAACATGATTCAGCCTTGGAGCTGGGGGTGCGTGTGCAAGTGCTAGTTGCTTGTACACTGGTATGGGTGTTGGTTGGTATTGTTGAGGTTGAGGCGGGTTGTTGCACGTGTTGAAGATGCAACTATTTTCATCATGGCCACCGACAATGCAGATATGGCACCACAACCTTGGTGGTGGATTTGCTTGTGCAATGATCTTGGTTCTGAGGACCGGGAATTCATTTGCTGTATGATTGGCCATGCAATGTGGGCACCATACATTCTCTCATCATGGATAAGTCTGAGGTGGTGAGTGAGACATGTGAAGCTTTTGTTCCATGGCTTGTATCATTTCTTCTTTTAGCTTCATGGTCATGGCCTCTAGGCGATCTTAATTAGATGTTTCGGTAATGGACTTGGATTTTCCCTTTTTAGAGCATTTATCTCATGCACTAGATCTTCCATCGTCGCTATTGGTGTTAGAGTTGGTCATGCCATCCTCGATGTCAATGGTAGCCACATGAGCAACACCGAATGTTTCGTAACTGCTAATCTTTTTCATGTCTTTGTGAATTTTCTTCCTTAGTCCTATAATGAACCAGGCTGTGAGGTACTTAGCATTAGGGCATGGGTCACATTTGGCAATTAATCGTTTCATCTTGCCCAGGTACATGCGTACATCTTCTCGACGACCTTGTTCAAGCTTGCTTAGTTGGAGAGTGGGACCATCTTGTCATCTCTCTATTTGAAAGTGCCTCTTGAATTGAATTTGAAGCAGGTCCCATGTGGCCCTTTCTTCCACTAGGAGGTCTAGGTACCATTCGGATGCTTCATTGGTTAAGGCCATGGGGAACAAGGCGACCTTGGTTTCATTGGATTTATCTCCACTTGCTCGACATGCGACATCAAAATGTTGGAGGAATCGGGTTGGGGATTGCCCCTACCATTATATTTGGGAAGTTTGAGTTTGACCAAGGGGCGCCTGCCATGATTGTTATTATTGTTGCCAAAATTATTGCGATTAAAGAAATTGTGCCCCTCCTCATCGAGGTCAAGATCCGCATCATTGCAGATGGCACCATGTTGTGTCATGGAGGAGTCAAAGGGATTTCTTGAATTTTAGGGGGGCAATTGTGGTAGAGGATTGTCGGAGGCATTGGCCACAATGAAGTTGTATGTGGATTAGTGAGCGTTGTGTCAGAGGCATTGGCTAGCAGAGCATAGCTGCATGCAGATTTGGCAAGAGGTGCAACAGGTGTCTCTATCGCAAGTGCGGGTGTTGATGTAGTTGTGTTAGGAGGGTTAGAGATGTGTTAGTGTTGTAGGGATTGTCATGTTAATAAGGTGCCTAGGATTGTACCATGTGTGTAGGGAAATGTGCCGGTGCAGAATCATCAATCAGAGGTCACGGCATAAATATATGAGCGAATTAGTACAAAAAGAAACCCACATGGGGGCGCAAATTAACAAGTTCTAGGGATGCTAAAATGGTGTACAATGGGTTTTAAAAATGCCCCATAGTGTGGTGTTTGTGTGTATGAAATCGTGGTTCAAACCGTGTCTAGTTTGGGTCCCAAACGAGCGAGATACGAAGTGTTGAAGTAGGGGTAAAATGGGGTCTTTTGGTGTTTGGGGGGGGTCCTTGGCCTTAAGTATAGTGTAAATGATCCTAAAATCTAACTGAGGGGAATGGACTAGAGTAGTCCCAGTTAGTCTAACTAGCCTAATTGTCTAGTTAGACGCTTAACAAATAGTGTAACCTAACCTAACTATGGTTAACACTAACTGAGGTTAGGCTAGCCTAACTATCTAGTTAGTCTAACTAACTAACTGTAGCTAATTAACCTAGAGTAAGAATAACCCTATGTGAAACTAACCTAACCTACATTAGGACTAACCTAATTAGGGTTAGTTTAGGTCCTTTTTTTTTCCTTTTTTCTTTTTTAAAAAAAATAGCTGAGGCGGGAGGAGGTGGTTCGGGCAGGCATCGCGGGCGCATAGTGGAGGAGGGAGCGATGAGGCGGGGCGGTGGAGGGTGAGCTGTGTCGCCCAAATTGACATGTGCTATCGATGCATCATCGCTGGCGAGCGCTACATGGGTTGTGGAGCTGCCTTGCCTTATGCCCTTTTAGTTAGGAAGGGCTATAGGCCCTTAGATTAGATTACGGAGAGGAGCTGCCGGTGTGGGAGGGAAGGGGGGGGAAACGTGCAAAAACGGGGGGGGAGGGAGGGGAAAAAATAGAGAGAAGGGGGGGGGGGGGGGCAAAGAGGGAAAGGGGGGGGGTAGAGGGGGGAGCACCCGGATTTGAGAGGTACAGTCAAGCTAACCCTGGGTCAACCAATGGCTATTTAAATCTAACCCAGGTTAAGTGGATAAGACCTTGGGTTGAAGGGTTGGTTAAGTTAACCACGAGTCTATTTTACCATGGGTCAGTAAACCATGGTCAAGTTACCTTGACTCAACTAGACTACCACATCAGCATCCCAATCAATTGCCACATCATCAATGCCACGTGGCACACTGACCCTCTGCAAGCACACACAATGCTCCACAGCACTTCATGTGAACACAAGTGCCACCTCAGCACAAGGCTCCACAGGCACATTCCCTGCTAGGCACTGTCACTACATGTGACCCCCTGACTGCCACATCATTATTGAGCACATTTGCACTCCTTTTGCCCCTCCACCTAGATCAAGTCGTATCTCTTGATCCAGGAAGAATTTGAGGGCGCTTCAAAAAGGAAAGTCACTCGATTTTTTGTGCTCTATGTGCTCATCACATTGTGTGCACATTTTGGCGCAAGTATCACTCACTTTTGAGCTTTGTTGTCGATAAATCCACTTCCTCCATGCACATCAGCCTCTACATTGACGCATCTAACCCATCACATAAAAAGAGCCAAAAAAAAGAAATTATTTGTTGTTCTTTCATCAACCAATGGTTATGTTGAACCAGGAAAGGAGAATAAGGTTTGCCATCTCAAGAAAAGTCTCTACGGCTTAAAGCAAGCACCCAGAAGTTGGTACAGTAGTAGAATCGACAAGTATTTTGCTGATCTAGGATACATGAAATCCAATGCAAATCATACTCTCTACTACAAAGTTCAAGGGGAAGACATTACTATTGCACTTTTGTACGTAGATGATCTGATTGTCTACGGAAAAAAGTGCAATAGTAATGTAGTCCATGATTGTCATGAGAGATTTGAGGAATGGCTCAAGATTCTTAAGAATATGGACACCTTTCATCCCAATCATTAGGTGCTAAAGGAAGCTACAAAGCCCCTTCCCACCCTGGATAAGGTGAATGAGATCGTTGCAGATAGCAATTCATCGAGGAAGTCTCTATTATGACACAAGATGTTTGAAGAGGACCCAACTTGGCCTCAAGCTATAGATGATGAACCGATGTATTTTTATGGGTTTGAAGAACCCTAGTCTAAGGTAGAGAACCAATTGGTCAACCACAAAATGTGGTCGGGCTCACCGCATTTCTATCCACAGAGATAAAGATGCCCATAGTAGCCCTACTAAAAGGGAATCCTATCCTTTGGAGAGATCTCTCCAATTGGATGAATGGGAAAATGGTCAACCTAGAAGAGGTGGACATCGATGCTATGGAAGCCCCACATGATGATCCATATCAATAAGCTGCCAATAAGCTGGGCTAGTACTAAGATCAAACCTTCGGTCTAACCAACTGTGTTTGGTTTGTGATGATGGATTTCCATGGGCAATTGGATGGCTATGATGCCATCGTAGAGGTAGACCTTTCATGCACCCCACATGCGTAGTACATGATTGGGTCTCTAGTCAAATTTATATGTGCAAGGATGAGCAAATTTTTAGGATTGACCTACAAACTTGGAAGGCACACCCTATGACCGGCAATCTATTTGTGGCTGAGTCACATACAACTCAGAGAACTACCCCCGTGAATGTGTTCCAAGCTTGCAATGAAAAAGATAATGGTGAGGACTTGGATAAGCACTGGTACACTCCGCTGCTAGAGCTTGAGTTCTCCTAAAATTTGATGCATGCCTTGCCAACAAAGATGACATTGAAAATATGGGAACCAAGATGGTGGCTCATGATCCTAAGGTGCTAGGAATGGTAGTATCCCTTATTATGATAAATGTCTTGAGAGCCCCATAGAAGATCAAGAGGTAAGGAAAGTCAAAACAAACCTTCATTGGCTAAGGTATGTTGGTGCTGTTATGGCACATCATGAGTTCTCATCAAAATGGGGAGCTCTATTGAATAGGCTAAAGGCCCCCCTTGGTTCCCTTAAAGTAGAGGAGGCTCCCCCTTCAAAGATGCCTCCTGCAGAGGATAAACGACCCCTCAAAGGCCAAGGAACATAAGACATCATGCAGGGGAAAGCAAATTGTTCTGGAGGCCATAGAAGATGATGGGGATGAGGAAGAGACTAACCTAAGTTAGGTCCCCGAACACTTTAAAGCTTACATTATACAAGAGCATAGAATATTTCTAGAATAGGGTAAGAGGTATGCCAAGCAAGGAGACCAAAATGGATATGATGGTCCTGCTCAAAGAGGTGGACATGGCCAGCAGTCCAAGAGAGGACCCTAAGCCAATTTACATAGCTAATGACCTGACTTCCAAGCAAGAATAGGCCTTGCT
Source organism: Dipteris shenzhenensis (assembly GCF_047967505.1). Classification (NCBI taxonomy): domain Eukaryota; kingdom Viridiplantae; phylum Streptophyta; class Polypodiopsida; order Gleicheniales; family Dipteridaceae; genus Dipteris; species Dipteris shenzhenensis. The sequence goes on along the minus strand of NC_141627.1, from coordinate 2,641,903 downwards.
TGCCTTGTTGCATGAATTTCAATATTTCTTTGCTTGGAAGTACATACACATGAAGGGTGTGCTGTCGTAAGTAGTGCAGCACACCATCCCTATGATGGATGATATTATATTGGTACGGCAGTGACCTATCCAATGAACCCAAAACATGCAATGATCGTTTAAGAGGAAATAAAAAGTAGATTTATGGATGGTTCATTTATGAGATTGAGCAAATAGACTGAGTTTTGCCCATTGTTATAGTGATGAAAAAGAATGGCAAGGTTAGAGTATGCATTAATCTCAAGAAGGTGAATGTTGTGACCCATAAGGAGCATTTAGCCACTACCCTTTACAAAGCACGTCCTGGAAAGAATCGCATGCAAAGAATCTTATAGCTTCTTGGATGGGTTCTCAGGGTATAACCAGGTGTCTATAGCACCTCAAGATAAGCATAAAACGGCATTCTATTGGATAGAAGAATGTCAGTTATCCTATGATACCCTTAAGTTAGTCTTGGCATCAAACCCTATTATGTGAGTTCGCAATTGGGATCTAGAGTTTCATGTTCACATTGATGCCTCAAATTTCACAATAGGGTGTGTAATAGCATAGCCAGGTGATTTTAATTTGGATTATCCAATATACTTTGCAAGTCACTCATTGAACGATGTCGAGATGAACTATACTACCACCGAACGTGAAGGAATGGACATGGTACACACACACACACACACAATTTATTTATGCATAATAACTTATCTCACTTTCACACACACACACACTCTCTCTCTCTTTCTCTCTCTCTCTCTCTTGATGTCTCATACAGGCATGCATTCATGATGTGTACACAAAATGCCATAGATTTCCCCCCCAAACCAACCACACACACACACACACACACACACACACACACACTTTCACTTGACTTCAAGTTGCGGCTAGCATGTTTAATATAACATATATCTCTTTATAAATTTGATATATTTGGTGTCACTTATCTTTGGAGAAGAACTAATCTATGAATGAGAAATGCAATAACATCTTCCATGCTTATAGAGTGATTAGTAATTGGAAAGTAGCTGTATCATTTCCTAGGTATTGGATCCTTTGGAAAAGTTGTGGTAGCATAGAGTTTCTGACCCTTTTGCTAGTCTTACTTATGCCTAGCTTGCTATATGGAAGCTCATTTCTTATTGGGTGAGTTTATTTCTTTCTTTAGGCCCTAGTGTGTGTCTTTTGCCTATGTATAACTACAAATAGTAGGTATTTATTTGATATTAATTTTACTTGTAGCTAGGTCTATGGTTTACTTGATGTACCCTCCTCATTATTTCCTAAGCTATGAGAAAGTGAGCGACCCCAAATTAGCAAGCAAATCTAAACAAGATGTGAGCAAGTAACCCCTTCATCTGCCATTTGATTTCTCTATATCTCATTAGAACAACAAATCCTTCCTCCTCATAGTGTCACATTAGAGTCTTTATAGAGAGATATCAACATAATAGTACATGAAATATGGAGTTGGAAAAAATTGACTACTCAAATTAGAAATTCACACATCATGCCTCCCATGCATGTAGAAGCACTTCTTCCATACATCTGAATGAAAACGTTGATCAGATTGCACATCTCTGTCCTTCTCATATATTCATGTTACAAAAATTTTGGACAAAAAGCAAAAGATCCATCCAAAATATAGGATCATACTATACATCTCCTTCCTCCCCTTATAATCACATTAAAATCATTATGGAGAGAAAATGAAAAAGTAAAAGGTAGATTAGGATGTGTAGTCTCAACGGTGATTAACATGTCATGGGGATCTTGAAGGAATGCCGATGGAACCTCTACTCCAAGCTACTCCTTGTGAGAGCAATGGAGAGCATGAGCCATCCGCAAGTGTCACTCAAACGGCTCCTAGATTGTTGCAATGTGTTTCCACAAGAGAAAGAGGGAAAGGGGAGAGGGGAGAAGAGAGGAAGAAGGGTAGGGAAGAGGGGAATGAAGGGGGATGGAGTGGCAAACAGAAAGGCACTACAAAGGAAAACAAGAGAACACCCAAAAACACTCTTGGAAGATAAGAAGCAGCTTGTATTCCAAACTTGTGCATCCAACAATGAAGACCAAAGTCAACCACTTGGCCTTTTATACATGTCACCTTTTGAAGGGAGGGCCAACCGTATTCCCTTTCTACCACTCTCTTTCCTCATTTTTTTACAACCATCTTGGGCCTATTTGGATCCAAGGCACAATCCTAGCTCTATGGACTTGCCATTATCCATTAAATGACATCACTTGGCCCCCCTTATTGATCTTGATCCAGTTCTCTGGATCGTAAAAATTACATGATTGTTGGTGAAGAGCATTCTTGGTGAGTACTTGTGTGAAATTTTGCCATTTGTACTGCTTCATAGGTCTGCTTCATAGGTCTTCACTAGATCCTCAGTGGTGGCAGGGTTGTTGCTAGAAAGATGGATATTGCATCTGGTAGCATTGGATTCCACTGTAATTGGCATGGCATGGCTTGATTAATGGCAATGGTTAGATGTTGGGTGGAGGGGTTATAGATGAGTACTTGTGATCTTTCAAAGAAAGAGGAAGAAAGAGGAAAATCTAAGGTGTAAGTTAGTAGGGAGAAGGTGTTAGCAGGGATCGATGTAAGATCCTAGTGATGTTAGGGTTAGCAGAGTAAGTACAATGTATTCTCATGCTCCTCCTTAAATCCCATATTTTATTTGAGTGAAACTTGTATTTTATTCTCATCAAACTATGTCTTTGATCTACCTTGCTTGTAAGTTCGAAGTTTTGCATGACTTTTTTTCCTCCTTCTCTGCTTTGAAGTTCTTTCAAAATCCATTTTATGGATTATATTTCATTGAGGAATTTTCTTGGAATTATTTGAGGCCAACAAGGTTGTGACATCATCCAGAGCTTTATTTTGTTTGAGTCATCAAATTGAGATGAGTCTGATAATACACCATACAAAATACTAAAATGAGGACTATGGCTAAAGAGGTTTATTGCATTTTGGGTTCTAGGAAGTCCTCTAAATTAAAATTGATTTTACATTGGAAGGCTAAAATGGTTAAGTGGGACTAGGGTTAAGCATAAAAGGAAGAATAATAAGAACAAATAAAAAGAGGAGGGAGAGTTAGAGTTAGCTAATGAAGGGTGAGATTAGTAAATGAAAGTGTAAACAAATCTTTTAGGATCACAAGAAAATCATCCAGACTCCTTTTTTGTCATTAGAGTCACCTTGCAATCAAACTCACCCTATAGAGCTATTGGTATAGGATCACTTATTGCTCTATATGTGGAGGAGTGCCTTGAGATATTGGGGTTAATGTGTCTTTGACTAGCCCTAGACCTTTGTTGGTAAGGAGCTTCTTCCATGGTAGCAAAGTGTTGTGAAGGGCTCCAGTCTCTTTTGTCACAGCCGATTCTTGTGGATATACTCCATTTTTATGGAGTAGGTTCTTGTGAGTCTATTGCAATAGAGTTGATTCAATACTAAAGGAGTGGGTTTGCATTTGTTCATGGATCATCGGTGGTTCTGAGAAGCAAAAGGGGGTCGGCCCCCTCGTCATCTCACGCGCTCGGAATCGAATGCCTAACCTCTGCATTGTCTCTCAAAATATCTCATGGCCTGGCTAGCATTGGGGCCATGGCCTTGCTTGAGACTCCATTTGCCACCAGTTGGTTAGGTACCAACTTAGAGCTCTTCTGCTCATGGAGCTGTTAGCCTCCATGCACACGTCGCAGACAACCAGTACCAGGATATCTATTCGGTACAACCACCAATAGCAAACCGAACTCCCCCAACGGTGCTTGGGTGGATTCAAGATAAAGAAGAGGAAGAAGAGCTTGTAGAACCACAATGGCAACGGCCATTCCCAAAGTGGGTAAAGCAGCTTTTCGATGGCAGAGAACCTCCAGCCATTGAGGAGGAACCATTTGAACACCACCGGTCCAAGAGATTAGAGGAGCAAAGAAGGGCGTAAGAACACTTGGTCAACTACGCTTTGATGACAGAGGTAATCTGTCTTGAAGAAGCCAAGTGTCTAGAAGAGGCATAGGGTGATGATAGGTGGATGGAGGCTATGTAGTCGGAGTATGGATCCATAATGAAGAACAACACTTGCGACCTTGTGGATCGACCACCAAAATGCAAGGTAATCGGCACCAAGTGGGTGTACAAGACCAAGTACAAGTCCCCGACAGCACGCTGGATAAGTACAAGGCTCCACTCATGGCAAAAGGATTCGCACAAGTACATGGTTTTGATTATCAGGATACTTTTTCTCCCATAGCTCAACTAACCACAATTCGTAGTGTTTTGGCTTTAGCAGCCGAGGGAAGTTGGCCTCTGTGTTTCAGATGGATGTAAAATCTGCCTTTTTCAATGGAGATCTCAAGGAGGAGGTATACGTGGAACAACCACTAGGTTTTGTGATCCTTGGTTCAGAAGGTAAAGTCTGTAAACTGAAGAAGGCACTTTACGGGCTGAAACAAGCCCCATGAGCATGGTACCAATGGATTGATGCCTACTTTCTACAAAATGGGTTCAGGAGGAGCCCATCTGATGCAAATTTGTATATCTACAAAGAAGGAGGCAGGTGTATGATCGTGGTCCTTTATGTGGACGACCTTGTCATAATAGGGTGCCATGAAGAGAAGATCTTGCAGACAAAGCAGTTGCTAGGAAGAGAGTTTGAAATGACAGACCTCAGACTGATGCATTTCTGTTTGGGGATTGAAGTTTGGCAAGAGCCAAAATAGATCTTCATTTCACAGCTGAAGTATGTTGGAGAGATACTGAAGGCATTTGGCATGGTTGAGTGCAAGACAGTTGGCACCCCTATGGAGGTTGACGTGAAGCTCTCAAACGAGGATTCATCACCACTGGTGGACGAAGTGAAGTACAGAAGGCTTGTGGGTAGTTTGATTTACTTGTGCAACATTAGTTTTGTGACTAGTGTACTAAGCAAGTTTTCCAATAAGCCCCGAGAGAATCATTGGAGGGCAAGGATTTGGGTGCTGAAATACATCAAAGGCACACTCGATTATGGCATCACCTATACCAAGGGCAACATCTTGACGAGATTCTATGACTCGGATTGGGCAGGAGACATGGACAGTAGGAGATCAGTGATAGGTTACTGTTTCTCACTTGGATCTGGAGCTGTGTCATGGGTCAGCAAGAAGCAACCTACAGTTGCTCTTTCTTCTACCAAGGCTGAGTACAAATCAGCATGTTTTGCTTCTTGTGAGGCACTGTGGTTGAGGAGGATTTTAGGGGACATGGGTGCAGTGCAAAACAAGCCTACGCAGTTATCATGTGACAATCAGAGTTGCATGGCAATTTCAAAGAACCCTGTGTTCCACGCTCGCACAAAACACATTGAGATTCAATATCACTTTGTACGCGAGCTCATCATGGATGGAGAGGTTGACTTGGTATATTGTCCAACTACAGAGAATGCTACGAATATCTTCACGAAGACTCTTGGAAGAGACTTGCTGGAGAGGCATCTTCATCGACTTGGCATTGGGTCGAAAAAGTAAGTTCACTTACAGGTGGACATTGAGGGGGGGTGTTAGATATTAATGCTCCACTCTCATGTAACTACGCAGGAACCAACTAACTCTACTTATAAGCCCCCCATATGAGGAGAAGGCATTTGAGTAGCTCGGTTATCCGGTAGGTCTTGGTTTGGACACCAGATGGGGGCCATGTGTGGCCTAATGGCTGGACAGCTTCAGATAGAGTTGGAACACTGCCAACTAGGCTACATGCAAGTGCGGGAAGGCATCCCATGATTGACCGCATTGAGGGTAGATATAGCATTTCCTGGGGCAGCCCATTCTCAGGTTGTGGGGCCCGTTTGGAGCCCCAGAGCCCCAGATGATCCCGGATGGCTCTAGGCCGAACGAAAACTGTAGGTTAGTCGCTCTATTTTGCGCCACCATTCTATCTGTGGTCGGTGGCCTATTTTGGGACCGACCCCCAGTTAGCCATTTTGGGAGAACTGGGTCGGTCACCCAATTGAGTCTAACTAACTACGAGTGGTGGCTATATAAGGGCAAGCCCGTGAAGCCCATCATCATCTCTGGCTACAGCAACCCTGATTCCTTATCATCCAACCTCCGTCCTCTACTGTTTTCAGCTTGCCATCGAAGCTTCTCACATAGGAGCACACGACTGGGAGGCAGTGCCATCTATTGTGTCAATTTTATAGTAATCAAATTTTTGATTCTCCATACTATCTACTTTTCTCTCTTGCATACGAGATCCTGTTATCTGTTGAGCGCAGACGTTGTATTGTTTTCTTACAACCTCTTCAATGATGATCTCAAGAAAATTAGCTCCCTTGAAAAACAACATGCCATAGTGAGCGATACAAAAGCAATGTCAATAATTGGATACAAACATTGGCAACCATTGACAACTACCATTCATTAGACCCCATCTTCTTGCAGATAGATGATAAGGTGATACACGTAGATCCTCAACTCACACATGAAGAACCAATCAATCTAGAGGTGCCATTCTTTATGGCTGACTCAAGTGGGATAATGAACCTAAAGAAGGTACCCATACCAATGATGACTCATATTTTCCTTGGGACCTCAAAACTGAGGCAGAGAATGCTCAAATTGAAGATCAAGTCTTTGACAATGACTTTTGCATGCCCTAATGGCAGTCGAGCTTCCAAAAGTTGAACCTTCAAAATTGAATAATAGCTAAAGATCCCGAAAGAAAGCTAAAGGAGGAAAACACCATAAAGTCAAGTCCAAACACTTCAATGAATTAGAATGAGTCCAAACAAGGATCGTCAAATTATATTTTGCAAAGCCAACTCCCTCAAAATCTAAGCCACCTCCTCTTGAATGGTCCCTTGAGGGACTCTAAAAGGAGTATGCACAACAAATGAACCCTTACTTGGAAACACCTTACTAAAAGAAACATTACTCCACATTTCCCAACATAAGAAGTTTCAGAAGTATAAGCCACGTGTGCAGATGAAGCTCGATCAAGAGACTTCAAAAAAAGAAAGTCACCGAGAGCCTAACAAATTGGTTAATGATACTATGCCACCCCGAATTAGACGTGGCAGTGTCCCCATAGTAATGCCAAGACAACTAAGAGAATCTGAATTTCAAGAAACTGATAGCATTATAGAGACTCCAATCTATGAGGGACCATAAAAAACTCAAACAATAAACATCACCCTTGAAGGGGAGGAAGAAAATTTTGTTTTATTTGGGAAACAGCTTTGATAGGAAGATGAAACCAAGCTCAAGGCACTCCTAATGAAATACCATGACTACCTTGCATGGTCATACAAGGAGATGAAAGGAATTTCATCAGACGTGGCAGTACACATGATATCTATAAGGGAAGGTTCCCACCCTAAGGTATGTGGACCTTATTGAACAAATTCCAAAGTATGGCACCATGGTTTATGATGAGCTAGAAAAACTCTTAGATGCTGGATTCATATATGAGATAGAGCATACTGATTGGGTTTCACCCATTTTCATCGTGCCTAAATGCAACAAGAAGCTCAGAATATGTATAAACTTAAAGAATGTGAATGACACCACAATTAGGGATCACTATCCCCCTACCCTTAACAGAACCAGTGTTGGAAAAAGGCAGGTTCTGAGATATATAGCTTCTTGGATGGCTTCAGTGGCTATAACCAAGTGCAAATTGCTACTAAAGACCAATCAAAAATAGTGTTTGCTAGATAATGGGATATTTTTGCCTATAGAATCATGCCATTTGGCCTTTGTAATGCCCCAACCACATTCCAGTGAGTCATGCTCACAGCTTTCAAGTCATTTCTGAATAAGTTTTTACAGGTGTTTTTGGATGATTTGTGCATCCACTCAAACAAAAAAGACCACTTCAAATGTCTTGAAGCAGTACTAATCAAATGCAAGGAGTATGGCATCTCCCTAAATCCAACAAAATGCAAGTTCATGGTCACCCATGGAGTTGTTTTGGGACACATTGTTTCTCAACATGGGATTGCCAACTGATATGGACAAAATCAAAATCATCATGGAATTGCCTCCTCCTACAAATTCCAAAGGTGTACAGGTCTTTATGGGACATGCTGGCTATTATCAAAGATTTATCTTATGGTATGCCATGATAGCCAGACCACTTTACAAATTATTAGTGGAAATCCTATGGTAGAAGAGTGCGACCGAACCTTTGAGCCTTTAAAGTGGCACCTAATCATAGCACCCATCCTTATATCTCCCAATTGGGATATTGATTTTCATGTTCATACTGATGGATCCAAGTATGCAATTGGGAGTGTGCTTTGTCAACCTGGTGAACATAAGAAATACTACCCAATTCTACTTCGCCAGTCGACAACTCAATGATGTAGAGATCAACTATACCACCATAGAAAGAGAAGCCCTAGCAATTGTGTATAGTGTTAAGAAATTTGGCACTATCTATATTGGCAAATGATTTTGTCTTCTACACTGACCATCAAGCATTGCTTTATCTTGTGAACTGTCCGTGTACAATAGGATGAATAACCAGATGGATCCTCTTGCTTCAGGAATTCAACTTCAAAATAGCCGGGTCCGCAAAGGTGCCCAACACTACATTGCCAATCACATGTCTCATGTCAAGTCGGGAGAAGAAGCCACTACAGTAGAAGATGACTTGCCAGATGCCACACTCTTTCAGATAGATGTTGTTCTAGATTGGTGTGGAGATATCATTGGGTACTTAATGGCAAGTCGACCACCCCTTGAAATGAAAGTGGTAGATGCTAGAAAACTAATTCTAAAGGATGCACCCTATCAACTCATTGCAAGACAATTGTACAAGATGGGCAAGGACCAAGTTTTAAGAAGATGTGTAAGATCATGCCAATCCTGAGTGAAGTCCATGTTGTAAGAGGACACTTCCAAGGGGAAGCCACAACAAGAAAAGTCCTCCTTGCAGGCTACTAGAGGCTAACACTTTGGGCAGATGCCTATGAATATGTCAAAGGTTGTGATGTATGCCAATGGACCACTAAACCCCAACACAAATACTTCAATCCCCTAACAGTTGTTGCACAAAAACCATTTGAAAAATGGGGGATTGACTATGTGGGTCCCATCCATCCAATAGTAAAGGGAACGCAAGCATGCTACATCATTATGTCCACTTATTACTTTACCAAATGGGCTAAAGCTAAAGAAATAAAAAAGTAGATGCTAGAACACAACAAGATTCTTATACGAGAATGTGATCACCCAATTCAGATGCCCCATTGAAATTGTGTCGAATAGAGGCACACATTTTGTCAATGAGGTAATCCAAGAACTCTTGTCTGGCTTTATGGTAATCTATAGAAAAAGCACACCCTACCACCCCCAAGGGAATGGACAGGCCGAATCCACCAACAAAATATTATGCATTATCCTCACCAAGGTAGTAGAACCACAGCGTTCTGATTGGGCAGAGAAACTAAATGTAGCCTTATGGGCATACCAAATCACACTCAATGTCAGTATAGGGAATACACCTTTTCAATTGTATGGCCTTGAAGCTGTGGTCCCACTAGAATTTGTAATACCAAGCCTATGCATAGTACTATAAGAATGCATGGGAGATCGTGCATCCTTGAAAGAAAGACTCTATCAATTGGAGAAGCATATAGAGACAAGATTAGTCACCTACGATGCCATGACAACAAAGAAAGTCATGGTTTGATAGGAATCTTAAAGCTAAAGACATCAAAGAAGGTGACTTGGTCTTGCTATACAATGCCAATGTAGATAAGGGAAAACTCAAGTATCTAGGTCAAGGACCCTACCGAGTCAAAAATATGAATCCCATCGGAGCTGTGCTACTAGAAACATTGGATGGAGTCCAATTCAACACAACCATAAACGGGAGCTGACTGAAGCACTACTACTTCAACACGCAAGCCATCCCCAACAAAATTAAAGATTTGGGAGACCCAAGTCTTCCTTAGTTAGGATTAGATTTTATCACAAGCACTCACTTGCATATGTGCATCTTCGCACATATAGGTAGCATCAACCGATTTCAAGCTAGAGCTTCAACCTAGGGCTTAGAAGTGTGCCTAGCTGCCCTATGAAATCCCAGCAACAATAAAAAAATCATATAGATAGTCCCTACCTAGTTACTAGGTCGCGTGCATGTGTAAAAATAAGATCTCTCACAAACACACACAAATGTCATACCTACATGCCAACTAAACTAATGATCAATGGCACACCATATGAACATGGATGCAACATGAGAAACAATGCTGCCACTAGAGAGGATGCGCAGAAAGAGCCCACCACCTCAACTACAAGACCCCCTCCAGAGTTTGCAACCATCTACCTCCCCTCAACACGATGACCATAGACATTTGTGGTTTAGAGTGATAGCTCTGAGGAGGACTCTGTGCATGACATGGAAACCTAAGAAGAACAAATGCCATCCCAGTCTCCACTAGCCTACACAACCATTAACGGGGCCTAGTCATTGGAACTTGTGTGGCCACCTACATTGACTCATGCTCTTTCCAATGCAACAACATCTTTCTTAGAGAAAAGGGGTTTGGGCAGTTTGTATGAGAGCCTAAAATCCTTGGAGTATAGTCCTACAATGACCATGTACATTAGGGACTTTCTCCATTCTTACCACTCCAACAATGCACAAGTTGGCAAGTACAGCACGATCAACATCAGAGCCCACTCAACATTATCCTCAATAGTTGAGTCATTCAAAGGGACTTCTCAGTCCCAACACAAGGTGCTAGATACCCTACAAGGCCTACTAATGCTAAATTTCTCAAAGTACAACCTCTCCTCGCCAAGGGTACAATGTTCCATAGGGACGGCATATTACTTTGCACCATCATTAACCCTCACCTCAAGGAAGTAGCACAATTCCTATCCACAATCCTAGGGGTGGCAAGAATCGATCCCTTCCACTCCGCACATTTGTTTGCTGAGTAGGAAACTAAAGCAAGATTGGATCCAGCACTTAGTCATCTTCTTTACAAAAAAACTAGATGGTTCATCAGGCCAAAAATTTAAAATTCCACACTTATTGGCTATAATAAAAAATAAAGAGCTCTAGGAACGAGAAATAACTTTGCCCTAGTTACCAAAACCTATTGAGGAGTTGGACATTCCCTTGTCACCATCATGGGAGTTGTCACCAACTTTTCCTACTATCACATTGGCAAATGTGGATACCTCACAAGAAATGCCTATTTTAGAGGTCGAAATTGAGGAATTGCCCCATGAGATGCTACAGCTCAGTGCACAGCTGCAACCAATATATCTCCAACACAACAACAGTAGTAGCCAAAGCCTGATCGGCACTAGAGCTTGAGGCTGCATGGACACCAGTACTACCCATCAATGCCATGCTAGTCCATGAGCCACAAGGGGAGCTAGTGCCAAATCAATAGTATGGCTAGTGTACCCAAGTGACTGAAATACCATTGGAACAACCCCGAACAAGTACTACAAAATCATTAGGATGGCTACATGGGCACCAATTGTATCAGCACTATTGCCAGTCCTCATCACCATCTGTCATTCTCCATCATCAAGCTAGCCACATGCTCCAAATGTCACAACTATTCACTAGCTTGGCCAAGGAGCAACATGAACGAGAATTGGAAAGACAGACCATAGTAGCAATCGAAGACCAATTCTAGGGAATTGCCAGAGAGGTCGAGGCACTTTGGGCACAAATAGATGAGAAGGAGGTTGAAGAAGTGCATATGAACCAAGCTCTCCAAGCTTAAAAGAAGGCAGTGAGGGATGTGACCTGTAACCTCCACCAAAGCCAAATACAGCTGATAGCAGTAGTATAAGCAAAAGCAATCCTACAGACCTACCATACCTCCTTGACTTCAACACATGCTCAGCAGACAGAGGCACTGGCACAAGCTTGACTCACTCTAATCCACAAAGAAGAAGATCTCTAGGATTGCAAAGACAAGCTTGAAGACATGCAACAGTCTTCGGCAATACGCACATTCAGCATTGAAGAGCTTACAAGGGACTGCAGAATCTTAAAGGACCAACTTGATACCACTAAAGAGGCCAGCACTTCACGAGCACAAGTCTTAAACCAATGGTCCAATACCACTGAATTCATTCCTCATCAAGCGAAAGTCACCTTGCAAATGAGAAAGCTTAAGTAGGCATATACATCCACCTACCATAAATATAAAGAAAAAATGGATGAGATGCAATCCCAAAAGATAATCATCTCCAAGCTTGAACTCCAATTACTAGTGCACAACAATGAGGCAATGGAAGACAACATCAATGAAGTCCCACTACAATGCACAATGGTGGTGGACCAAGAGCTTGTGGCCACTCTAAAAGTGGAAGATCACCTCAATGCACAAGTGCTTATCCAATGGAAGCAACTCCAAATCAGGATCATATCCACTCATCCAACAATCAAATGGGAACGTTCCATAGGGACCAAAACTCTGTGCATAATTTTCCAAGACTTCTCCAAAGATGAGAAAAATATCTTATGCCTGTCTACACATGTTGGGTTTATAACACTCAGTATGAATTCTTTCATCGCATATGTATTCCTCATGGGAGTCCTTCCCTCAAGTTATTGCTAGTTTGTTACCGTTGCTACAAAGGCCATCACTATTATTTGCAAGGCATGACATAACCAACATCCCACCCTTGCAACTGATGATCCCATCGCACCATCAAAAAGAAGTGTCAGAAGATGACAGGGCCTATCTCACATCCAACTTCCCATATCTAACCACTCTCTCTGCCAACCTCATAACCTCACTTACCCTTGCTGCTACCATGCTCTTAACCTTCCCTGAGCTCCATCCTAACATCTATTCCCTTCATTGCCTCTTTGCTCATGCCTCTCACCATTTTCAACTAATCCAATAGTCACAAACTTATGAGCCCCTCACACCTAGCTTCTTCCCTTCCCTTGCTAATCCTACCCTCGAGGATTACCAACCTACTCAAACCATTTGCCTAGTTCTTCCCCCCCTCCCCTCGGCTCCCCCTTCCACAACTAATACTCTTCCATATTTCTTCCCCATGTCCCCAGATTCTCTTCGTGCCCTGTCATCACCTCCGACACTACTTGTGCTGCCATCAGCAAAAAATGACACAGTATTTGATTTTGAATATCAGGATCCAAATAATCCAATTCATACTCCCATGCCAAATTCCTATGATGGGTATGATTTTGATAAGATACCACTTCCAAGAAACCCCATCAAGGAATTTTGGAGCAAATATCCTGATATGAAAACTCGAGGTGGATGGACCCTAGACAACTTCCCTACCAACCTTTGTTAGCATGTCAAATTAGTGAAGATTGGATAAGCAAGTTGGATCCCTAACCTGATTGACGCTGTCCCAAGCTCTTTGATGTAATATTCTTAAAAGAGTACCTCCATGTCTCAAAACCCATCCCAAGTTCTATGCAGTTCCACAACGTCATAGATGGGAAGCCAACATACACACTTTGGGTGAAGATTCCGCCATTAATTGGCCAATGATCAAACCATACTCTGGTGTAGAATGGAATATCCAAGGCACACTGATCTGAGCACTTCAGTAGCATGAGCAAATAATGTGTAGCAACATTGACCGCTTCCTTCTCCAAAGTGCTATCTTCTGTAAAACATTGGAATACATTCTAGAGGTCCCCAGCCACCTCAACCGCCATTTGCCTCCACTCAGTTTCAATCCCAATGAATGGATCGATGCTCAAATTACAAGCTAACTCTATCAAAGAGTCATCTTCTTAGAAGCACACCACGTATCTTTGTTCGAACAAATGGTGGATACAGGGGTGGATACAGGCTACATGGAAACAGAGCAAAAATTGAATGTTGCCAAGGCTTTACAGTAGGATCGATTGGCACAACACAAGTTCCACAGCCATCGGATTTCATGCATGGCATCCTAGCTACATGATCACAATAATCCATAACCCGAGGATGGGTAATAAAATGGATCCGGGAGTATGTTCTCTCTGTGCCAACATAGACTTAGGTAGTACAGAATGTGTGTGTAGAGTAGCGGCAAAGCTCTACTTGTACTTGCATAAGGCTAGGAATAATATCGCTTAGGAATCCTCAACATGCAAGTTCTACTTGCAATTCCTACATGCGTGTTCTACATATGAGTTCTACATGCATGTTCTACATGCAAGTCCTACATGTGATTCCTACATGCATGTTCTACATACGAGTTCTACATGCAACTCCTACATGCAACATGCAACATGCGAGCTCTACATGCAACATGCAACTCCCACATGCAACATGCAACTCCTACATGTAACTTCTACATGCAAGTTCTACATAAAGAGAGAGAATGTCTTACAATTCCTACATGCAGAGAGAGAAGCTCTCTAACTTGTATAAATACCCCATAATGGAATGAAGCCTGCCCTCTTTGGGGCATTGTGTTGAGTTCTACTTTGGTATTCCAAGCAATTGTCTCAAGTGTCCATACTTCGTTGCACTCCATGTCCAAAAGCATATCTTAACCTTGCAACTCCTCCTCCCCTCTCCTCCAACCTTGCAACCCATCGTCTCCTCCATCCTCTCATCCCTCCTCCTCCTCCTCCTCCTCCTCCTCCTCCTCCTCTTCCCTTTTCCTCCTCCCTCCTCCTCCTCCCTTTTCCTTCTCCCTTCTCCTCTTTCTCCTTTCCCCCCATGCTCTTACAACTTCTTCCTCTCCCACTCCTATGCTCCCCCTAAACCCTTAGTTCCTCAACCCTTAACCTCCATGATCTATGAGGGAGATGAGTTCTCCACCATGTTCTCTACCTTGAACCTTGGATCCTCTTTCTAACCCTTGAACCTCTTCTAAATTCTGGAACCTCTCTCTAAACCTTGGAACCTCTTTCTAAACCTTGAACCTCCCTCTAACCCTTAAACTCTACCTAAACCCTTCAACCCCCAATGAAGTGAAAGCCTTCATTACCCCAACCATGATGATACATGCCCTTTTCACACATGCATGCACTATGTTTGCTTACCACACTTATGCCTATGTCTCTCACTGAAATACGACTCGAGGTCCTAAGCTACACTTATACTACAAATGACAACATCGATATAGCTGTAGGTGCCAAAAAGCCTCAGAACCCTGCATACTTAGAATACCTTGCTCTTCCTGCGGAAACCATGGGAAAGAGAAAACATGTAGATAACATTGTTCTATCCTTCTAATGGTTTCATCTCTATGAACCATTCCTGATGCTTTGTCATATTAATACCGCTGTCAATGTACCAAGGATCTTGATCTACTGATTGCAATCTATGTCAAGATACATTGTATCAGCCTTTTGCATATCCTCACTTGCAAGAAACATATTCTCAGGTTCATTGGCATAATGACTATGACTTGAATGTCCACCATGATGATTTCCTCTTCCATGGAAATTCCCTCGATTGCTACTAGATTGACCTCCTTGGTCATACTGCTTCTTGCAGCAATCTCTTTCATAGTGTCCAAACTTATGAGAATAGTTGTACTAAATGTTTGACAAATTGGTGGATGCATTCCCTCTTCCTTGAAATCTTCCTCTGTTGGAATGATTTCCTCTTGATTGTTGCTAATGTTAATGTTGCTAGGGATGATGCTGATGCTAATGCTAACTTTGATGATGACCACTTTGCTGAAATGATCTACCTGTACCTCTGCCTCTTCCTCTATTTGAAGCTATGAATGCTTGATCATTGGATTGACCTTTGCATGTGTGAATGGCATGAGTCCTAAGTTCTTCACCAAGTAACACTGATTGTAGCTCTTCCAATGTTGGAATTTGCCATTGAATGGCAATACTTAGACTAGATTCTCATATCCCTCTCCTAGTCCATTCAGGATGACTTGAACCATTTCTATGGGATTCATGGTCTCTCCTTCTACTACGAGTTGATTTTTGTAATCCTTAATCCTGACTACATAAGCATGACCAATTTCATTGCTATTGTGGAAACTCTAGTTTATCTGGTTTCTTAGTGTGAGAATCTTGGATGTGTTCTTGGACTCGTAAAGAGCTTCAAACATATCCCATGCTTCTTTTGATGTCTTCACTGTGTTGAGTTGTCCTAGCATGACATATTACACATTCTTCTCGATCAAATGATATGCATATTTGTATTTCTTATCCCATTTTGTGTGTGCATAGGAAATGGTAGGATCTACTATAGGTGTAGACACTAATGGTGCAACTATAGATCCCATTGCTTGTGTTGTGGCAACGGTGCGACTAAATCAAGTGCTCGTTGAATCGTCCAATGGTCTAGGTGTAGACCCATTGACATACTCCCATTTGTCTTAAAGTACAAGAGTGATCTCCATTCGGTATTTATGTGTCGTAATTGGAATTTTCTAGCTTAATAGATGCCTCCAAATTGAGGTTGCTAGTGGTAGACATGGTGTAAGAAAATGTACTCAAAGTGCCTATGAAAATCACTCTTTGAATCATTGCAATACACTAACTGTATCAACGGCAATACACTGACTGTATCAATTGCAATCTGAATTGTCGGTGAAGATAGAACTGCAATATATTTTGATCTATTACAATGCTTGTGGCAAATGATGCCGGGGGTAGCCAAGAGGCTTTACAAGGCTTGAATAAAGTGCACAATGCTAGAAAATAGCCAATAGGCTTTACAATGGTGGCATGTGTGTAAAATCAAATTATGTGCAATCTATCCTCTGATCAATTAGCCAATGGCTCTAAAAAAAAATTTAAACTACTCACTGATGTTGGTCAGGTTTTAGGAAATGTAATACGCTACTCTGATCTAGACCTAGACCAACCGTTGAGCAATGAAAAAGAAGCAAATGATTCATTTTCTTTGTTTGTTTTAGGTGTTGGGTCAGATGCATCAATGTAGATGCTGATGTGCATGCAAGAACTGGACTGCCACATGGTAGTGTTGACCTGGCAATTGAGGTGGCCATGCTGACATGGTAGTTTGATTGGTCGCTGATGATGATGTGGTAGTTTGACTGGTCAACATTAATGATGTGGCATGTGTGAATCACTACTAATGTGGTAGTGATGATGTGTCTACTGGTGTGGCAACAATTGTAATGCTGACATGGACCCAATGATGTGGCTAATGACATGGCAGATAAGAATGATGTGGTAGGTCAATTATAGTACTGATGTGGCGATCCACCTATCGAGAGGTATCATTCAATTTAAATCCAATGAAGTGTGCATTCATGGTCTGAAGTGGCCTTTTGTTGTTTGGGGCATGTGATTAGCACCGAAGGTATAGCGGAGGACCCTGACATGGTGCAGCAATCATGTAGGTGCTAGCACCAGCTAACCCGAAAGAATGCCTACAATTTTAGGACAAATATGATAGCATGGTTACCACCTCCTATTCTTGGCTCACACGACCTCCCCTTCAAACAAGCGCCTTCTTGCCCTTTGCTACTTTTCTATGGAAGAGTCCATTTATCATGGCTTATGGGATTGTAGCCATGCAAAGATAATGTGGAATAGGATTACTAGATGTTTGAATACTTTTGTTCCCTCCCCCCTCTTCATGACCTATGGCTCAATGGCTTGGCTCTCGTTTTGGGTTATGAGATGCATAGATTCTCAAGCTCTTGGGGTCTTTTGGATTGATGAAATAGATGCTCTTTGGGATCTTTTGGCTTGATGACATTTAGTTGAGTTGTTCTCTAGATAATGTTCCGCCTTATCCTTAAAGACCTACATATGGCTCAATGGAGACTTTTTGGTAGATCTTAGTGACATTTCAACATTGCATATATGGAGATCTAGATGCACAGAGGCATTTGATGGCTGCTAGGTCCACCTTTCTCACAATTCGATGAGTATTTGGATAGATAGTATACACACTCTGATGGTCATATTCAATTGAGCATGCAAGGGTCTTTTGGAGTGCCCTCTTCCAAAAGGACTATCTCCCCATAGGAGTGGAGAGACTCTCTCTTTCCTCAAAGTCCACCACAGGTTTCAATTTGCATTATTAACCTCACCCATGGTGCTTTAATGGCTCTTTGTGATGTATAGGTTGTTGACCCCTTCAGGGTATTTTTCTTTTCATGCTATGCCTGATGTACTTTCCCCCATGAGCATTTGGTCTTGGGGATTTTTTATATTTAATGGAAGCCTTTTAATTATATATATAGACACACACATACGTATATGCATAAATTGCATGCATACATACATACATACATGCATGCATACATACATATATCCACGTGTGTGTGCGTAGATTAAAAAGTCCCATCAATGATTGAGCCATACAATTAATTCCATCAATTGGATAAAAAGTTTTTTTTTAATGGGAAACATATAAGAAAAAAATGTTTAACACATCTAAGTTGAAAAATGCAATAGCCAAAGTTTGCAAAAAATTTCACCAAAATTAAGAATTTTAAATAATATTGAATTCGACAAACACAATATTGAAAAAAGATGTCGAATCCTAAGGCAGTCCACGTTCTGAGGTCAGGGTCCACTTACTTGCCACCATCCATGTTAGAACATCATAGTTACAATTGTGTAGATAGGTAATGCATGTTTTCCCCAGCTTGTTATCGCTTTACCTAGGAATATAAACAACCATATGGATTCTTAGATTTTATATATATATATATATATATACATACATATATATATAAAGTTTAAGTCACAAGTGGACTAAGGAGCCAAGGAGTGCATGAGTTGAGAAGATGAAAACTTATGGTACCAATTTCCTTATGTGAGCAGCCTGGAAAGAGGAGGAAAATATTAATAGAGGTGAGGGAAAAATTACAGGTATGTACTTATTAGGAAGGGGGGTAGGGATTATATATCTATAGAGATACATGGAGAAGGAGAAATATCTATAGATAGATCTATAGAGAGGGGGGGAAAGGAAAAACACATTTATATAGAGAAAGAAGATTAACAAATTATCAAGGCACATATAGCCAATTTGTTAGTCAATATTAATGTAAGGAAACAACCTTTATAACTAAAAGAGGGGATATAGATAGAGGGGGGAATATAGATAGACGGGATATAGATAGAGGGGGTTTTAGTGTAAAGGAGGGGGAAAGAGGGTTTTTTTTTAAATATAATTAGAGAGAGGGGCGAGGGAGGGGGGGTTTAACAAAAAAAAGGGGGGAAATAATGAAGAGACCTATGAGGCTGACTCCTGAGTCTGAGTGCCTTTTGTGATGACATGCTCTTCGCTAGGCAGGTCATAGAGTAAAGTCTCCAAGAGTACATGTGGTTGTGCGAGACACTAGGGCTCAAGAGGCAGCGAAGCAGCATGGGCAACAGTGGTCATCAAAGGAGACCTAGGGAATAGAGCTCATGTGGCGAGTCGAGTAAGTCTACAAAGTCATAGTAGTGGGACTTTAAGGTCATCTAGTGAAGGCTACAACATGGCAAGCACGGGACTCAGGATAATAGGATGAAAGCAGAGAGCAGAAGTTGGGGGACCTCGAGGCAGCATGGAGACCGTAGTCAGAGTAGACTAGGCAATGACCAGAGGCAATGTAAGCAGCGAGGTTGAGACATGAGTGGAGTTTTGAGGAGGGTACTTATGCAAGAATAGACTATATATACGGGTAGGAAGGGTAAGTCAGGAAGAGAGTCAAGACTCAAGAGTCAGGAGGTAGGGAAAACCTTGGGAGGCAAGGGTACTTAAACTAATGCCACATGTTGCATTTGAAAAAAAGCCATGGGGACTTTGTAAAAAAGGACTTAGGAGTAACTAATCTAGGGGAAATTAGTTTACATGAGTTTGATAAGGTTAGGGAACTATGGTTTCAAATAAGATATTATAGTTACTTAGGTATAGTTAGTAAAAAAGAAAAAAAGTATATTTAGACCACAAGAATTAAGAGTATGTAAATAGAAAGTAGACTATGATATAACCGGAGTAATTAAAAGCAAAAAGTTGGAGAAAAAAGATTGAAAAAGAAAAAGGGAGGGGAATAATATTTGTATCAAAAAATAATTTAATGAAGATTAAAGGGAAAAACTCAAAAATTATTAAAGAAAATTAATAAAAAATTTAAAGAAAATTACAAAGGAAAATTGAAGAGAAATTAAGGAATATTAAAAAATAAAAAACCACAAGAGAGAAAGACAGAGAGAGACAGAGAGAGAGACACATAGGGAGAGGTAGAGAGAGAGAGAGAAGGGGGCCAAGGTCTACCCAAACGAGAGGAATGTGTAGAAGAGTGTGCGTGTGTGTATGTGTGTGTGAGTGAGAGAGTGAGAGAGAAGAGAGAAGGGGGCCCGAGTCTATCAAAAGAGAGGAAGGTGTAGGAAGTGTGTGTGTGTGTGTGTACCCACCCTTACCCGAGGGGACACCATAAGATGGGGGTAGGACAACCATCAAGTGGTGTCCTGCCCCACACCCAAAAAAGAGGAAGCCTCTTTATGATTTTTTGAAAAAGGGAATATATCGTAAATGTTTCTAAGTGTTTATTTCTTTTGTGATAATAAGATTGTTCAATGTAATTTGACATACACTGAAATTACCATAACTATCTTGAAACAATCATGCACCAATCACAACGATTGCATAGTTATGACAATTCCACCAAAGAGTATCATCTAAAAAGGGATAAGTCTTACCTCAAGAAGAGTTGTACAAAAACCTCGTCCCTGGTCAACCTAATAAAGGTTTAGCAAGCAATGTGGCATGTGGCATGTGCCATGTGGCTAGCCCATCCAAAGGTTACCAACGTGGCACATGGTTAACCCGGCCAAGGGTTAACAAGGTTTGGGTGTGTGTTTGTTTAAAATAAAAAACCTTTTAACAACACGGCACATGAAGCTTTGATAAGGGTGGATAAAAAATTATTTATTACATGGGTGTTCATAACACAAAAATTGGTACAACAATGTATAAAATGATAACACCGGTGAAGTCCTGACAAGCATCTTATTTACTGAAGATGAGAATCTACATACTTGCCACCATCCAACAAGAAAACATGATGAGAACCAAGTTAACTTAAGTTGGGAAGACACGTGTCATAGACACTCCTCCCTTGTTATTGGGGTCACAATAAATTAGAAACTTAGCTAGAACTTTAACCAGCAAAATGTAGAAAAAGACCTCGTGTAAAAGGATGGGTAAATTCGAGTGTGGATCTTGTAGAGTAAATCAAGTACAGGGTTAGGTTGCATATTTAGGGGAGGAACAGTGTAGGAAATATTTTAAAAACTAAACAAGCCAAAAAAACGAGGGGGGGGAATAATTATAGGGGGAAAGGTAGGTTACGATTATGGCAAATTACAGGGGAAGTGAAGAAAAAACAAGGGGAAAGGGGAGACTATATGTAGAGATAAGGGGAGAGGGGAGACTGTATACACAAGATAAGGAGAGGACAAGGTTTTAAGTAGGGTTAGGATGAAGATGAAAACTTATGGTACCAATTTCCTTATGTGAGTAGCCTGGAAAGAAGAGGAAATTTTTAATAGAGATGAGGGGAAAATTACGGGTACATATTTATTAGGGAGGGAAGTAGGGATTATATATCTATAGAGATACATGGAGAAGGGGAAATATCTATAGATAGACCTATAGAGAGGGGAGGAAATTATAGAGAGGGCGCGAAAGAAAAAACACCTTTATATATAGAAAGAAGATTAACAAATTATCAAGGGACATATAGCCAATTTGTTAGTCAATATTAATGTAAGGAAATAGCCTTTATAACTAAAAGAGGGGATATAGGTAGAGGGGGGAATTAGATATACTTTGAGAGGGGTATCTTAGAGGGGAGATAAAAGAAAGGGAGAGGGGGGTTTTTTCCTGTAAAGGAGGGGAAAAGAAGAGGGTTTTTTTATTAAAGAAATTTAATTGGAGAGAGGGGCAGGGGAGGGGGGGTTTAACGAAAAAAAGAGGGAAATAATGAAGAGACCTGTGAGGTAGACTCTTGAGTTCGAGCACCTTGTGATGATGTCCTCTTCGCTAGGCGGGTCGTAGAGTAAAGTCTCCAAGAGTACGCGTGGTTGTGCAAGACACTAGGGCTCACAAGGCAGCGAAGCAGCACTAGCATCGGTGATCATCAAAGGAGACTTAGTAAAAAAAGCTCATGTGGGGAGTCGGGTAAGTCTGTAGAGTCATAGCAGTGGGACTTTAAGGTCATCTAGTGAAGACTACAGCACGGCGAGCGTGGGACACAGGATAATAGAATGTAGGCAGAGAACAAAAGTCAGGGGACCTTGGGGCAGTGTCAAGACCATAGTTAGAGTAGACTAGGCAACGGCCAGAGGCAACATAAGCAGCGAGGTTGAGTCATGAGTGGAGTTTTCAGGAGGGTACTTGTGTAAGAATAGCCTATATATATAGGGGTAGGGAGGGTAAGTCAGGAAGAGAGTCTGGACGTGTGTGTGTGTGTGTGTGTGTGTGAGAGAGAGAGAGAGAGAGGGTGGTTCTCTAGCTTGCGAAAATCCTTCAAAATCCATTCCTTGGTGATGTGTGACAACAAACTATGCCTTGCTATGTGTCCTTGCTATTGTATGGTTCTATCTCAACCAGGAACTTTGCCTAGCTACAGCACACATGCAGGAATCCCATCCTATCCCTCTGTTCATGACCACCTTTTGGAGCTCTTGTTGTTGGCTTTCTACTAGAACAAGGTTCCTTGTAGCCCCTCAACTTCAGTGTAGCCTTCTTTTGTTCCTAGTTACAGTAGTGAGCTTTTTGAGCATTGCAAGTCCCTCCTTTGATGTTCCTTGATTCATGATCCCCAAACAAATATTCATTTTTAACATAATGCACAAAGAAAAATATATCCTAGAAAAATGGAGCGAGAAGAGGGGAGGAAGATTTTTTAAGAGAACTCTTGTAAGAAGGATAGGTGAGCAAATCAACTTTTCATTTAGGAATGATTTTTTATCTCTATCCAAAAATGGCTAAAAAAGTCCAAAATTAATGAAATGGGTGTTGCTTGCAATTGCCGAAGAGTGGGGGCTTCAAGAAGAGCAATTCTAGCCCATCTCCTGTGATGAGTTCCCAGTAAACTTTGGCCATCATGAAGTTTCCCATTCTGAACTTCCATGCTTGGAAGTTGTTCTTATCAATATTTTCATTCACAATATGTGAAAGACTATCAGATTCCATTCTCAAATTCTTGCAAACAATAAACTACAACTACAAAACCATAGCTTCTTCCTCACAATGGAGAATAGCATAGTTTCTACAAATGACAGTATTGACCAACTACAAAATAGCACTATTTCTACAAATGACAATATTGACTAGCAACTACAAAGTCACACCAAGTGATTAATTTGGATACACATAGCCAACCAAAAGTTTGAGTCACTGTTATCGAGATGCTCCATGTATTTCTCTTTCCAGAACTTGCATTATACAAATTCCCTGGTATGGGGTCATGACAAAATTCCCTTCATAATTTATAAGGTATCCTCATCAAAGAAAAAATGGTCAATTAGTCAATACACCAATATATAAAGACTATGATCATCATAATATAGGATTATATCCCTATGTAGAAGCCATAGTTGCCCTTTCTAAAATGTTTCTTTTTACTAAGGTATTTGTTTCTTTTTACTAAGGTATTTGTTGCCTTTCCTCCTCATGTAGCCAAGGCAAAAAAGAGAGAGACTTGTCAGAGTCATTCACATTTCTTATCGCACACATAGATTCACTAAAAAAACAACAAAATGGGAGTAATTCCATGGCCCAAGAGTTCCATAGCCAATCCCATATAGGATGGAAAGATAGACAGGCCTTGTTGAAGATAGACACGTCTTGGTGAATTAATAACCAGTCTATAAAGCCACCATGAATTCATATATATGACTATATAAGTAGTCGTTTTTATGTATAAGCACTACTCTTACATACGAGAGGCAGTGAGTGATGGTGCCAATCATGCTAATAAATGTTCTTTTAAACTTATAGAGCTAAGTATAAGCCAATAGTCACGTATGAGATAGTAGCTACACATGGGGATCTTTTATAGTAGTCCATGGCCAAACTGACCCAGTCTATTCACCTTCAAGCATATAAACCGATTCATTCAAGCATTTTAATTGCATATAGCTCTCATAAGTAGTTGTATGATTCTCATGTAATTTTTCCTTGAAAATTATGCATCCCTATGAGCACATGAGCACTCTTATGGTCATCATGCATTCAAGTTATAGTATATGTATTACGAGGCTCAATCTGTTGTCAATGTTTATTATATAGATAAAAACTTCAAGCTACATGCTTTCAATCTCCATCACGAATTTTTACCGATGGTATATAGTTGTAAAAAATAGTTGATAAGGTCCAATCATAAGCCTGTCTCAATCTATATAGTTGTCGCAAATGCAAGTCAAGTATGCGACAAAATATGAAGAGGGGAAAGGAGAAGAGTGGAGATGAGGAGAGAGGGCAAAGCTAGAAAGCACACCACAAATGACTAACCGTACACTAGATTTAGTTGAAAATGTAGAATATATACAAACCCATTTAGGGTTAGGGTTAGGCATCTAACCCTTTCCTTTATAGCAGTCTATTGGGTTAGTGCTATGCACATATGATCACATGATGTTGAGCATGATCTCTCAACACCTTCCCTCAAGATCAACATCATGAAGTAGGCCTTCCCTCAATATGACGATTCTAGGGAATTGAAGAAGGATTGAGCATTACATTCCATCACACCCCTTTAATGGGAATGTCCTTCCTTTGCGTCAAACCAAGAGCTAGTCGATGTTTCTCAAAAAGCTATTTACCGAGTGGCTTGGTAAAAATGTCTACAACATTCTCTTTGCTATCACAATGATGCAGTGTGATGTCACCAAGTAACACTCTTTCTCTAACGAAGTGCTCTCTGACATCAAGGTGCTTTGTCCTGGAGTGATATACTGGCCAATGCTTGGGCCAATTGATTATCACAGTATATTGTTGTTGGCTTTCACTCATCAAAGAAATCTGTTTCTGACAATAATCTTCTAAGCCATATAGCTTCACATGCACCTGTAGTGAGTGCTCTACATTCTGCCTCATCAGTCGAAGATAAAGAAATAGTTGGCTGTTTGTTTGGCAAGCATGATATAGCGCCTTGACCAAGAAAAAATGCATATCCCGAGCATAGTCACTGTCACAGTATCCATGTAACCATGGATGACTTCCTTTGTATTCTATCCCAAACTGTCTTGTACCTCTAATATATCTCAAGGCTCTTTTGGCTGCATTCCAATGAGACTATTTTCTATTTGCCATAAACTGTGCTAGTGAGCTTACTATATAACAAATATATGGCCGTGTGATAGTTAGATATATAAGAGATCCGATGAGCTGCCTGTAGTACCTATCATTAACTATAGGCTTTTCTAAATCTTTTGTAAGCTTCAAACTTTGTTCAATGGGAGTGGCTGCAATCTTGCAATTTGCCATATGAAACTTCTTCAAGAGACTGTCAACATACTTGAGCTGACTCATGAGGTGCTATCTAAATCTCTCCAGAACTCAATTCCGAGACAATAGTGCATAAGTCCAAGATCTTTCATGTCGAACTCTGCAGATAAGTCTTGTTTTAGCTTTTTGATGAAGCTATCCTTGCTTCTTGTCACAATCAGATCATCTATGTACAAAAGTGCAATAGCAATGTCTTTCCCTCAAACTTTGTAGTAGTAGAGAGTATGATCTTCATTGGACTTTATGTATCTAGGATCAGCAAAATACTTGTCGATTATGCTGTACCAACTTCTGGATGCTTGCTTTAAGCGGTAGAGACTTTTCTTTATATGGCAAACCTTATTCTCGTTTCTTGGTTCAACATAACTTGTTGGTTGTTGCATGTAGACTTCCTCGTCTAGGTAACCATTGAGAAATGCATTCTTGACATCGAGCTGGTACACATTCCACCTACTAAGTGTCGCTAGTGATATCAAGAACCATATGGAATCCATGTTTGCTACTGGAGCATAAGTCTCATCATAGTCCTGACCATATTGCTGTGCAAATCCTTTTGCAACTAGTTTGGCTTTGTATCTTTGAATATTTCCATCTGAATTGTACTTCACTTTATATACCCATTTGTTTGCTATGGCCTTCTTTCTTGGTGAAAGGTCGCATAATTCCCAAGTATTGTTCTTGTACAAAGCATCCATTTCTTCATTCATAGCATTTTTCCATTCTGGCTTGTCAATTGCATCTTCGAAGTACACTGACTCTTCTGCAGCCATGATGGTAGTCATATGAGCATAGTTGGTGGTTTCAACCTGAATTGCTTTGCCTTTTTGAGAAGATGTCAATCTGGGTGGAGGTTTTCTTTCCCTAATAGACCATCTAAGCTGATGTGGCTGTGCTTGTAGTGCTTCTGGCAATTCTTGCTCTTCTTCATCAACCTTTTATGTAGATGACTGTGAAGTCAATGCTTCTATCTCCTGTGTATTTGAGGTTTTCCATTCTGATTCCTCATCAAAGATTACATCTCTGGAGATAATGACCTTGCAGTGGCTAATGGGATCATACAACTTGTATGCTTTGCTTTCTTCACTGTAGCCAAACATGATGCATTTGTGGGACTTCGCATCCAATTTCCAGTGATGATGATCATCATGTATGTGGACATATGCTATGCAACCAAATATGCGGAGATGCCCAATGTGTGGCTTGTGTCCAATGAATGCTTCATAAGGTGTCATACCCTGTATCGGTTCAGTAGGAAGCCGATTAAGCAAGTAGTTTGCTGTGGCTATTGCTTATGCCCAATACTGATTCAGAAGATGCTTCTCACTACGCATGGGCTCTAGCACTGTCTGCTAAAGTACCATTCTTCCTTTAAACTCTGGCATTCTGCTGAGGAGTATTTGCACATGTGAGTTGTCTTCGAATGCCGTGACTTCTGTAAAAGTTCATGAATGCTAAAGACATGTATTCACCTCCTCTATCTGATCTCATGACTTTGATCTTTCTGCCTGTCTGGTTTTCTACCATGGCTTTGAATTCTTGAAATCTAGAAAACACTTTAGATTTCTCTTTCAAAAAGTAGACGCAACAATATCTATTGTAGTCTTAATGAAAGTCAAGAAGTAAAGTGAACCATTGATGCTACGGGTTTGGGCATAACCCCATACACCTATATGTATCAAATCAAGAATACTTCATGCTCGAGAGGTGCTTCTATCGAAGTTGGACTATTTGTGTAGCTGGAGATCCCGCTGCTGCCGATGTTGTGACAACAGGTGGAGTAGAGCTACTGTTGGCTGGATTGTTCAATGGTCTAGGTGTATAGATCCATCAACATACTCCCATTGTCCTGAAGTACAAGAATGGTCTCCATTCGATATTTCCATGTGCCATAATTGGAGTTGTCTAGCTTAGTAGATGCCTCCACATTGAGGTTGCTAGTCGTATACATGGTGCAAGAAATGTACTCAAAGTGTAGTGAAAATCACTGTCGGAATCAACTGCAAAACACTGACGATGGCAAGTGAAATCTAAACTGTTGGTGAAGGTAGAACTGCAATATATATAATCCAATTTAAATTACAAGGCTTGTGGCAAATGATGTCAGGAATAGCCAAGAGGCTTTACAAGGCTGAAATGATGTGCACAATGCCATGAAATAGCCGAATAGGCTTTACAATGATGGCATGTGTGTGTGAAATCAAATCATATATGCTATCTGCCCACTGAACAATTGGCAATGCCTCTGAACACTCTGAAGTCTGCTCACTGAACTGATGAACGTCAGGTTTCAGGTAATGTGATAATGTGAAACCATATGTGAGTGTAGGGCAAATTGGGGCATGGCTTAGATTGGCAACTTGCGAAAATTCAAAGCGTCCACTTTATGGGCGATCTAGTCTACTCTGATCTAGATCTATACCAACCGTCGATCGATGAAAGAATAGCAAATAATTTCTTCTCTTTGGTTCTTTTTATATGCTGGGTCAGATGCGTTGATGTAGAGGCTGATGTGCATGTAGGAAGTGGATTTGCGGTGAGGCCCAAAAGTGAGTGATACTTGTGCCGAAATGTGCATGTGATGTGACGAGCGCATAGAGCACAAAAAATCAATTGTTTTCCCTTTTTGGAGTAGCCTCAAATTCTTCCTGGACCAAGAGATACGACTTGATCTAGGTGGAGGGGCAAAAGGAGTGCAAATGTGCTCAATGATGATGTGGTAGTCAAGGGATCACATGCAATGACTATGCCTAGTAGGAACTATGCTTGTGGAGCCTTGTGCTGAGGTGGCAAAAGTGGTCACATGCAAAATGAAGACTGTGCATGTGAAGAGACAAGGGTGCACAGCTAGCACTGATGAGGTCATGTGGCATGCTGACATGGCTATTGATTGGGCAATGATGATGATGTGGCATGTACATGTGTCAGGATAAGGTGATGATGTGGCATTGATGAGGCCATTGCTAACTTGGCAGGGCATGAATTGTCTACTGACGTGGCTTGAGATGATAAGATTAACACGTGGCTATTGGGTACCACAATTGGCTCTGGTGAGTGACCTGCCATGTGGCAGATAAGCCAATGGAATCTCTACGATACTGATAGAATCTGCAGCATTTTGTCATTGAAACTTCGAAGGTGAAGGTGTGCCGATGGAGCCGCTGTGGTCATCGCTTGTGCTGTGTTTGTCGTTGAGGCGTTGCTCTTGAATATGCCGAGGCTAACGGGAGCTCTTTGAAGAGGCTTGTTGGAGTAGAGAGTTGCAGTCCGGTGCAAATAGGCGGCTGGTCAGCATGCTGGAGTCTGCGAGTAGACGTGAGGCTCGAGCTTTGGTCTTAGAGCCTTAGAGTTGTTCGTTTGCTAGAGGAGACCTGTGAGCCGCAATCGGTCGTTGCAGATAGGCGGCTGGCCAGCGTACTGGAGTGTACGGAAATTTCTACCCCCCTTTCCTTTGTCTCTATGATCGGTTCGCATTGATGGAGGTAGTCCACTTGGGACACCTAGTATATTTAGGTAGGACACTTGGTCTCCCTAGGATACTAAGGTGTACTTGGGTCTATATGATCCCTCATTTGTACTTTCTCATTATGCATTTGCAAGTACACTCCATTGGGATAAGGTCAAGTGTTAGTCACTTCAATGTTAGGGGATGCATTGAGACTCTTTGGACGTGTTATATATTCTAGGAATTTTAAAAAACCTAATTTCCTTATTCTCTTTGTTTCCAATCCCAAGAGTCTTATACGTTTCTGTTTTTTCCACTTTTATTGTTGGTGTCCAAGCATTCATAGAGTCTTTGTACTTTGTGTCATGACAATTATGTGCTTCATTCCCTTGCTCCTAGGGTCCTGTACTCCTTTTGAAGCAAGTGAGGGTTGTTCTTATTGATGATGTCTTTGTCAATTAGAAGTTCATCTTTGTACATTTAGCTTGCCATTTATACATGTTCAAAGACCCCTCAATTTTTGTTTGTACATGTCACATTTGCTATTATATAATTTCACCTATGGATGTTCTTTTTTATCTCTTCTTGTGTTCTCTCTTGTCTATTAAGAGAAGATGACTTTATAGTCATCTCAAATGCATTCTTTTGGCATCCTTAATATCAATGTCAACGTCCTCCCTTCAAAGTCTATTCTTGCTTAACATGTTATGCCTCTTTTGGGCTACTTCTTTCCCAAATCCAAAACTCGAGACTCATATGCATATATGCCAATGTGCGTGCAGGAGTGTGTATATCTTTGCCGAATACAAAACTCATGCAACTTGTGTTTGACATTTTTCTTCTCGGTTTGGAAAAGCACATTTACCCTCACAAGAGGTTACTACAGCGAGAGGAAAATTATTACAGCATGTTATTCCAATTGTCTCTTCAGACAAGCCTTGGATTTGGAAGCTCGTTTCATTGAACAAGAGCTAAATGATGTAGTTAAATTCTGAGGTAGATGGAGATCTCCTGGCTGGGATGGTCTCTCGATGGAATTTTTCTTGACATTTTGGGATTTGCTGAAAATGCCTTTGCTGCAAATGATTAATACTACTTAGCAAAATCAATGTATGCCGACTACTTGGAAGAAAGGGCTAGTTAAACTTCTTCCCAAGAAGCCCATTTGTGAGTCCTTAGCTGATTGGAGGTCCATTACTTTGATGCTGGTAATATACAAGATCATCACTAAAATGGTGGTTGATCGAATAAAGGAATATTTACATGATGGCCTGCACCCAGCACAGTATGGCTTTTTTCCATGACGCCATATTACTGATAACATTGCAAATGCTTATATTAGAATTGAGTATGCCAAGCATATAGAGCAGGATGTGCTTATCTGCAGGTTGATATTGCAAAGGCATTTGACACCATTCAATGGGACTTCATAGCTCAGACTATGCACGCTTTGGGATTTCGTCAAAAATTACAACATGTTATTTTTTGGCTTTATCAAGATAGCAAAGCTGCACGCATTTTATCTAGAGATTTATCAAAATCCTGGACACTTAAATGTTCAGTTCAGCAAGGTTGCCCTCTCAATGCTATTTTGTATGCTATAGCCACACATCCAATGCTTCAATATATTGATCATTTGGTGGCGACATATATATTACATGGGCTGGAAATTCCTACAAGTTGCTCATTGATTGTTCAGGCTTATGCAGACGATTCTTTCTTCATGCCAAAAAACACTCCAAGGTATCTTTCTTCACTAATGTAGGCTCTTTCTTTGTATGGACTGGCTACTGGCCTACACAATAATTTTCAAAAATCCTATTTGTTACCATTGCATACCCAAGATCGGCAAGGCTGCTATGGCTGGGGAAAATTGTTCCGCTAACTCAATTGATTTGTCATCTTGGATATCCTTTAGGTTGGAGCATTACTCGCCATTAACAGATTAACTGGCTTCATGCTAAATTGAAGAAAAAACTAGAATATTGAAAATTGGCTACTTGGCCGCTGCATGCATTGTTCAGCCTATTTTGGTAGCTTATATTCAATTTTATCTGCCATTGATTATTTTCACCAAGAAGGATTTGTCTTCCTTGATGTCCATCAAAATGAAAATTTTCTAGCAATCAAAGCATGGCAAGAAAAGCTTGCAGATTCTTCCAATACACAGATTGTGTTCACTCAAATTGCATGGAGGGTTGAATATTCTTAATACACATGTGCACATTCTAGCTCACGAAGGCAAGATCATGCTTCAATTTCTTCAAGATGATCAGCCTTGGGCTCCTATGATGCGTTCTTACTGGTTCACATCACCACTCTTCCATTTGGTTTTTGACAACCCACACAGTGGGATTTTCTTTTGGACTACATTGAAGGCAAAATCAAAGGTTGCATTATGGTTTTTCGTATGTGTTTTGATTGGAAGCACATTCTTTCACACTTGGCATGGAATGGAAGAGACTCTTTACAAGGTAACTCTTTGTGGGCTGAGAGCATCCATTGGTCACGGGCTTTCTCTACTCCCTTGGCTTTGCATAGGAGCCTCGACACTCTTATTTTCTTAATTTAAAAGGGATTTCAGTTGTTACAGATGTTATCAATAATGATGGCCTTATTTATATTTTCCTTAGGCTGCTACAAAATATGGTTTGGACATGCACTATTGTCTAGTATGATAGGTCATTTCTCAAATGGTTCAAACATTTTAGGATGTACCGCCATTAGAGTATCAAGACAGGCTTCAGGATTGGACTCTTTTTTATATTCATCTATTCATCCTTTGAAGCTGTCTCATATCACAATCTCTTCGTTATATAAAGTTCTGTTATCACCACCTTGGGTGTTAGACAGAGCTAATCATATTTGGACATTATACCGTCCACTCAAATGGTGGAGAGAGATTAAAGCAAATTTGACACTCTAAGCTTTCTTTGCGTCAACATGATTTGTTAAGGCGTGTACTGCTGGGGGTTGTACCGTGAGAACAGCTTTTATCTTGCAAACGTATTGCTCCTGCTATCTATCATCGGTGTTTAGCTCCCCAAGAATCTCTCTCTCATATCTTTTGGAATTGCTTTAAGAGACAGAATTTCTTGAGTATTCTTCGCGACAGATTGAGATTGAGATTCTCTCAGGCTGTTTTTGGCAAGCATTTTCGGTTGTTTGGGATATATCCCAAATGGCCAGATTTTGATTTGTTCTTTACCTGGGCTCACTGCTGGGCACTCTGGACTCTCTAGAAAGCTAGGAATCACAGTCTATGGTGATCCAGTATTTTCTACTTTTGTCTTTTTCCATCGTTCCTTGCAACAATCGCTCTTCAATTGTTTGCAAACTCACTGCATAGATCAGGATGTATATTTGTCCTACATGGACATCTTAGCTTGCTGTACTATTTCCACTTACCAGTTTTTTCTGGCTAGCTATCTTGAAATATAAGGCACTCAAAGATTTCACTAGAGAGAGAGAGAGAGAGAGAGAGAGAGGAGGGCGGGGGGGAGGAAAACATGTGTGTGTGTGTGTGGGGTGGTTGGGATCTTAACTTCTTTACAAATCCACACATATGCACAAACGCCATACATGCACGTGAGTGAGATTGTTCCTGCATCTGTTTTTTCAGATGTGCTTAGTTGTGGGGATCATATGAAATACAATTTGTAAGTAACCATGAATGCCAGCATCAAATTATAATTCCATTTAAACCCAGGTAGAATCTTCAATGATGTGTTTCACACAGCAGGAAAAATGGGTACACTTGAATTGCACCCTCCATGTGCACAAACCAAAAGCTTTGTTAAGGAGCAGATAATTTACATAAGGCAATGAAACTGAGAGCTTCTCGACAACATTCCAATTATCATTTTCACAAATTTTCAATCTTATCACCACCCTTCTTCAAATTTAGGAGTGCACATAGGGAAGGCAACTTAGATCTCCGGAAAGAACTTAAGGACTGTCTAAGACCACCTCTAGTAGACACACACAACAATTTACCTCTTTCCCAGAATTTTCCCACATTGAGTCCATGATTTGAGGAGGACCCTGCAGCGTAATTATGCCAACTGCAATCTTTTTGCCTTTGCTCTCTAAAATGCTGAAGCAGTTTCTGGGCATTGTCTCTCCCCCTTTCAGTTCCACTGGCAGCAAGCATCACGAGCGAAGGGATAACCCCTTCTCTCAATATACATTGAGTATTTTGTGCACTATTCAGACACAGCAACAAGCAAGTATCAACAGCATACTCCTTTTCTTTACTGGTGCCATGGTCAAGAACCTCAGCTAACGAAGCAATACAATTCTCTGTTTCTGCAATTGCCAACCTTCCTTCCTCCAAGGAAGATACATTGTAGAGGAGAGCCATGCACTTCTCTGTCAGGTCATGAGCATGGTTTAGCAATTGTACTAGCTTTGGAACAACTTCAGCATTAATTATATTATGCTTGTTAGAAGTAAAGAGGCTCAGATCACATAAAATGGTTAGTGCATCTTTCACACTTTGTTCTGATCCTCTGTCCAGGAGATCCACTAAGACTGGTATGGCACCAGATGAACCAATTATGAGTTTATTCTCATCCAAGCCAGATAGCATCAGCAAGACCATGATGGCAGCCTCTTGAGTGGATGAGGAAATTTCGGAACCAAGTAGCTTCAAGAGAATTGAGACAGCCCCTGTTGCTACAATTTCTGCTTTATTTCTGTGATTGATCCAAAAGAAAAACCACAGGGGATCAATAATATAAAATTTCTGTGATTGATCCAAAAGAAAAACCACAAGGGATCATTTTTATTCTGATCAAAACAAATCATTTGTGAGCAGTGGCCCATAAAAGTAAATTCTTTAGCATGAATATAAATATAATATTGACTGGATACCTGTCATTGTCAATTGCAACATTCAGGAGTGCAAGGGTAGCCAACTTGTTAGCTTGTTCGTTTCCTGAATCACTGGCTCTGTGAAGGAACTCCACCAGACCAGATATTCTTCCAATGTTACCTATAAAGAGCCTGGCCTCAGCATTGTCTTTCACCATAAGGTATATCTTTTCTGCCACCGTGCACTGTATTTGTAGAGAGGGAGACTCCAAATCAGTGAGTAAATTTTCCAAGACTTCCATTTTATTTTGTGGAGACTCTGCTCCTCTCTTCTCAAAATAAGGGCATTTGTCTTTGGAATCATCACTATGAGTTTGAAAAGAACTCGCTGACCCATAGTCTTCTATGGATAGCATTGACAACCCACCCACAATTTTGTCTGTAGTACTTTCAAATTTTTTGTTTACAGACACTTCCCCTTTCAAATAATCAAGAGTCCCCTCTGTTGGGCTGGAATCTGCAGATAACCCCCATCTCCAATCTGTAACAAGCGATGGTGGCGGAGAAGGTGGATTGGGGGTTGGCATTCGATGTCTTTCACACCAGCTTGCAATGAGGCCCTTCACACAATAATTCGGTGTGACCGTCAAATGAGAGAGTTTTTGCTGTGTCTTTGGGCATGTATTGTGGCCTTCCTCAAACCACTTTTCAATGCAAACTCTCTCATACGTCTGGCCAGAGGACACGATAACTGGATCAGCCATAAGCTGCAGAGAAATGGGGCACCTAAATTCCTCTGGTGGCAGAGCATATTCACCTGAGCAGCCTGAAGCTTCCCTGCATAGCATTCCTGTTCGATGTTCATTGGCTTCAATGTAGCTCGTGTTGGAATTACAAGCAATGAGATTTCTCCCACTCAAACTGGCCTCCGGATTCTTTTCGGAGGGAGATGCATATGAGTGTGACTCCCTTGCCACCAAATCATCTAGGACAAGTTCCTTGTCGAAGGAATTGAACTTCTTCATGTATAGCCTCAAAAGGCGCAAAAGATAAGCAGCTATCAGTTCCTTTTTCTTATCACCATCTATGTGGGCCTTATTTTGAAGCCTTTTAAGGGCTTTCTTCTCAGCCAGTGCATCTTTTCCTGATGCTATTCCAAGCCTGAGAGCAGCACGGTCAGAAAGATCTAATTCCACTGAAACCTTTGAATCAGAAGCTGCCTTCTCCATCTGAAAAAGCACCATGATCTCATGACCTGCTTCGTGATCAGCAGAATCAAGCCTGAATGTTAGCTGTTCCAGTTCCAAAAGAATAAGGCCCACCTGCAAGCACATTCACAAGCAGCACTCTGACTGTTTAATCTCGAAGGACAACCGCTAGGGTCAGACTTGTAACAACCACAAATTGGTGTAGTCTTGCAAAGCCTACAAGGTTGATTTCTCAGGTAACTTACACAATGCAGACAAACACAAACGGATAATCATTTTGTTGTTGTGACTCTTCCTTTGCAAGGCATACAAATTTACCAAATGAAAATCATCTTTAATCTCCTATAGAATTTCATAGGCACCCTGCTACTTCGCTGATGTGCTAAGGGGAATTTTTCTGGAGTCCTACTGACAAGGCTACTAAACTCAGAACATGGAACTCTTGAGAATGTAAGCAATAGAATTTTAAAGAGGACTTCTCAAAGGTATCCCAAAGTGCAAAACGTTGGGATGAGCACATACAAAGGATTCACCCATTAATAATGAGCTGAACTCAAAGTCCTAATTCAGAATGTTGGGGTAAAGGCACATTGCCTACCCTTAATTAAAAGAATTAAAGATAGGACACCTATGACTGTCTTAAGACAGTCATAGGGTAAACCTAATCCTAATATAACATAAGTGAGTTTGTGGTGTAGCTCACTCATCACTTCACACCCGCACTATTGTGTCTCTCTCACTCTCACTCTCTTGCTCACTTCCTCTCCTCTCTTCCCCCTCTCAACTGGTATCAGAGCCTCTCCCTAGCCACACCTCCTCTCCCTAGTCTCATCTGCCTATCAAATCCGTTCCGTACGGACAGATCTAGACAGGTCGACGGTACAGCGGCGGTGTTTTTCCTGTTCGCAGGCTGCTAGGGCGGCACATTTTGCAGCTAGGGCGGCGCATTTCGAGGGCATCAGAGCGGCGCAGGCGGGCGCATTTCGGCGCAGATCTGCAAGTTTTTTTTTCTGAGCTGGTCGCTGGTCGGAGCAGGTCGCTGGTCGCGGGTGGCGCCGTACACATCCAGGCAGCTAGCTGCAGCTCGAGGCATTACATCCAGCAAGCAGCCAGCTGCTTCATAGCAGCTGCTACTAGCTGCTAGATCTTTGAGGAGAGCGTAGGCGTCGCCAGCCTGCTGCAGTCCAGCAGCATAGCTGCTGTGCTATACAGTACATCAGCTGTACGGACTGCCCGTACAGTCGTACGGACAGCCGTACACAGGTACGGACGACAGACTGTCCCAGGTACGGACGACAGTCCGTCTGCAGATAAACAGGGGTTGGCGTCGAACGCAGGACTTGGTGTTTTTGCTGCAAAGTTTTTTTTTGGGGGGAAGTGCGTGCTACAAGAAGTACAGCACTACAAGAAGGACAGCAGTACAGCAGGAGTTTCTATGCATTTACTGAGTGAAAATCTCAGTTTTGGGTGATTTTATCAAAGGGCTTTTGCCTGGATGTGTATGCAGTATATGCCTTGAGGCAGTGTGTATCCAGGGAGCACACATTTGCTTTATTTCCGCAGTGCATTTGGTGACATTTGTTGCAGGTCACATTCTTTGTACGCCCTTTGAAAATCTCAGTTGAGCCACGCTTGGTCAGGGCGCATCGAGTTTACTCGGTCCCTAACTGCCCATCGTTGACAGTGCTCAAAAGATTCTCTTCTTGGTGTCTGTACGTTGTGAGTTGTGTTGTTACCGAGTACACAGAAGCAGTCTATGCATTACACATTGTCAGGTATAAGTGTCAGAAAGATTTCATTTTGCATGCTCCCTCAGTGTTGAGGTGTTCTCCACTTGATTCAAGTGTCAGATCAAGGGGCTTTTGCCCAGACTTTGTTTGATAGCACTTGGGTTACCGACAGAGATCTTCAGATGCATTTTCTCCCCTTGGTATAAGGGTGATTGCTTGGGATTTATCCCATTTACTGTTGCAGGTTTACTGTTGCTTGGGATTTACCCCAAGTGGTTTCTGCAATTTGAGTCAGTGACATACCTCATCTGAGGTGGAAGAAGTGATCAGTACAGTCAGTACAGCAGGGTTGGTGGTTTTGTCAGATAATTATGCACTGTTAAGCTCTTGTCCTGTTGAGCAGCAGCAGCAGTCTGAAATTACTGTTTTTATGCCTTTTTTGAGCTCAGAACAGTTTGTCAGAAGGTACAGTATTTGCAGGGACATTTACTGTTTTGCTGCAGATTTTACTGACAGTAAAAACAGCACCTTTGAGAGTGCTTCTGGCTCTTGAATAGAGCAGGCTTTTCTGAGAAATCAGAACTTTTCTTCAGTCTTTTTTTACTTCCAGGGAGTCAGGTACTTTCCTCATCTGATATGGCATCAGGAGGAGGTGATTCTTCAATTCTGAACATAAAGAAACTGGAAGGAGCACATAACTATGCATTATGGGCAGAACAGTGCTTGAATGTTCTTCTGTTAAAGAAGATTGCTAAGCCCATAAGGGTAAAGGGTGTCAAGCCATCTGATATGGCAGCTGATGACTGGGAAGACCTTGATTTGTCCGCGAGGGCAGCTATCATGCTTACTATATCAGACACTCTTTAGCAGGAAGAATAATGCGGGCAGCAAGTCTTCAAGTGCTTTGCAGGTACAGGACAGAGGCAGGACTCAGCAGAAGGGGAGATCTGCTAGTAGGTCCAAATCCCGTAGTCAGTCCCGTGGCAAAAAGGACATTGAATGCTTTTATTGTGGCAAGAAGGGACATGTGAAGTCGAAGTGCTTCAAGTTCATACGGGATCAAAAAGCCAAGAAGGCTGAAACGAAGGATGCAGGAAATGCAAGCAAAGGCAAAGGCAAGGCCAAGGCAGATGACTTGGATGCAGTGAATGTTGCAGCAGAGGACAGTGATAGTGACATACATGATGTTTTATGTTCTTCTGCTGTAATAGCACATGCTTTGGTTATTGATGGCCATGACATGCACACCTGGCTCTTGGATTCAGGTGCCTCTTTTCATGTTACACCTCATAGGGAGTGGTTTACTTCCTACACAGGTACTCATGGAGTTGTTCATCTTGGGAACAACTATGCATGTCAGATTGCAGGGATTGGCAGTATACAGATAGTACTTCCTGATGGACAGTCATTTATGCTTGATGGTGTTCGCCATGTGCCGCAAATCAAGAAAAATCTGATTAGCACTTATTGGATGACAGTGGTTACCACACCACATTTGGGGATTCCAAATGGGTGATTACTGATGGCCATACTGTAGTGGCTGAGGGTTTTAAGAGTGATACCTTGTACCCTCTTTATGTTTCCAGTGTGGGTAATCATGTTGTTGCCATAACCGAGCTGCCAAAGGTTTCATTGTGGCATAGCCGGTCGGGACACATGTCTGTTAAGGGAATGCAAGAACTGTCACGTTTGGGTTATCTGCCGCCTCTCTCTTTTTCAGATTTGCCTACTTGTGATCATTGTATTTTTGGCAAGCATTCTGTGACTCCTCATAGGAGGAGAACTCCTCAGAATAGAGCACCACTTGATCTAGTGCACACTGATTTGTGTGAGATGCCACAGTTATCACTAGGGGGTGCCAAATATTTTATTACTTTCATTGATGATGCCACACGTAAGGTGTGGGTCTATTTCTTGAAGCATAAGGGAGATGCCCTAGATGCTTTCAAGAAATTTGTTGCTCAGGTGGAGAATCGGACAGGTCGTAGGCTGAAATGCCTCAGATCCGATAATGGGGGTGAGTATGTGTCACATGCTTTTGTGCAGTTTTGCCAAGCTAAGGGCATCAAACAGGAACTCACAGCCCCTCGTAATGCATCTCAAAATGGTGCAAGTGAGCAGATGAATCGAACTGTTCAGGAGAAGGTTCGATGTATGTTGTCTTATGCTGCATTACCCCATGGCTTTTGGGCAGAAGCCGTGCAAACAGCAGTTCACATTATTAACAGGTCACCAAATAAGGCTTTGGAGTTGAAAGTGCCAGAGGAGGTGTGGTCTGGCAAGCCACCCTCATATAAGCACTTACGGGTATTTGGCTGCGAGTGCTTTGCTCATGTACGCAAAGATCTACGCACCAAGCTGGATCCAAAGTCTATCAGATGCATCTTTATGGGATATGGTGACGAAGGTGAAATGGGGTACAGGTTATGGGATCCCGTTAAACGGAAGATTATACGCAGCAATGATGTCATCTTTAAAGAAAATAGTGTACACAAGGAACCCGTGCAACCTGTGGAATACAGGAGGGTTATTTATGATGATGTTGGACAGCAAAGAATGCCCATTTATATGCAGCAGCAGCCTGCTGCAGATCACCCTGTTCAAGAGGGTATACAGGCTGGAAATCAGCCAGATAATTTTGCCAATGATGTACCACTGGATATGCCAGCAGATGAAGCTGTAGCACAGCCAGATATGGTGGTACAGCCACCTGTCATTCATGAAGAACAGGCTGGACAGCAGCCTAATCCGGAACATTTTGTTAGGAGGAGCTCCCGTGCACAACGGCCTCCTGTCAGGTTTGTTCCAGGAGCCAATAATGTGGCTGATTTTATCATGCTGACAGATTGTGGTGAGCCTTCCAGCTTCAAGGAAGCTATGGGAAGAGCAGAGAAAAAGAAGTGGGAGAAAGCCATGCAGTCAGAAATGGACTCCCTACTTCAGAATGATACATGGGACTTGGTGCAGTTACCTGCAGGCAGAAAGGTTTTGCCATGCAAGTGGGTTTACAAAGTCAAAGTGGATTCAAATGCTTTACCTCGGTATAAGGCCAGATTGGTTGCCAAGGGATTTAAGCAGGAGAAGGGCATTGATTTTGATGAGATTTTTTCCCCTGTAGTCAAGATGACTACTTTGAGAGCAGTGTTAGCTCTTGTTGCTCATGATGACATGGATTTATGTCAGATGGATGTGAAGACAGCTTTTCTTCACGGAGATCTCCATGATGAGATCTATATGAGTCAGCCAGAGGGATATGCTGTTAAAGGGAAAGAGCAGCTTGTGTGTAAGCTCAAAAGGAGCTTGTATGGACTCAAGCAGGCACCAAGAGAATGGTACAAGAAGTTTGATGCCTTCATGCAGTCCCAAGGGTATCTTCGGTGTGAGACCGATCATTGCTTATACACCAAACGGGCAAAGGATGGCAGTTTGATGCTACTCATTCTATATGTGGATGACATGCTTATTGCCAGTAAATCTCAGCATCAGATTAGTGCTTTGAAGAAACAACTGCATAAGTCTTTTGACATGAAAGACTTGGGTGATGCAAATCATATTCTTGGCATGCGTATTACTCGTGACAGGTCCAAGGGACTTTTGTTTCTGTCACAAAAAGAGTATATTGACAAAGTACTGCAGAGGTTTAAAATGGAGGGGGGGAAGTCCATTAGTACCCCGTTGCCTCCACATTTAAAACTCAGCAGTAAGGACAGCCCCAGATCAGATGATGATAAGGCTGAAATGGCCACATCTGCAGTTGGATCTTTGATGTATGCCATGGTTGCCACTCGTCCGGATATTGCTTTTGCGGTGGGAGTCATCAGCAGGTATATGGCAAATCCAGGCAAGCGGCATTGGGAAGCAGTGAAAGGTGTCTTGAGGTATCTCAAAGGTACCAAAGACTTGTGCATATGCTATGGTAGGAAGGATGCATTGGTGCATGGTTTTACAGATTCAGACTATGCAGGGAATGCAGATAACCGGAAATCTACTACCGGTTATATTTTCACATTTGCAGGAGGTGCTATATCATGGGTGTCTCGGTTGCAGAAATGCGTTGCACTGTCAACCACAAAAGCTGAATATGTTGCAGCCACTGAGGCCTGCAAGGAAGCAATATGGCTTACTCGGCTGGTGGGAGATTTGGGCATTACAGGTGACATGCCAGTTTTGCATTGTGATAGTCAGAGTGCTATCATGTTGGCAAAGAATCCGGTCTTTCATCAGAAGACCAAGCACATAGAAGTGAAATATCA
Organism: Dipteris shenzhenensis; assembly: GCF_047967505.1. Lineage (NCBI taxonomy): Eukaryota > Viridiplantae > Streptophyta > Polypodiopsida > Gleicheniales > Dipteridaceae > Dipteris > Dipteris shenzhenensis. The sequence goes on along the minus strand of NC_141627.1, from coordinate 2,601,007 downwards.
TTTCATCAGGGAGGTACTGGAAGACAAGCGTCTTGAGCTTGTGAAAGTACATACTGATGATAATCCTGCAGATTTGCTCACTAAGAGCTTGCCTACAGAGCGGTTTACACATTGCTGCCACATCATGGGATTAGGATGAGACCATTCTTACTTTATGGTCTAGTATACAGTAACTGTATATTGCTGTAATTTTTTATTCTTTTCTCCCCTTTTGGCACATTGGCCTTTAGGTGGGAGGTTGTTGGGGTAAAGGCACATTGCCTACCCTTAATTAAAAGAATTAAAGATAGGACACCTATGACTGTCTTAAGACAGTCATAGGGTAAACCTAATCCTAATATAACATAAGTGAGTTTGTGGTGTAGCTCACTCATCACTTCACACCCGCACTATTGTGTCTCTCTCACTCTCACTCTCTTGCTCACTTCCTCTCCTCTCTTCCCCCTCTCACAGAATGCATCACAGCATGACACGTGGCATAAGTTGCCAAATCAGCCCTAAAATTGCAAAGACATATCTGTACAAACGAAAGCTCTCTAAAAGGGCTGTCTAAACCATCCATTTGGAGATATATAGTGAATGCATATAAATATAGGACTCCTCAAGATGCATCATGTGATAATTATCATCATCCTTTTAAATCTCCTCTCTAATAGCGAGGGTGTATCCAAAATATTCAAAAGATTGTAAAGAATCTTAATATTCCATAAAATTGACTTGATTTTGTTGTTATATTCATTAGAAGCCCTTTTATGACCAAGCTTCAAGAGATTCCAACCAAAAGAAAAGCAGTGCCACCTAGCCAGTTCGTCTGCTTTGGGTTCACAATTTTAAATGTCTTTCTCAATCTTTGTCCTGGGGTGGACTTGAACTCCTCCATCTCAAAAAATTTGCATATCCCATTGGCCTTTCATGACCTGCCATTATATTACCTAGTTCAAGGAATTATCAATTCTCCAATAGGTATTTCATCCAGGTGAGAGAAGTGATCTATAGGTATGCTAGTAAGACCTTTGAGGAACTTTTTTTTTTTTTGGGGCAAAGAAACGAACCTTCTATTAATGCTTGAAAAACTTCATACAAAACAGCAGCCCCGAAGGTGCTGAGTATGGAAAAAAACCAGGAAAAGGCTAAAAGAAAAAAACGGCCTGTTCCAGAGAAACCCAGCTCACTACCTAGGGATCTCTAGTACTGGGGCTAATAGCCAAGTGGGGGGACTACGCAACTAGCAAATCCCTCGCGGAGTGAAAATGTAAAAAAACCTTGCAAGCCAAGCCTTGCAAAATCAAGCACACCTCGCGACAGTCGCCCTAGAGCTTGGGGTCCCACGCTCCCAGGTGGAGCGTAGGGTGGAGATGATATCCTGCCAGATGGCGACCAAGGTAGCTGAGGGTGGAACCAGATGCTCACCCATCACCAGACTATAGCGAGCCACCCAAATGTTCCACGCAGTGATACTGACTACTACCACCCAAACGTTGTCCTCCAGAGGAGGAGGAGGAGCCAGGCTATCAGTCCTCCAGAGGAGGAGGAGGAGCCAGGCTATCAGGAGGGGCTGCCTCATGGAGCTCTATCCTCTAAATTCTCTAACCATGTATCTGGTAAGCTGGGGAGATCTCATCAATCTAGAAAGCGTGTCCTCCCTCAGTCAACCAGGCCACCATCCCCCAAGTGTAGTCCCTCTGAAGACTTTGCATATGGGTCATGATCCTAAGGGCTCCCATCCAAATCTTCGCTGCACTACGACAGCTCCAGAGGCAATGCAAGATCGTCTCCAAAAAACCAGCAGAGCAACAATGGCACTGCCCCTCCACCTGCATCTACTCCAACCACGGTCTGATGGACAAGCCTCTGTGGGCAGCTAGCCAGAAGAAGTAGGATATCTTCTTCGGCCATAAAGTGGACCATAACCGCGTCCAAAACCTGGAATAGACATCCCGGGGCACTCTCTAGGCCACCCAATGCCTCTCCCTCGAAAGGGTCCACATCGAAGAGTCCATCTGAAGCCTCCTGCTAATCCGTGTGGTGTAGGAAAAGAAGGGCACCTCGTCCACCTGCACCGCAAGGCCGCCCTTGGAATGCCAAAACCATTCTCCTAGATCCCATTGGACCTCCCTCAAGGGTCTACCCTCCCAAAGCCAGAGGCGCCATCTAGGGCATCCTTCTTTGAGATACTGGGAGGGTCGATGTGCCACTCCTTCGCTAACCATCCCACCACTCTGATCATCTGCTGCCAGTGAATCCCATCAAGACTCCCATCCATCTCGGGGTCTCTCTCAGTGAGTGCCTGGAGTAGGCCTCCAGGTCCTACACACAAAAAACCGGGCTATGTGCTACCTCGTGCATCATCATCCTCAAGGGGACACCAGCCTTTGAGGAACTTCATCCTGGTAGAGTGATGAGTGCAATGACAAGAGAAGGTCCACTCCAAGAACTCCAAGGTGGGGCCATCCGGACTGAACTGCCGACGAACACTTTGCCACTGTCCAAACAATACTCACTTGACCCTTTACATGTTTTGAGTCTTGACCAAACACAAGATACATCGGTATGTTGTTCGTTTATTTAGTTTCTTTGTACGGCGTGCATCATGTTAGGGTCAACTCCTTTGTCATTCTAGTCACTAAGCTCTGCCTTATGCTTGAATATCTTTTTTTTCCATGAAAAAGACTTCTATTAAGTATGAAAAATACCCGCGTGAGCAAGCTCAAAGAAGAAATACATCATGCTGTCCATAAGGAAACCCCCCTAAAATAGGAAACAGAAAACTCAAAATGAGCTGAAAAGAAACCAAGGTTGAGGCTGAAAGTGCCACCTCAACCCTGCTGTAGTCTCTAAGAAAAGAGGTAACCCCTCCATTCCCTAAAGCCAAGGTGTGCGTGGGATGGACTTGAGATCCGTCTAAGGCCTCTGTGCATCTAGCCCTCCAAATCTAACAAGTAGTGATGCTAGCCAGTATCTTCCAAGCGATATCCCCATAGCATGTATTGGTCTATAGCACATCCTCTAGATAGCAAGTCTCAACTAGGTGACGTTGAATCGATATGGCCCAAGAAGCATCCTGCCACTCAAAGAAGATCTAAGCCCCTGAAAGGGAGAGCCAAGCCATTGATCCCCACGTCATGAAGAAACGAGAAGAAGCAAAAGTATTCAGGACTCTAGCAATTCCCATCCAAACGGCTCTCGTATGCCTGTAGTCCCATACACAATGATGAATCGACTCATCAACAAACCAGCACCTAGGACAAGTGGGGTCTGCCCAAATCTAGGCCTCCACCTGTTCACTGCAATCCCTCCACGAATAGAAAGCCAAAAAAATTGAGTGACCTTTCTATTTCTTCAGAATCTCCAAAGCCTCGGCTAGAGGACGTTTTGCAAATCAGCGAAAACTTGATAACTCTCCCAATGAGGGGCCCTGGAAGGTCTCCAACCTCTACAGCTGATCTGGAACTTCTTGGCGTTACTGACCGTGTAACCAAAAAAAAGCAAGGCTCTTCTCTTGATTCCCTGCCACAATCCATTCCCACTCTCTAGGGTCCCACTGAAGAAACTTTATGGGGACTCCTCCAAAGAGCCACAACCTCCAAGAACCCGAGAGAGAGAGACGAGGGCTCAAACCAATATGCCATGCAGAGTCCTTGCCTTGATCCAAAAAGCCTATGATCCTGACAGGCTAAAAAGGCATGCCCAAAAGAATATCCTCTGAAGAAATAACCAATCTGCCAACTGCCTTTACATCAAAAACCAAGGCATCCTCATGTGCTCCCAAAAAAGCTATAACTTGGAGAGGAATGCTTGCCCTCGAGAAAGCCCCCATCCACACAGAACAAACAACGGGCATGTCATCTGTATGCACCCAATCAAGGGAAGGGCTACATCAATCTGAAGTATCCTCCTTGCACATCCTCTGAGGTAGCTAACCGTTTGTTGTTGATGAACTTCTGGAAGCCTCTTGAAGGCTTTCCAAGAACCTACGGACACAGTAGGGACTCTCTCCCACCTGGACCACTGCATATAGTGAGACATACCAAGCTGCCTACCATGTTCATCAAGTATACTGGCATTCCACATAATCGGCTGCCTATCAATCTCTTCGATAGAGGAGGGAGGAACTCTCCAAAGGGTACTTCTGAAGCTGGCCCAAGCCTTCAAAATCGCAACCATAAGTGGGGAGGAAGGAGACCTCAGACGGGCTGAGGTGAAGATCCATCTAGTGTTGGCCATCCAATCTCCCCCTAAGAAGGGGCTGCAAGCCTATATACCATGAATGAAGAGTTTTTTCCAAGGCTCATCCTCAGGCATAAGTCCTCTAACTACAAACTTGCAAAGCAAGGCCCTGCATTGCAAGTCTAGATCTATGATGCTTAGACCCCCCTCGTGTGTGGGAAGGATCAAGGTGTCCCAAGCGACTCTGGCAATAGTGTCGGTAGTGCCATCTAGCCCCCTCCATAAAAAATTTCTGATAGGCCTTATGAGCTGAGTGATACAATCTCTGGAACTGCACTAACAAGAGAACACATACCAGGCCAGCAAAACTTGGTTCACAACCACCACTCTAGATGCAAGGTCCAGTCTAGTTGAGCTCCAGAAAAGGAGTTTCCTTCTAATGATCTCCAACACATGAGCAAACTGCTGCCAAGAAGAGATACCCAGACCGACCTAGCATCCTAGGTATATGACTGACACACCCCTCTGAATCCATGTGAAATACAAATCAGCCCCCCAATCTAGATTGTCATCGTCACAAATCCAAAATCCATTGGACTTGTTCCGATTGATGTGAGCACCTGTTGCAGTATAAAACAAATCCAAAGCTGTCCTCAAGGAAGTGAGAGTCTGAGGAGAGGCCTCTAAGAAAATAGCAGTGTCATCCGCTAGCTCGTAATCCACGAGGTCCTCTTCCCATCTGAGCGGAAGTGTGAACCCAAGAATGTCAGCTCCAGACCTTTTAAAAATGTTCATAACCTCAGCCACAAAGAGGAAAAGAAAAGGGGCAAGAGGGCATCCCTGACGGACTGATCTGGAAATCTGAAACCTGTCTCCCCTAACCCCTCCTATGAGCACCTGGCTGTGGGCTCACCTGTACAAGGCTAAGACCCCTCTCATCCATGCATCTGAAAATCCAAAGTGATGAAGGGTGGCCTTCAAGAAGTCCCAATCTACCCTGTCATAGGCTTTTAAAGTCCAGGAGTAGAATTGCAAGCTTTTGACCGCTCTACATGGCCCACTCAGAAGCTTGCCAAAAGGAGAAAATAGTATCAAAAATGCTTTTGTCATGAACAAACCTTGTCTGCGTATCATGAATAAGATCAGGAAGTAAGGGATGAAATCGTATGTAATTGCCCAGTAGAGTGATGGTCTCCACTGGACACTAAATTTCTGCACCCCCCTTTTGGGATAAATGTATGAGATCCTCCGTAAGTAAGCCGAGCATCTCACCGGAGTCTCGAACACCTTGCAAGGCTGAGGTGATGTAATCCCCAATCATATCCCAAAAGGTCAAGAAAAAGGAGGGTGTAAGCCCATCTAAACTTGGGCATTTACCCTTATGAAGGGCAAGAAGAGCACTCCTGAATTCTAGGTTGGTAAAAGGTGCATCAAGAGAGACTCTCATATTTGGACTCACCAACCTAGGGATACACTACCAAATGGCCTATCTGGCATCATCTGCAGCCACACTACCAGGATCTACTAAAAGAACAGAGGCATAAAAGTCTGTAGCTATGTGCATGACGGTATCTGGATTTGACTGCAAGACTCTCTCTGAGTCAATAAGCTAAGAGACACTCTCTCTACTATGTATGGGGCCATGAGTAGAGAAGAACTGCTTATTGACTCGACCTCCCACCTATATCTAGAAGGACTCTCGTGCATGAAAGGCAAACTCCGCTCTCTGATCCAACAAAATCTGTTGATGAGCCCTTGCTGCAGCACGGCACTCTTGAATCCAAGCATCAAGTGGCCTCTTATGCTCAAAGTTGCCAACTGTAGGCGAACACCAATCTCTCTTGCTTGAGAATCTCACGTCTCTTGGTACTAGCAACTAGATGATAAAGTCGCTAATATCAGAGAGGGCTGCTACTATATGTGAAGGGGAGGGCATTGCACCCTGCACATGAGAAACCTAGATCTGCAAAGCTGCCTCTGAGAGGTCCTCCTATGCATAAAGGGTATCAGGAATCCTAATGCTGGTACACCGTCCTCTCAAATGCGGCTCGGAAACCATCAGAACCACAAGAAAGTGATCCAAAGTAAAAACCCTAGGAGCAATGCAAACTGATCCTCCTCTATCCAAGGCCCAATCATCAACATAAAATCGATCAATCCACGCATGGATAGGCATCTATGGCCTCCTATTCAACCAAGAATACAAGAGTGACTGCTGTGACTGAGTGTGAAAAGCATCCTCAAGCCAAACACCTCTACCACTGAAATTGAAGAGGAAGGCGTCCCAAGCTGCCCTCTCCAAAGAATGGATGCCGCCCTCTCTACCCCGTTTTTTATCTGAGGGTAACTCTACCATGTTGAAGTCCCCTCCTATGACCCATGAATCTGCAATGGGGCCCAGGAGAGCAACTCTTTCCAAAACAGTACACGATCCCCTCTATTATTGGAGGCGTAAAGGTTGAGGAGTCCAACCTTGCGACCCCCAATCAAAAGCAGAACCCACTGGGCTCTAAAGGGTAAGATCACACCATGTCCGACAACCAAGGGGAGAAAAGAATCTGAAACTGAAACACAAGTACCTCCCCTAGTACCAAAGACAGGTGACCAAAAGGTGTGACCTGAAAGTAGCTTGCCTGACTTTGTACAATCACTGGCATCCAATTTGTGCTCCTACAAGAGTAAAACATCAATAGAGCCATCAGTAACACTTGGATAAAGCTGATTCCGAATCAACTGTCTACGGTGGCGATGAGGGATCCACCAAGGCCCTGTATGTTCCAACTAACAGTCCTCGTGGCGGGAGGATGTAGAATGGAACATCTCACCCGACCCAGTGGCGGAAACAAACCCCTCAACAGGGAAAGACCTCTTGCTCAAAGAGTGAGGGATGGGGCCAAGTGGCGGAAACTCCACAAGAGAAAACACTCTGTCACCTGAAGAAGAAGATGCCCTGTCAACAAGAATCCCAATCACTACCATTAGGATAAGATTTAGGTAGGCTCATCCCCTCTTCCTTAACAATCTCCTCAAAAATATCCATAGCCACAAAGAAGCCCTCGGGGAAATCTGCCAGGGCTGAAAAGGAGTTCCTATGAATCAGGCCCGACACAGGGGCGCGGAGGATCCCTTCAGAGGGAAGTGGATCAACGGGGTACCCAACCCCCTTTCCTCTATCCAAGAGGGGAACTGAAGACTGCTCATGAGAACCCTATGTCTGACAAGCTACGGAGGCCCCTCCAACCAGAGAATGTGCATGGTCAGGGAGTGGGGCTACCACTGTGACAGGGAGAGGGGCAACCAATGGGTCCAGGGGATAACATTTGAATATCTCTGTATGTTGTTTGCAAGAGAAGCTTGAATATCATTTTGGGACAACATAATATCTATATTGCATTCTAAGTAGCTTATCTTGCCATTTGTTTGGTTCTTGTGGTGCATGAAAGAAAAATAATTGAACCAGTACTACACCCAGCCTTCTAACAACCATTTTTCATAGTCTTCCCATCCCTGTTCATAACCTCCTGGTACATAGCATCCTAGTTCAAAATCCTACATATTTTAGGCGAAGATGAGATAGTAATGCAGTTTCTTTGAGCTCAATGCAGCTTGCAAGGAAATTGCAGAAATGATTTTTTAATTCCCTCGACAATATTCTATGCAGAGAACTCATTGCATTGCAGTTCTCTGACTGGAAGTAAAAGAGTCATCCTGCAACTGAACCAACTGCCAGAACAGTATACCTGTTGAGCAAGATCTGGAGGAGCAAGCTGTTCCAGCCGGCGTAGACTTTGGTTTAAGCTGTCTCTCACCCTCTCGAACCTGACCATCATTGCTCCACCAGTGATGGCCTGAAATACAAGATTCAACACACACGACTCATTAGTTGTCCACATTCCAGAGCATTGGAGTATAGCAAGAATGTTCTCTGTAAACTTGGCAAGCATAAGAATTTGCTGCAATGCTACCATCCTCTAACAGTTGTTGCCCTTTTGCTATTCATGCAAACCCTCTAATCTAGCTACTTGTCAGTTTATGTATGATGGATGGGGGTTGAGTGTAAAGCATATTATATGAAATGTAGAGAATCATAAAGCATAGCAAAAGGAACTAATATTCAAATTAAAGGATATTTTAAAGAAAACGAAGAAAACTTAAACTGAAGCGTAGTCACAAGACAAGGGATGGAGGACATTAAGACAAGACAAGCAAAAAAGGAAAATATATGAGAAGAAAATTTCAATGCTCTCCTTAGTACCTGAGCAAAAGTTACTATCAAGGTTCTGAGATCTCCTTCAAATATTCAGTAACATGCAATTCTAAGTGAAGTTAAAAAAAAATAGAGCATCAACAAAAAATTATCCCAAGGAAAAGAGAAAATGCAAGAGAGCAAAGAGAATTTATTCATTCACTCCATAACAACATTTACTAATTATGGACATTGTACATGAGCAACTCATCAGTGGTAATAAACATTCCAATATTGTGTGACTGTGGACCCAGTATGTACATCCTCTGATCTATAACTGAGCTCTCCTTATGTAGATGGCATCCTCTGGAAATTTAGGATCTCTGTCTGCATGTCCATGATCCTAGCATTAAAGTCTCCCATGAGTCCGGCCTCCCCCAGCTACATGTACCTGTGAATATCCTCATACTCCATGTCTAGATATCTGTGGGTAAAAAAGCAATGGAATCTCCCTCAAACCTCATGCATTTGGGGCCACTCGTCGTACATGCTCCTCAATCTCTACCTCCTGCATATTAGAGAGGGTGCATAGTCTTAGGTCTTTGGAATGTTATGTGGTGCTAGTCTTGCATCTTGCCTCTATCTAAATCCTAATCCTGAGCTATCATATGGGTCTCTGTAGTGGGTGGGAGAGATGGACTTGTTGGTACCTGATGCTTGAGTGAAATGACTCTCTATACTGTGTGGAAGAAATGGACTTGTAGCTACCCCAATGTTTGAATGAAAAGGTTCTCGTTCACATAGAGGAAATTATCTTTGTAGAACGCAATCTTGGTGGCTTGGGGTTGTGTTGGGGCTGTCCATGTCCAATGGATGTATACTTATTACTTGGCATAGGTCATCTGTATATTACGTGTAAGGGATCGTCTATGAAACACTGGTATAGAAGGCTGAAGCAGGTAAACACTAGATATGCCCATGTGACTGAAACCATTTAGTGTCCCTTGCATACTAGCAGTGCTCATCTCCCTCAGCCGTGAGGTCTCAACCACGAGGCATAGATGACGAGAAACCCCAATGATAACCTCTACCTCTCAACGTCTATCGGGCCATATTATCTAGCCCTGTCAAGATATGTGATGATTTGAAATGAGGCACCAGTATTTAGAGGACTCCCTGTGATCTCTACAAGTATGATATCATGTGAAATGCATGTCTTCCCTTGGATCATGTGGGAAAGCATCATCACTTCTAGCTGTTCAAAGTCCTTCCGCTCATACTCCCTTAGGTCTATTGCCTAAAAGGCTCCTACGGATATTGTTGCTAGTCAAGCTACAAAGTCGAAGTGGAGGGATTTTGTGGACATTTGATTGAAGCACGCTCTTTTGGAAAGATGTCATGTCATTCACTATTTCCTTATTGAGCTTATTGACATAGATGAGTAAACTTATAAACATATAAATGTATAAATATAAATATAAATGTGTGTGTGTGTCTCTCTCTCTCTCTCTATATATATATATGAGAGAGATAATTAGCACGTATATGTGCAAACATTGACATATATACTTACTTCAACTTCTTAACTTTACTCATACATTTAAGAGAACATGCAATTCACTTCAAGCTTATTGTTGACATAGATAAGAAGCTATTAGCAAAGAAGATCTTGTCGAGTTGGACTATGTGTGCATCCTTACAAGTGTGTGTGTGTGTGTGTCTAGGTGTGTGTGTATGTGCATCATATCAATGTGCACCTCGAAAAACACATGGGTGGAATATGTGCCAAAGCTACTTTATCTACATAATGAGCACATTTGTTCATTAAGGCACTCGAACAAAGACTTCTTCACAAATAGTAATAGGGCAAACCTCGAGAGTTTGCCAAAGTCACTAACGTCCACTCTTTATCACACAAACTACCCCCGTTACCACTGCCCTCAGCCTGCCCCCCATAGGAGAGGGTCACAGTTCCTCACTCCCCACACAGCTCCCTTTTTTCTCCACCACTCTTATGTCCCCTCTACCTCTCACTCAGCAGCCTTTCTCGACTCCCCTGCCCTATACAGCCAGCATATCCCCCACGCCCCCCCCAGCCATACGCCAGGTCCCAGTTCGCATTCACCCGGATCCCACCTGAGACGCTTAATTACATCTTTATGGAGCTGCATCAGCTACGGTATCGTACCGTAGCACAAGACCAAATTATCCAGAGCATGAGCCAGGAGATCACTCACCTCCGTCAGGAGGTGGTCTCCCTCACCGCTACAGTCACAGCGGTCCTGCACACCACACCAAAGGTGGAGGAGCGGATCGCCACCATCCAGACCGCTATTGAAGAGACTACCAAATGGGTAGATGTTGCGAGACGGGCACCCAAAGCAGCAGTTTCAGCCACCATCGCTGAGCAGGAACAGAGGGCCAATAAGGCTCTCAACATCCGAGTTCAAGGTATCCCCCGAGCAGATTCACTTACCCCCCTCGAGGACGCGACTGCTTTCGCGACCTCTACCCTTGGCCTCACCGAGCATGGGATCGAGCATGCATGGCGCACGGGACGGGATCCCACACGTCCACAGCCACTTATCATCCGATTCAGGGACACTCAAGCTCAACTTGCAGCACTCAGGCAGCGCGCTACCCTACCATTTTCATGGATGAGGATCTCACACCTATGCAGGTAGAGGAGCGGCGCATCTTACTGCAGCAACGAGATGCAGCCCGTCAGGAGGGGAAGTGGGCTGTCATCCGAGATGGCCGCCTGCTAGTTGGCCCCCGCCGCCGAGCCCCACCAGGTACTCAAGACACGGTAGCAAGGCTCCCCCCCCAAATAGGGAGACATGGCCTATGAGATTCAGACTCAGCACATAGTACCCTTGGCATGCACCATATGGAACTGTAATGGTACCCTATGGTCTGACCCTAGGAATTTCTCAGAGTCATACACTGGACGTGACATAGTTTTCTATACAGAGACACACCAGAGCCCCGAGCGCCCTCTCCCCCCGGTCAGTGGCTATACCTAGGAGTCAATATTCCGTGAGGAGACCAGAGATACTGGGGCGGTCCGAGGCTCAGGCGGAGTTGCAGTACTCTTCCATTCAGCACTCATTAGTCTGATATCCGTGGTCAGACGGGATGTTCACGCCCGTTACCTATGGCTCCGCTTACGACGCCCTTCCACACGCAACCTTTTTATTGCAGTTTGCTACTTCCCCCCTCAGACGTCACACTTCGCACGGGTACTACGCGAGGATACGAGGGTATCCCCTGTTGGGGTAAAGGCACATTGCCACCCTTTAAAAGTTATGACCCCTATGACTGTCTTAAGACAGTCATAGGGTGAATCCCTAATCCTAATAAAACCTATGAGTTTGTGGTGTGGCTCAACACTTTTAACACCCACACTTCTTGTGTCTCCCTCTCTCTGTCTCCATTGTTCCACTCCCTCTCTCTTTCCCTCACAAGTGGTATCAGAGCCACTCACTCCCTCTCTCTTTCCCTCACAAGTGGTATCAGAGCCACTCTCTCCCTCTCTCTTCGGTCTACCCCTCTCTCTACCCCTCTCTCTCCCCTCGGGCCTCGTGCCCTCAGCAGCGAGCAGGGCAGCAGCGCGCACGAGCAGGGCGAGGCAGCAGCGAGCGGGGCAGCAGCGCGCGCGAGCAGGGCGAGGCAGCCAGTGCGCAGGAGCAACTGCGCGAGCAGCTATAGCTGCAACAGCAGCTAGCTGCTACCCGCTACCAGGTGGGCGCAGCCAGCATGCGCACCGCACAGCACCGGCGGCCGCAACCTACCAGGCGGGCACAGCCAGCGCGCGCAGCGCACAGCACCGGCCGCGTGCAGCCCGTCGACCGATTGCAAGGCAGCAGCCGCGACAGGTACGGCCATCCGTACCGACTGTACGAAAGCCGTACAGGCAGCTGTACCGTACCAGCTGTACGGACGTGGCTGTACAGACGCCGCGACAAGCAGATACAGGCCGAAATTTTTTTTGGGGATCCGTGCCCTCGCAGGTACAGGGTACAGCAGGTACCCTGCGCAGGTACAGCAGGCACATATTTTTTTTTTTTGGGAAGAAGGAAAAGAGAGAGCACTCTGCTCTTCATTACCGGAATTTTTTCAGTTCTAAAACTGTGTGTTTGAGGTACAGCAAGTACACTCGTGTCCCTCGTGCTTGAGGTGACTAGTGCCACAGTGTGTGGTGGTTGCACAGTTATTTTGTTTCGGGAAGGTCAGATGCCTTGATTTGCAGAGGGCTTTTATGCTTTTGCTGAGTGCAAATCTCAGTTTTCGAGTGACAATTTCAAAGGGCTTTTGCCTGGAAGTGTATGCAGTGTATGCCTTGAGGCAGTGTGGAGCCAGGGTGCCCACATTGGTCTTGTTTCCGCAGTGTAACTCAGTGACATTTCTTGCAGGTCACATTCTGTGTACGACACTTTGAAAATCTCAGTTGAGCCACGCTTGGCCAGGGCGCACTCGGTCCCTAACTGTCCATCGTTGACAGTGCTCAAAGGATTTTCTTTTCGGTGTTTGTACGTTGGGATCTGTGTTGTTACTGTGTACACAGGGCCGTTTATGCATTACTTTGTCAGGTGAAAGTGCCAGGAGAGCGCTGTATTTTGTATGCTACCTCAGTGTTGAGGTGTTTTTCACTTGGTACAGGTGTCAAATCAAGGGGCTTTTGCCCAGATTGTGCTTGTGAGCACTTGAGTTACTGTTTGAGAACTTCAGATGCCTTTTATCCCCTTGGCAGAAGGGTGATTGTTTGGGATTTGTTCCATACTTTGTTGCAGGTTTTGTGACAGGCTGAGGTGTTTGGAGCCTTTTTCAGTGAACAAAACAGTGTATGACAAGTGGTTTATGCATATAAAATCAGTGCAATACCTCATCTGAGGTGGGAGAAGTGATCAGGACATCAGTGTTTTGTGTTTCGTCAGATGATGATGCACTTGTAAAGCACTTGTGGAATGGCTGCAGCATTCTGTAGTTACTGTTTTATGCCTATTTGAGCACGGTACAGTGTGTCAGAAGGTACAGTGACTGGAGGGAAAATTTTCTGTTTTGCTGCAGATTTTTTGACAGTAAAAAACAGCACTATTGTGAGTGCTCCTGGCTCTTGATAGAGCAGGTTTTCTGAGAAATCAGAATTTTATTTAGTCTCTTTTTTTACTTACAGGGAGTCAGTCACTTTCCTTATCTGATATGGCATCAGGGGGAAGTGAATCTTCAATACTGAACATAAAGAAGGGGCACACAATTATGCATTATGGGCAGAATAGTGTTTGAATGTACTTCTGCTAAAGAAGATTTCTAAGCCCATAAGGGTGAAGGGTGTCAAGCCATCTGGGATGGCAGATGATGAGTGGGAGGAGCTTGATTTGTCCGCAAGGGCTGCTATCATGCTTACTCTCACTGATTTTATTGTGTTCAATGTTCAGGCTGAAAAGACCTCTTATGGCCTATGGCAGAGGCTAGAAGAGTTGTATGCCCAAAAGAGTTCAGCCAGTAAGGTTTATTGGTTGAAGAAGCTTGTCGATCTTCGCATGAAGGAAGGTACAGCTATGACCTCACACTTGAGTGAGTTCAATGCCATCTTTACACAGCTTATTGCACAGGGATTGAACCTTGATGAGGAGTTCAAGGCTACTTTCTTGTTGTGTACCCTCCCTGAGAGTTGGGACACTTTCAAGACCACTCTGTCAAATTCAAATGTCACTCTTATGTATGCTCATGTGGAGAGCTCTCTCCTTATGGAGGAGATGAGCAGGAAGAATAATATGGGCAGCAAGTCTTCCAATGCTTTGCAGGTACAGGAAAGAGGTAGGACTCAGCAGAAGGGGAGATCTGCTGGCAAGTCCAAATCCCGCAGTCAGTCCCGTGGCAAAAAGGATATTGAATGCTTTTACTGTGGCAAGAAGGGACATGTGAAGTCTAAGTGCTTCAAGTTTATACGGGATCAGAAAGCCAAGAAGGCTGAGACAAAGGATGCAGGCAGTGGAAGCAAAGGCAAAGGCAAGGCCAAGGCAGATGACTTGGATGCAGTGAATGTTGCAGCAGAGGACAGTGACAGTGACAGTGACAGACATGATGTTTTATGCTCTTCTGCTGTAATTGCACATACATTGGTTGTTGATGGCCTTGACATGCATACCTGGCTCTTGGATTCAGGTGCTTCTTTTCATGTTACTCCTCATAGGGAGTGGTTCACTTCCTACACAGGTACTCATGGAGTTGTTCACCTTGGAAACAACTATGCATGTCAGATTGCAGGGATTGGCAGTATACAGATAGTATTCTCTGATGGATGCATATTTATGCTTGATGGTGTTCGCCATGTGCCGCAAATCAAGAAAAATCTGATTAGCACTGGCTTGTTGGATGACAGTGGTTACCACACCACATTTGGGGATTCCAAATGGGTGATTACTGATGGCCAGGTTGTAGTGGCTGAGGGTTATAAGAGTGATACCTTGTACCCTCTTTATGTTTCCAGTGTAGGTAATCATGTTGTTGCCATAACCGAGCTGCCAAAGGTTTCATTGTGGCATAGCCGGTTGGGACACATGTCCGTTAAAGGAATGCAAGAACTGTCACGTTTGGGTTATCTGCCGTCTCTTTCATTTTCAGATTTGCCTACTTGTGATCATTGCATTTTCGGAAAGCATTCTATGACTCCTCATAAGAGGAGAACTCCCCAGAATAGAGCACCGCTTGATCTAGTGCACACTGATTTGTGTGAAATGCCACAGCTATCACTAGGGGGTGCAAAGTATTTCATTACTTCTATTGATGATGCCACACGCAAAGTGTGGGTCTATTTCTTGAAGCATAAGAGCGATGCCTTAGATGCTTTCAAGAAGTTTGTCGCTCAGGTTGAGAATCGGACAGGAAGCAGGCTGAAATGCCTCAGATCCGATAATGGGGGTGAGTATGTGTCACATGCTTTTGTACAGTTTTGCGAAGCTAAGGGCATTAAACAGGAACTCACAGCCCCTCATAATGCATCTCAAAATGGTATGAGTGAGCGGATGAATCGAACTGTTCAGGAGAAAGTTCGATGTATGTTGTCTTATGCTGCATTGCCCCATGGCTTTTGGGCAGAAGCCGTGCAAACAGCAGTTCACCTAATTTGACAACGTTGGTTGTCCTTAGGCCCAACCTTTAGACTCCTCTTTTAAAGCCTTTTCCTTGCCCCTAGGACCTAGTGGTGCACTTTGCCCCTAGGAACTTCTAGGAAGTGTGCACTTCCTCTAACTAGTCCCTCACGCCCAAACCATTACTACACTTAACCATGGTTAACCTTGGGTTAAGCGTGGGTTGAGACAAAGATATTTTACATCACTTTTCACGTCCCTGTAACATACCCTCCTCTTAAAACAGCAAACTACCCAGGTTGCTGCTCAAAAATTACAATGAAAGTAAAGTAAATAGGCAGAAATAGCCCATATCAAAATATACATCATCTGTAAGATACAACCTGCAATGATATTATGTGGGCTAGGAGAGCTCGAGAGTCCATCCATACATCAATGCATTTCTTTGTTGAGTGTCATGAACAGCCATCATGGAGACCTCGCGGCAGAAATACTATCAACAAGCAGCGTCTCGAGTGAGACAATCGGTGCCACCAAGCGATCTCTAGATACATGAAGTTTTGCTCAGTTCATGTCGAGGGTTGGCTTTTATGATGTTGTTCCGCTTTGGTCTTCTTCTTGCTCACATCACTTCAGCACTTGTACCGCTTGCACATAGTTGACACCATCGACTAGCACTAACCTACAAACCATCAGTGACACCTATGGCATGTCTTACTTGCTTCTCACACCACTGGCCTAGGCGTCCGGTAATACTTCCAGAAGTGTTAGGAACCCCCCCCCTCAGACAGGAGCACTATTTCTTTTGACCGTTATTACCATTATTTCCAGTTTCAGCAAGCAGGCCCGCTTTATTCCCGTAAGGAAGAAAATTACAGCAGACCATATGACGAGACTCTTTATGTCTCATGTGTTTAAACATCACGGGATGCCTCAATCAATTGTCAGTGATAGAGACCCGCGGATGACAAGTCTTTTATGGAGAGGTATCTTTGACAATATGGGTACCACACTGAATTTCTTATCCTCTTTTCATCTTGAATCTGATGGGCAGTCTGAAGAAGCCAACTCCACTTCCCTTGATCTTCTCAAGTGTTATGTTTCAGATCAGCAATCAAAATGGGAGCAATTTATGCCACTTATTGAGTTCGCTTACAACAACACTGTAGACTCATCCATAGGGATTAGCAATCGAAATGGCGAGACTGACTATGTCTCATGTGTTTAAACATCACAGGATGCCTCAATCAATTGTCAGTGATAGAGACCCGTGGATGACAAGTCTTTTATGGAGAGGTATCTTTAACAATATGGGTATCACACTGAATTTCTCATCCTCTTTTCATCTTGAATCTGATGGGCAATCCGAAGAAGCCAACTCCACTTCCCTTGATCTTCTCAAGTGTTATGTTTCGGATCAGCAATCGAAATGGGAGCAATTTCTGCCACTTATTGAATTCGCTTACAACAACACTGTAGACTCATCCACAGGGAATTATGGCAGGAAAACAGAAGGTGCATACGAAAGAGAAGATTTTTGAAGCGGACAGATTTGTGGAAAGTTTGGATGTTGCTTACCAGCAGGTCAAAACAACTCTCCAGAAAAGCCAAGAGAAGCACAAACGGGCAGCAGATAAGCATCACCGCGAGTTACTCTTGAAAGAGGGCGATTGGGTGCTGCTGCGTTTTCAGAAAGCACTAGTCAGGAAGATGAAAGGCAAGAACAAAGTGTACACAAAGCTGAAGATGAGGTATTATGGTCATTTTTTTGTTTTTGAACGCATTAATTATGTAGCTTATAGGCTGAAGCTACTTGCCATTTGGACCATACACAATGCCTTTCATGTGAGTTTATTGAAGCCTTTCCAAGGTGACGTGCCTACTGACCTGCTCCATGAGGATCAGCTCGAGGTGGAAGAGTTGGATGAAATCTTGGTTCTGGAACAAATTTTGGCACATATGGAAAGAAAAGTGAAGGGTAGAGTTTCCCATTGCTGCGTGGTGAAGTTCGGGAATTATCCTACACTGGATGCGAAGTGGATGGAGGAGGGTGACCTGGCAGAGTCACCTCATATTTTGCAGCTCTATCTGGACGCATTTGAGCTTGCGTCCACTGCGGTACATGCTCCTACAGGTTTAGCAAAGCAGAGTTCTGGAACATTGCCTGGCGCTCGAGAGGAGGGTAGTACCTCCCCTTCCTTGATTCTCCACCCTGCTGGAAATCTCCTTTCCTTCTTCCTATTGGATGTCTTCCTGCATCCTTAGCCATTCCACCGTTTGTGGGCCGCTTCATCCTTGATGGCTTCTGCAACAGTCCAGCCTGTTCTGGGTCAGTGAACCCCGTGCTCCATGTGTTCTCCTGTCTATTCCATGTGCTCCTGACACTGGTTGGTTGCGAGGGTTAGTGCACCACCTATACCTCTTAACTGTTGGACTGCTTCCCATGTGCATCAATTGGACTGCTTCCCATGTGCATCAATAAGTACCGCCTGTGCGCCTGTGCACTCTGCTGGACTGCTTCCCATGTGCACCAACAAGTGTACCCATGTGCACCATTGCGCCGGCAGACTACTTCACTCTGATCAACTTTGACCATGGTTGGTCGAGGTTGAGGTTTGGTACTCTTCAGACATGTATTGCTCCCGTCATATCCAAGTCATGTCCAGGTCCAAGTCATGTCCCTGTCCATGTCCAAGTCATGTACTGTGAAGTCATGTTCAAGTCATGTCAAGTCATATACCTAGATGAATCCAGGAACATTCCCAAACTCATCCTCTAAAAACACAACATAGTGCAGTTTCAATCTCATGATAGTCACTCACAAGATTGAAAACCATAAACTCCATCATGCATAGCAGGGACTAGCTACTATGACATCCCCACTGACATCATCAGCACCCAACAATGGGTGTAGACCATAGTATAAAAATATGCTCTCACACATACAAATCCACACACCCACACATACTTGAGCATGAATGGAGTGGGCCTTTTATAGGCACTGCCCAGGCCCCTTGAGTTGACCGACCAGCAGGGTCGGTACCCTGTCTAGTGGCCGACCACACGGGCCCTAGAAAACCGACCAGGGTTGGCCCTGGTTGGGCCAACTTGGCCTGCCACAGGCCCCTATATAAGGGTGCCCTGTGCAGCCAGTCTGCACTGCTGCAGGAGCCTCCATGTGAGGCCTAAAGCCCTGTTTTACCTGCTGTTGCAGGCTGCAACCAGCCCGTGTGCTGGTTGCCTATGATGCCGGCCTGAGTCTCTCTCTCTCCCCAGCCCTCCTACCTCTCACTGCCCCTTGTCCCCTCAAATCGGGGGCTCACAGGTGGGCACAGTGAGTTTCTAACACTCCAAAATCCATATCTGATGAGACCTTTCCGAAGTTATATCTTAGAGTGATCCATTTCGCCACATAGAGAATTTCACAGGTTTTTAACTGTCTTCCCTGCTAGCTTCTTGTATCCAGGGCTGATTCATCTAGTAAGAAGCACTGAAACAACACAGATATGGGGAGCTCAATAATAACTTTGAGTTTTAACTCAAATATCCTGTCTTAATAGTTTCTGGACCAAGCATAAGGATACCCAAGTTCTCTTTGTGTCCATAGTTAGAAAAGCGTACCAAATAAAGTTTGCTTGAATCAGTGCAGTACTGCAAGAGTGACTTTGCTTTGTCTAAGGACCAATGCAACACACACAAAGCCTGCAGGCCTGATTCCCTTGGCTGAGCAGCTTCTAAGGCAGGAAAAACCACAACTGTTTTTTCCACCACATCAGCCAGTTTGTGACGCATCCCCTCATACAGCTGTAGGCATTATAAGATAGCAAGTGAGTAAACACACATGATGCCAATAAGTTGTGATAATCAGAAAGATGAAAATATACACTTTGTTGAATCAATGATTTTTTAACAATTTGTAAAATACAAACAACTCCATTGCACTTAAAACAGAAAAGGCAATGCAAGAACTATACTGCAATGGAATACTTTAGCAGGAATTTTACAATTTGTCAGCTGCCATTTCTCAAAACAGAGAGTGTTGTTTTGTGCCGATCTCTGAAATCTACCTTAAATTCAATTGCACCATTGAATGGGAAGTCCATAACGCTTGTGCAACTGCCAAAGGCCATGTAAGAAATTTCAGAAAATAGAAGTTTATTTGTGGTAAGAAGTACTTGAAACATTGACAAACTCCATTTGATACTAACTGTTCCATATAAAAAGAACGGTTTCTTATGCTCTTCTTGAATAAGTTTTCCCACAAAATGGTCCCCTTCATCCACACAGGAATCAACCTGTAAGATGCTTCTCTTGGTCTCAATTCTGTTCGCATTTGATACTAAGTGTTCCATTTAAAAAGAAATGGTTTCTTATGCTCTTCTTGAATAAGTTTTCCCCAAATAACAGTCCCCTTCATCCACACAGGAATCAACCTGTAAGATGCTTCTCTTGGTCTCAATTCTGCTGGCATACTAATACAAGTATTTCCACACCAGTATAAGAATGAACTAAATTCTGAAATAATAACTCCTCCCCTCTTGTTAAACAAAGAAATTGTACAAAAATTACATGCATGTGTGCATGCTCACACGGAGTACATACATATACATCTATTTTGAATATGCATTCATATTTACGTTTACTTATGTATTTGTATGCATGGCTGCATACACACAACCACACACACATTTTTTTATCATTTGTGTGTGTGAGTGTGTGTGTGTGTGTGTGTTTGTTTAGAGAGAAGAGAGAGAGGGGGCTTACTAAGCTTATGAATAAGGCTGTAGAGGAAGGGTTTCCTTGAGAATGGCAGCTTAGTAGGATCGTATGGATCCATAAGGGGGGAGATTGCAGGATGGCAAAGATTAGCAGACAATCATGGTGATCAGCCTAACGGAAAAGCTATGGCACTATCCTTAAGCAAAAAATCAGCAAACGAGCAGAGGAACATAAAGTTAGAGCACCTTCCCAAGAAAGGTTTTGTCCCAAACACTAGACGGTTGATCATCTAGTTGCCATAAGGGCTGCATCAAAAGGAGCCAAACATAAGAAAGAGACTGTCTACTATTGCTTCGTAGATTTCAAGAAAGACTTCGACATAGTTCTAGGTAAGAAGAAGTGGAAAAGGCTAGAAAAGCTTCAAGTTCCTCAAGAACTCAAGCCACATACCAACTCTATGAGAGAGTTTTAGCAGAGTTAGCACAGCCACTAGTAGATGGATCATGCTCCAAATGAAAAGTTGTTATAAGCAGTGATATGGGGGTTAAGCAAGGTTGCCTCCTCTCACCAACACGTTCTGGCCTCTTTATTGATAATTCAGAAGAGAGGATGAGGATACACAGCAATGAGGGTGTGCAGATTATAGGATACGCTTTGCTATTTCTATGTAGATAATGTGGTATTCTTTGCAAAGAGCAAGGAGAATGTGCAAGCACATTTGGATGCACTAAAAGAATTCTACAGACACTCCGGAATGAAGGTCAATATAGATAAGACAAAAGTAATGGTCATTGGACACGTAATAAACAAGTGGATGTCACCTTTGAAGGAGGGCTCTAAAATCAGTCACCATACATAAATATCTGGGACCAGATTTCATGCACAACTACAAATGGAATGCATGTGCGGAGAGGATTATTCTGGAAGGATTGAAAGCGTTATATACCTTCCAAAATAAATGTAGAAAGGCACATATGTGGAATTGGGAAATGGGAAAATTTATATACACTATGCTTGCACAAACTGTAATCCTTTATGGATGCCCAACTTCCGAAGGTGAAGGGCAGACTCAGCCCTGACAAAGGCTAGCACTAAAGGAGAAGGCTAATCAAAAAGTAGTCCAAAATCTCTTCATTCGAGCTACAACTTCTTGTGAAGACTAAACGAGTTCATTTTAGTCTCTCCCAAATGAGCATCTTAATCTAGCTGATAATTCACTATGTTAACGGAGCCAAACTTCCTCACAAGTAGCCAAACATGCAACACAATACTCAGCCTCGGTCGAAGACAAGGCTACAGTGAGTTCCCTTTTACTGCTCCAAGTGATGGCGGCTGAGCCAAGAGTAAAACAATACCCAATGGTGGAACAGCAAGTGTCTAACTCTCCTACCCAATCTGAATCACTCCAGCCTAAGAGCTAGATCCTAGATTGCTGCCCTGACTAATAAACTAACCCTCCACTGCGAGAACCTTGAAGATAGCGAAGGATCCGCATACCAGCATCTAAGTGGGTCTTCTAGGTGTCTGCATGAATGAACTCAGTAGACCAACACAGTAACACAGGGTCTCATCTGGTATTGAGTAGCCAATCAGGGAACCAATCAGCTGGTAATATCTGCTTGCATCCATAGAATCACTAGGGTCATACTTAGACAATTTGGTATTGGGGTCCAGGGGTGATGAGATGGCACGACACTCTGTCATATGAAAAGCCTCTAGAAGTCCTGGGTATATCGTTTTTGAGAGACAAAGTAACCTTCTAGCCCTTGTGAGATTGCCAACCCAAGAAAGAAGTGCAAGAGCCCGAGATCAATCATCTCAAAGGATTAGGAAAGAGCAGCCTTGGTTTCGGAGATATGAGCAGCATGGCTACTGTGATGAACAGATCATCAACATACAAAATGATGAGGGAAAGAAGACCACCTTGACGGAAGATGTATAGATTGGGATCAGCTTATGACCTCCGGAAACGCTTTCGTACAAAAACTCATCAATTTTATGATTCCAAGTGCGAGGAGCTTGCTTAAGCCCATACAATGCTTTCCTTAACCGGTAAACCATCCCTTCTGTCTTGGTAAACCCAGGGGGATGTTCCACATAAATCCCCTCCTTTAAATCTCCATTGAGAAACACAAATTTAAAATTCATGTGGTAATTGGACATTGCTCATGAGCAGCAATTACTAACACTATCTGAAGGGTGGCCATCTTGGCAGTAGGAGCAAAAGTGTCATCATAATCGATCCTTGGTCACTATGAGTATCCTTTAGCCACAAGCCGGGCTTTGTGCTTATCCACAGTACCGTCCGATGCATACTTGGTCTTGTAGACCCATTTGACACCAATGACTGAACGGCGCTTGGGGCGAGGTACTAACTCCCAGGTCCCATTTCTTTCAACAGAATCCAACTCAGTTCCATGGCCTGCTCTACGAGAGTGCTTCCAATACAGTCGAAGGCTCCGGGACATCAAGGAATAATTGACGTGAAGCGGACCTACCTCCAAAACCTTTTCCTTAATCCGGTGGGATCTACGCAGACCGTCCTCTTCTTGAAGCCATGAAGAAGGGAAATCTATGACACCTGAGTCACGAAGGGTTTCAATCAGCCAGCGAGGTAGTTGCCAAACCCGGAACTTTCCCATGTTGCCTGAAGAGGTGGGGAAACAGCCACTTATATAAAGACATTAGGCAATCTGCCAAGCGTAGGTAAGTCAGGATGTCGATTTTGGGAACGTTATTTATCTTTAAGAAACATGGAAAAACAAGAGAATATCGCGTACTGGGCACTCGCACAAGTCGATTAATGGAAGCATTTACGTAACAATTAACGGGTGCATTGAGGGTCTAACTGGAAATGCGACGTAGCCGGGCATTCACCAGTCGATAAGAAGATACTGATTCCTGGCCGTCTCATTGAGTAGCGCATACTCCACAAATGCAACTCCAGAACATGGCTCAACAAGATTATAATCACCATTTCCGATTGACGTTGTCGGACGGAGTTCAAAGAATACCTCGATGGAAAGACAATTAGTGGATCAAGAAGAGCGCCATCATCCCAAACTTCCGCTGCGCACTCTTCAGCATTGCACTTGCAGCCTACCAAAGGAGGGGGTGAGCGTCATCTGAGCTCTAGCAGGAGAAGGGAATGCATGGTGAGCATAAGTAGGACACGCAAGCCGTTTCAAAACATTTGGAAAAATCTCTCTCTCTCTCTCTCTCTCTCTCTCTCATTGCACTTCGTTTTCACTTGGGTCTCGTCCTGATTTGTATCGTCTTGTGAGTGACTGCCCTTCGTTCTCAATCGGCCTCTCTGGCCTGCTTCCATCATGGGGGGCTTAAATTCAGCTATGAGACTTCACCACCAAAGAAAACAGCCATCCCCGAGTGATTCGAGAGGCACGGCAAGGTGGAGGTGGCAAGCAGGGGTGCGATACAGGCAGGATTGACATGGAAGTTGCGCAAGATCCTACGACAGATATAGATAAGTGGCAGCTGCTGTGATTCTTTCTCGCGAGGGCGGAAAGGCTGGCGCCAGCTACACAAGACGTGACTAGTCCCCTTCTTACTTTGGAAAGAATCATAGGGTCCCTTGGACACTCGTGTCTATATAGGCTTCTGTCAACCTTGAAAGACAACCTTTGTGTATCTTTTAACCTTTCCTTAATAGGGGGCTATGAGAGAAAAAATATTTTTCCTGTATATAGCGAAAGAAGAGGGAATGGTTGATACGCTAAGGTACAACCAAAAACATTAAAGATGTTTCTAGATGGAGGTCACAGCCCTTTTAAAAGTCGAGAGAGACATCATGTCATCCTACATAGCCACTCTCTCCTCCTATTGATCTTCCCGCCCTCCTACCACCTTGGTCTTCATGCCACTAGCGATATCTTCAACGAAGAGCGAGGGCTTTTACTCATTGATCACGAGATCACTTGGTTTCAGGAAAGAGTCCTCAGAACCGTCGATGTTATAGCTGCCGTTGTAGCTTTTCCAATGCTAAACTCAGAGCTAAGGACCCCCATTAATTTCTCACAAAAATGGTGTCGATCCTACTCGCACCTGCAAACTCTACATTGGACTCCGTTTTGGAATTTGCATGTCGCGAGCTTGGTCTCTCCTTTGGTGCTAGCCCCTCTCAAGTCAAGGATGCTTTCCATCGTCGAGCTTTGCAATGGTGAGCTGGTCTCCGGGGCGCCAGTTCCAATCACATGATAGGGCTCACTCTCGTGGTAGAAGCCCTTCAATGGGGATGACGGGCTTTCCAGGGGGGAGGCTGAGGCTACGGGAGCGGATGGCAAGGGTCATCAAGACTATTGGAGGCAAAAGAGGGAGGCGCAATGGTAGAAGGGGGAGACATAGTGGGGCAAGAGCCCTTGAAAGGTATGTAGCAAGTAGATGAGCTATAGGCAGCGAGGCTAAGGGGACTGAAAGTGAAGTTGCTAAGAAAAGCAACAGGGGGATGGGCGGCGAGGCAGAGGAGGGAGTTAGAGAGGGGGTGGCCAGCGAGGCGAAGGGGGAAGGACAAGGTGGAGGGTTGGTTTATCCTCTACAAAGTGCATTTAATCTTTTGCACAACACACTTTTGCACTTTAGTAATTTTAATTTTTTTTTAATAAAGAGAAATGCCGATTATATTAAAGAGGATGGTCAGACCTCAACAAAAAGAGTCCGGTACAAAATTTGGCCCAAGTAGGCTGAGGCCAAGGCCTACGCTAGACACAACTAACCATACTATCCTATCTTGAGACTGGCTTCAATTGAGGCGAGCGTGTCGCTCACTACCAGATCGGAACTATCTAAAATACGGGCGAAGTCCTTGAGGAAAGCCTTGGTAACCGCGACTAGGGTTGCGTTTCTGAAGCCCACTTGGACTTTGTGTCTGAAAGTTTTCTGTTGCGGACTTCCCAAATTGCTAGCAATGTTGTCGCCCTTACGTATGGCCAGCTTGCGACTAGCGTGGACGGCATTTTTGAGGTGTCTCGAATATGCCATTGGTGGCCTATGGAGAACCTGGACATTAGCCCTGAACTGCGAATAGCAGATTGAACCAAATGCCATAGCTCTCTAGCTATTTGACATTTCCAGAAGAGGTGCCTTATGTCTTTCACCTTACCACAAAGTCTGCAGCCTAGGTCCACGGCCACTCTTTTGGCTAGCTTTGCCTTGATGGGCAACCAATGGTTGAGGCTCTTCCACAGCAACAATCTAGCTTTCCCCATCTGGCAACCCTTCCATATTTTCGTGAGTCTGCACCTCCACCAGGCCTGACCCCGGCTCAACCCCCATACTTTGTTCAACTAGGGAGCCGCGTTCTACATCAGATAGAGGCGCCTATAGATTATTTTCGTCGAGATTTTGCTCAAGGGGGTTTTCCCCATTCGCCATTGGGAGGCGATCCAGCCTCTGGCTAAGATCGGGTTGCTAGCCCAGTCTTCTGGGATTCTATCGAGGATTGCCCTGGTAAGATCCGCTTCGCCATCAGACATGTGGAATTGCGCTCTTAAGGCCTCTAACGATTTCCAGTCTGCCTTCATGGGGTCCCACAGGTCAGCCCACATGGCCAGACCTTTCTTGAATAGGCTACGTGCCCTCTTGATGTCATGCCATGTGAATGCGTCACGTGCTCTGCTTGGCGCCTTGCTCCACCAAACCGACTCACCCAGACTACCGTCATCTTTGAGGTCATCTCTGCCTTTCCAGCCGAGGTGGTCGATGCAGGCCTTCCACGCCATGACGAGCCTTACCAGTATGTTGGATCTAATGACCGCTACTAGAAAATCAAAAAATAGCTTGTCATACCACGAGAGCATGCGCCATTGCCCTGTTCCCTTCCCTTTCAACTCCTTGAGCTTTTCCTTCACTATTTTTGTCCAGGGGGTTGGCCTGGAGAATAGCGCTTGAGTGGGTAGAGGAGAATGGAGCGAAGGTTATACCTAGAGGACAAATCGTTAGGTACCTGGGGGCACCTCTGGGTGTGGACATCTATCTCAAGCAACGCTTCCTTTGGTTCAAGGAAAAAGTCAAAACGAAACTCAGAGCCTGAAACGGGGTTTGCCTAAGCTAGAATGCCCGTTGTCTGGTAATACAACATGTCCTGGCAGCTTCAGTCATGTATGTGGCCTTGCTGTGGCACTTCAAGAAGACCCATTGGCTAGAAATCAAGGTGCTCTTTCGAGCATTTTTATGGGCTGAACACCAGGGAAGGAGGAAAATGCATTACATCCCGTGGGAGCAGATGAAGGCTTCTAAATTGAAGGGGGGTGTAGGCCTTCTCGACATAAAAACTAAGAACCTCTCATTGGTTGGTAAGCTCCTTCTGCGGGTTTGAGCACTTTGGTACTTTAAATTTTCCTTCTTCTTGCAAGGCCTATCATGAACACACTTTTTCACTTTAGTACTTTAAATTTCCCTTCTTCTTGCAAGGCCTATCGTGAAGCTATCCAACTCAACACCACCCCCCTGACAGTTGCCTTTGTCACCTCATGTCCACAAATTTCTTGAAGTAAGACAACTATGAGCTGGAAGCCAGTTGCCGTAACCAAATCGTGCAAAAGCCACCTTAGCTTTGTCTAGCTGGAATGAAGCATCATGGTGCTTCAAGCATTTTATTTCAAATTGTACGGGTCCATGTGCAGAGTGCTTGCACCTACACGGGCCCATGATCTATGTGCACCACATTGCTA
The DNA here is from genome assembly GCF_047967505.1 of Dipteris shenzhenensis. Lineage (NCBI taxonomy): Eukaryota > Viridiplantae > Streptophyta > Polypodiopsida > Gleicheniales > Dipteridaceae > Dipteris > Dipteris shenzhenensis. Next base: position 2,574,155 of record NC_141627.1, on the reverse strand, counting down.
GTAGCATCACAAAGTGTTAGACCCTCCAACTTCACCTCTCCCCTTCAATCACTAGATGAGTGGCAAATTTTAGTGTTTAACCCTTGCATATCCATGCATGTACATGGGATTAACTCATCCTTATGACCACCCTCATGAATCACCCCATCGGTAACCAATTTGTTCCCTTTAGGGTGGCACATCGCATAGACACACCCAGTACAATGTGCATGGATGGGTCTCAAATTTGCAAATTAAATTATGGGAACAAAAGGAACTAGTTCTTGCATTGTGTGATTTAGCTCTTAGAAGACATTAAGTTGAGATCCTTTGCTCGACATTACGCTTGCTCTTGTACAAGCATACATTGTAGGAGATCATGTCAATGAAGTCACCAATTACTTTTTTTTCCTTCTTGAAAAAAAGGCTAACTTTTATTAAATCAAAGAAAGTACATCCATGCATACAAACCTACTTCAAAAAATCTAGGTCACGCCTAAAAGTAGCATGTTATCTAGGTCATACAAACTACGCCCAAAAATCTAGGTCATACAAACTACACCCATGCATACAAACATACTTCAAAAAATCTAGGTAACGCTTACAAGTATCATGATATCTATAATAGTTCCAAACATAAGACATCAATGCACCCACATAGAACTTTAGAGGACATGAGAGCCATGCAGCCAATACTAGATACAGTTATGAGGGTGAAAGCCTTATGATGGAGTAGTCCCCAACCATCTCCCATTTGTCCTAGAGAGAGAGAGAGAGAGAGAGAGAAAGATGTATTATCATCTTTGGGAGGTCTCGTTGACCTATGAGACGAAAGTACAATCCAAGAGTAACTCATACAATCCATTGTGGGCTGAAGTAAAGGGCTCGCTAAGCCCCTTGCTGAGTGTTATGCTACTAAAAACTAAAACTCAAAAACTAGTACTCAAAGGATATAACTAGGTGCCCATGGTGACTCTCCTATGGGCTATGGAGGTGTCCCGAATCTGTGTCTGTCGGGTCGCCTCTCATTGTGGCAAGGGATGTGGTCTCCATGATATTTGTATCCATTGGGCCATGTTCAGAGTGATGCCTCAACTTGAATGGTCCCCTCTACATAGAGCTGGGACGGATGGGGGATGGGTTGGACCTCCATTGTGCATGCTCTGGTCAACCTTTGCATCATGTGTGGTCTCTGTGTCCTTAGCTCCACCACTCCATGCCGTCTCTTCCCACTAATCCATGTTGTCCTCATGTCAATTATCTCCTCCTCCTCTACTCCACTATGTCACTATAAAACTAGACCTTCATGGGGAGCTCCTGGTCCCCCCCCGACCAATCCGTGATGTGAAGAGCTAGAGTAGATCCAACCATACAATACAATTGATCTCATCTCGTGAGCTGTGTAGGGATCAGACATCCAAGCTGTATTGGAAGGGGGGGAGGCAGTCCTTTGGAATACTCTAACTAGTAAACCATCTTCCATATGTATCGAGCCATGCAAAGCCCGCTCTTGACTAGTCATCTAGATGACACTAGTGCCACCCTTGGTAGTCTCTAGCTAGGCAAGGCCCAAACCCTATGACGATATGGCAGTCTGGAAGATGGCATCAATCCGGAGGTGCTAGAACAAACTCTACCTATACTATTTGATGAGGAATTTAGGGCTTACTCATATCGTCTTGGTTCCCATAATCACTTATAGCCTCTCGAATCTCTGTCGAGTCTCTGCCACTTGATCATCAATAGGTCACTCCCCTAAAAGGGTGCTGCATACATGGTTGTCGGCCTCACAAGTGTAGAGAATAGAAATCTTCATTGGAGGCTCCTAGAAATGTGCCTGAAAGCACTATCACTCTAATCGAGCCAAGGCCCCCTACCCTCATGTGAGCCATGCCCTTGATGCATGAGTCATCATGAAATTTGGCCCTCTAAAAACTGCCCCTAGGTAGTTTTATGTCTGCACGATCTCGACCGCGGCTCTCCTCGATAAGTGAAGTTATGTTGATGAAGCACTTCCCGTGTGGTGTTGGAGATTATAACCTTGGTATTTCCAAGGTTTACTGTCAGGCCTCTCTCTGTGAAAAACATCTCTAGGGCCTCTAGGTATCTTTGTAGGCTTGTGGCTAGGTATCTCTGTAGGCATGTGGTCTCGTTGAAGAGGAGGTGAGGACTATGTCATCCACGTACAATAGTATTTGTATCATCAGATCAGCAAGCAAGGATCCCTCCCCTCCTAGGTGGGCAATAAAATCTCATCAATATAGAGCCCAAAGAGTCTCAATGGGAGGGGGCATCCTTGCTTCACTCCGATCAAGTTCTCAATCTAATCTGACAGGGTTCTAGGAGGTGACATACCACATGGTTAAACATATGTGCTTGGTTTAGAGCCAAAACTGTCTGCCCATGTGCAAAGTACTTAGTTAGCATCCCCTCATGGTCTTGAACTTTTTGGTTGTGGAGCCAATGTAGTGTGGCTCACACATTCTATGCGGTGAATAAGATGCATGTGGTGAGCCTGGGTAGAGAAGACAAATTGGTGTTGAGATATCGAGCTCCACTCATGATATGCCAGGGTGACCATTGTGCATTTATGTCATCGACTTGTTAGCTGCAAATGTGGTTAGTACACCACCCATGAATAATAGCTGGATGATAGCTATCTTTATGTACTCTAGTTAGTGGCTCAGTTAGTATGCCACCTTAGTTAGCCGAGTTTGGTTTGAAACCCACATATAGGGTTCAACTATTCCTTTTGTACTAAGAGAGAGTTCTTTTTGCTTTCACAACTAAGAAGAGGAAAACTGTTTTCAGCCTCCACCTTTGTGTGTATTCCCCCATTGTGTATGTGAGAAAGCTGCAAGTGAGACTCCTTACCTCTCTCCCACTCTCTTCACATGGTATTAGAGCTCGGTTCGTGGTAAGGAGCTCAAGAATGCAAACCAAGTTCACGGTGTCTTGGTAAGAGGATCAGTGTTGCTTTCCTTTTTCGAGTTTGGAAGCAAATCTCTGCAGGTAGCACAGCCAAAAAGTGCAAGAGTGCACTGTCTCAAATTGGGAAGCCCTTCCCGGTGTGGCGAGAGGGTGGTATATGCTGCGGGAGTAGGCAAAGCCCTTGGTGACATTATTTTTTTTAATTCGAGGTCATTTTGGTGGTGGAAGTTCCCGCAAGCACTTAGGAAAGTGCCCTGTTTTTGCTATGCGACCACTGTTCCACAGGTCGGTGAAAAGTTACCACAGAAATTGCATTGTATGCCTATGCGTAGAGATATTGGGAGTGACAGAATTATTCTTATTGCCTGTTGATGCATAATCATCACTAGGAAGTCACTATGTGGTCAAATACCACTTTCGTTAGTTTTGCAGATTTGCCCTTGTGAGGTAGAAGTTGTGTTTTTTGCAGTGTTCTGTAATGGCGTCTGATGCTCTTTCATAGATTGTCACTGAAAAGCTTGACAAGAACAACTTCCAAGCAAGGAAGTTTAGAATGACGAATTTCCTTAAGGGAAAAGGCTATTGGGAGTTCATTACTAGATCTGAACAAGAACCAATTATTCCTAATGTTCCCAATCAATAGGAGCTGTAGGAATTTAAAGGCTGGCATGAGAGAGCCAGAAAAGTTATGTACTGGCTGTCTATCAGTATTTCAGATTCTATGATTGTGCATATTCAAGAAGCAAGCACGTCGAAGGAGGCATGGGATACTTTGACAAAGATATACAGCACAAATATGCAAGCCAAGAAAATGTAGCTCAAGCAGGAGTTGCATAATGTGCAGAGAGAAAATATGAGCATCAATGACTACCACATGAAGGTGAAGAAGATTGCATATGCAATTTCTTCCATTGGGTCACCAGTGGAAGATGATGATTTAGTTTTTGTGACCTTGAATGGTCTAGGAAAGGATTATGCACAGTTTCGGACATCCATTGCCGTCTATGAGAATTTTCCTGATTTTGGGGAGATTGCTCTTCTAATTTCTAAAGAGCAGAGAAATAGTGGTGCATATTCTTCAGGAGGAACTTCAAAAGAAACTATCTTCTACTCAAATGCTCGAAGAGGTAGAGGCAGAGGTAGAGCAGGCTGAACCGTGGCAGAAATCAGAATATGCAGCAAATTCAAGAAAACCAGTCCTATGGAGGAGGACGTGGTAACTTTAGAGGTAGGGGGAGCCAAAGAGGTCATGGTGAATGGCAGAGAGGCCAAAATGCAAACAGTAATGTTGAATGCTACTATTGTGGTAAAATGGGTCATATGGCTAAAGATTGCTACAAAAAGTAGAATGACATGATGAATGGAAAATTGCAGCAAGGCAATTATGCATCCTCTAGTAGACAGGGTGATGATAGAAATGAGCATCTGTTTATGATGCAGCACATGACCAATTCTATGACAAGTGCTAAAGAAAGCAATGATGTGTGGTATGTTGACTCAGGTGCGTCAAACCACATGACAAGTCATGCAAAATGGATGCAGGATGCAAGGAAAATGGAAAGACTAGGATTTGTGGAGACTGGTGATGATACTACACATCCTATTGTGCAGATTGGTAAAATTCCTTTGTCTATGCGGGATGGGAAGAAGAAATACCTATCTGATGTATTTCATGTCCCGAATATCACCAAGAACCTGGTTTCTGTTGGTTAAATGGTTGAGCAAGGCTTGCAGGTCAGATTTAATCCTCATGGATGCTTTGTTGAGGATATGAAAAATAAAGGTCGCTTGATAGCAAAAGGGAAGAAGAAGGGCAGGATGTTTACGTTGGATGCAGACATTCCTGAATTGAGTGCAGCAATGCTTGCATATGGGCCCAGTGTAGTTGCAAATATTGATATCTGGCATAAATGCATTGGTCATGTTAATGTACAGCGAGTTAAATTAATGCAGGCCCAAAATATTGTTGTAGGATTGCCTAAGTTTAAGGTTGCAGAAATGCATAAGGTATGTGAAGCCTGTCAATTTGGAAAACAGGCAAGGAAACCATTTCCTAGACATGTTCAAGAGAGTAAGAGGCCATTGGAATTAATCCACTCTGATGTGTGGACTACTAAAGCTGCATCTATTAGAGGCTGTCATTATTTTCTCACTTTTATTGATGACTACAGCAAAAAAGTTTGGGTTATTTTATGAAAAAGAAAAGTGAAGTGTTTGGGCATTTCAAAGCTTTTAAAGCTATTATTGAGAAAGAAACAGGCTTGCAAATAAAATGCCTAAGGTCAGATGGAGGGGGAGAGTACCTCTCAAATGAGTTTGCAAGGTTCTTGCAGGAGCATGGCATAAAGCAGCAATATTCATGCAGTCGTACCCCACATCAAAATGGTCTTGCAGAAAGGAAAAACATGCATTTTGGAGAGGTATCTCGTGCCATGCTCAACGAAAAAGACCTACCAGATTATTATTGGGCTGAAGCAGTTGCTACAGCAATCTACATAATGAACAGGACTCCCACTAAAGCAATACATGGCATGATGCCAGAGGAGAGGTATACTGGTAGGAAACCAGACATTTCTCATTTGAAAGTTTTTGGTTGCATTGCCTATGTTCATGTGCCAGATGAGTTAAGATCCAAGTTGGATCCAAAACTGAGAAGTGCATCTTTATTTGTTATTTCTACATCAGAAAGGGTATAGATGCTATAACCCTTCTATTCGTAAGTTCACAGTGAGCAATCACATTTATTGGTTTATACTAGCTGCTCATCTCATCAAAAACAACATCTCTGATAATGCAGATGCACAAAATGGTAATGCTTCACATAATTCACAGCAGCAATCACAAAATATTAGTGGACCTATAGTGTCCTCTGGCAGTGGTTCACATACTTCGCCATGGACAAGCAGATTGAGATCAAGAGAATCTCCTCAAAGCAATGCAGATAGTGATATGCAAGTATCACAAAAAGGAAAAGAGAAAGTAGATCAGCCCATGGTTGATGTGAATGCAGGTCACTCTTATGTGGATGGTAAATCCAGTGGCTCAAAACAGAGCCTTGATGATGAGTTGGGTATTCCTTCTATTGTTACACTTGGAGTGAGGAAGACAAGGGATGTTTTGAGAGCACCTAGTAGTGAGCTTATTTTGCATAGGTCTACCAGAGCTAGGTATCCTATGGATAGGTTGAAATATGATGGATTTACAGCCATTCACTATGCTTATATGGTCAAAGTGATACAAGAACTAGAACCCACTTCTTTTGAGCAAGCCATGGGAAAAGAAAAATGGGAGAAAGCCATGGATGAAGAAATGGATGCCTTGGAAGCAAATGCTACATGGGAATTGGTGCCTTTGCCTAAAGACAAGAATGCAATTGGCTGCAAGTGGGTTTATAAGGTGAAGCACAATGCAGATGGTTCTATGAACAGATACAAGGCAAGATTAGTTGTCAAGGGGTATGCATAGACATATGGCATTGATTATGAAGAAACATTCAGTCTGGTTGCAAGGATGGCAACCGTAAGAGCAGTCATTGCTATGGCTGCATCAAAGGGATGGTCTTTACATTAGATGGATCTAAAGAATGCCTTCTTGCATGGTAATTTGCAAGAAGAGTTCTATATGGAGCAACCACCAGCTTATGTGCATGCTGTTCATCCTGAGTTTGTTTGCAGGTTGAAGAAAGCCTTGTATGGCTTGAAGCAAGCACCCAAAGCTGACAAGATAGGACAGTATCTTGTCACTATTGGCTTTCAGATTTCCAAGGAAGATTTCTCACTTTATGTGAGAAAAACAGAGAAAGATATTATGCTGCTTGTCATTTATGTTGATGATTTGATCATCACAGGTGAAAGTGATGAAGATATCCTTCATATGAAAATGCTATTGAAGCAGAAGTTTGAGATGAAGGATTTGGGAGAGCTGCGTTACTTCTTGGGCATTGAGGTGATTAGATCCACAAGTGGGATATGGCTCTTGCAGAGGCAGTATGGATTGGACATGCTATCCAAATATGGGATGATAGGCTGTAAGCCTATTTCAGTTCCTTTGGAGTAGGATGTGAAGTTGAGTGCACATGTAGGTGAGCTTCTGGAAGACCCTACTATGTACAGACGCATAGTAGGAAGTTTGATTTATATGACTATTACCAGGCCAGATTTGAGCGCTGTTGGGTTGGTAAGTCAGTTTATGCAGGCTCCAAGGAAACCACATTTGGATCCGGCTAGATGCATACTGAGGTATGTGAAGTCCACATTACAGTATGGACTATTTTATGAGGCTGGAGTTCAGATACAGTTGCATGGATACACTAATGCTGATTGGGCTGGTAGTATTTCTGATAGACAATCTACCAACGGATATGTGTTCTATTTTGGGAGTGTTGTAGTCACTTGGAGCAGCAAGAAATAGCCTACAGTTGCCTTGTTGAGCACAGAAGCTGAGTACAGGGGTGCAGCAATGGCTGCATGTGAGGCAGCTTGGTTGCATAAGCTACTTTATGATATGCATGTCTACAGATGGTGGGCCAGTTGTCATTTATTGTGACAACATGAGCAGTATACACTTGGCAAATAACCCAGTCTATCTTGCTAGAACAAAGCACATTGAGGTGCATTATCCCTATGTGTAGAAGAAGGTTCTAATAGGTTTTATTGATCTAGTTTATGTCAGCACAGAGGATCAAGTATGGGTGTAGAGAAGCCGCGCAAGTTCAGAAACCTGGTTGGTGTGTGAGGATTGGTGGGATTGAGCTTGAGGCAGAGTGTTGAGATATCGAGCTCCACTCGTGATATGCCAGGGTGACTGTTGTGTATTTATGTCACCGACTTATTAGTTGCAGATGCGGTTGGTACACCGCCCATGAATAATAGCTGGATGACAGCTATCTTTATGTACTCTAGTTAGTGGCTCAGTTAGTATGCCACCTTAGTTAGCTGAGTTTCGTTTGAGACACATATATAGGGTTCACCTATTCCTTTTGTACTAAGAGAGAGTTCTTTTTGCTTTCACAACTAAGAAGAGGAAAGCTGTTTTCAGCCTCCACCTTTGTGTGTATTCCCCCATTGTGGATGTGAGAAAGCTGCAAGTGAGACCCCTTACCTCTCTCCCACTCTCTTCACATTGGGTGGTGCCTAGATTAGGACATCATAAAGTGATGTCGCATACCCTCAGAGAGAAGCCCCCATTCATAAGTGCGATCCCCTTCTCAAAATGATATGATCATCTCATCCATCCCATGTGAAAGAAAAGCCCATCTCTTCCGACATGTTAATCAACATGATATCTCTTGTGCCTCTAGTGTTGTGAGATTCCTTTAAGGTCCACTCATGTATGAGATGAAATCTCATCTCTCAAAACTCGGAATCAAACCAGGATAGGATGTAAAGCAATTTGTGGAGAAAGACTTGGTGACAGCAACCTCGACACTAATAATATATTATAATACCAAAGTGTCTGAGGCATGGTCTATGTCTACATCATCTCCAAGGCAGGTCGGTAGCTCAGCGGACAAGTATCTCATTATACATATACATTGCATCTAGGGTTTGGTTGAAATGTATCTGAACATGGGTGGGACTAGGCAAGTCCCATCTTGTGGCTAGCATGGTAGTTGGTATACTGAATGCTAGACAAGAATGGATCACACCAAGTGGGGGGGGACGGCGGACCGTGAAATCATGTACATGTGTCACAAAGGTTGGGGAGCACATCAAGTAATCCATTGTACTCTTCCCTCCTCCATGTGGGAAATAAGTGAGCCCTCTGGATAACAACGACCAACTGTTATATGTGATCAAGTCATGCACTGCTCCCATCTCTGGTAGCTATCGGCCAACAAAGTTGAAATGAATTGCACACATTTGAAAATACAAAGAAAGGGAGGATTTTGTAAGAAACTCTAAACTCTAAGTGGGATTAAATCCTAATGTGACATGTGGCATGCATCTACCATCCTAAATTATAATGACCTATGAGGAGAAGGCACTAGATGGCTCAATTTAGCTGATGCTAGACACTAGACACTAGAAGACACTGAACACTAGATACTTAAATTTAGCTAGACACTAGATATCTCAATCAAAAGCCTTGGCCTAGAGCTATGGACCCTGAACAATAGCTACATAAGTCTTGGTCCTACTAACCAAAAAACCTTGTGTTTGACAGCCAAAAATAATGAAAATGATTGAAGACATGATCCCAACATTCCCATACATAATGCAAAATGGTTGTAATAAAATCTAAACGTAAAGAGACTAAGACTACTTAATTCTTAGAGGCATCATATGGTAGCAAAGAGGTGTTTGCAAAGAAGGAACTAGGCGTTGGTGAAGATGGCCATTAGATTAAACTTTCTAAAAGAATAGATCATCTAAACCAAAACTATCTTGAAGTGATGCTTTATGTCAATGTGTTTGCTTCTAGCATTATTCCCATGATTCTTGGTCGAAGAATGTGATGACAAACAATACGAAGTGAATCTTGCATTGTTATTCCAAGATCACCAAGCAACCTTTGAACTACTATACGCGAATGTTCAACCTTTGTGGAAGAAAGGCATTCTAGTTTTTGCTCATCCATGATATACTCCTATTGAAAAAGTGTATATAGTTATGGATTTATTATACTTTCTACTGAGCGAATCATTCCACAAAAGCATCCAAACTATAAGATTTTGGATCTACGTAGCCAAACAAATCTATAAAATTTATAGTATCCTTGATGTACCTGAGAATCCTTTTTGTTGCCTTCCAATGCTGGCTTTGGGATGTGCCATGTACGATTGACACAACTGACAACATAAGATATATATGGCTTGGTGTTCATCAAATAAAGTAGGCTATCCATGAGCTACCTATAAAGACTAACATCCACATTTCGCTACTCCAAATTTGAATCCAATTTTAGTTTCTTTCCATGTGTGTAGAAATCAACTTGTTGTCTTGCATGTGACACTTTTCCAATAAGACCTTAGCATAGGTTTCTTGTCTCATGTAGATATCATCCTTCTCCTACCATATCTTGATTCCCAAGAATAGTACAAGTGCCCCAATTCTATCATTTCAAATTGCCCACAAAGTGCAAGCTTAACTACTTAATGAGAGAGCCCTCATTGCATGTAATGATAATATGACACAATTTGACAAGGCTGATGTCAATTTGGATTGGTATGGCCTTTTTCATATTAGTTTCTTGGAGGAAGGCATTAGATCTTTGTAATCCAAGATCTAGGTGCCTACTTTAGTCCATAGAGTGACTTTTGGAGTTTGTGTACCTTGTACTCTTGTATATTTTGCATAAACCTGATTGGTTGCTCCATATACATCTCCTCATCCAAATCTCCATGCAAAAATGCACATTTGACATCCATTTGCCATAGGGTCCCTAAGAAGTATTTTACAATAGAAAATGTTGTCCTATTAGTGATTGCCTTGCAATGGGTGCAAAGTCTTTGTGAGATCTACCCCTTTTCATGGGAATATCCCTTGATAGCCAAGCTTACCTTGTCCTTGTTAGTGGACCCATCAACGTTAACTTTCATCCAACCACGTTGACTTGGTTGAGCTTGTTCTGCTTACTAAGTTGGTTGAGCTAGCCATGTTGACTAAGCTGTATGTTCCAAGACTTCTATTTAATCATGTTCGATCTTTGGCACATCCTCATTCTTGTATTAACTACCCCCAAAATATGTTTGCATATTGGAAGTAAGAGAATGAATCTCTCTCTCTCTCTCTCTCTCTCTCTCGCTTTGAAGATGACATCCCAGCTCATTATAATTTTCTTTGACTCCACATGGTACAACCTAGAGGCTTTACCCTACTTGCTATATGCAATAAAGATGCATTCATTGGCCTTCCAATAAATATGACATCCCTACTCATTATAATTTTCTTTGACTTTAGATGGTATAACCTAGAGGCTTTACCCTACTTGCTATATCCAATAAAGATGCATTTGTTGGCCTTATCTCATCAAAAATTTTCCTCAACTCTTTTGGCACTTAAGCATAACACATGCATCCAAAAACTTTGAAATGTGGCTATTAACTGATTTGGTAAACAATATGCCATCGTTGGTTAGCAATGTTGATTGATGGATAGTGGCAAGTCCATAGAGCTAGGATTGTGCCATGGAGCCAGATGGGCCCAAGATGATTGTAAAAGAATGAGAATAGAGAGTGGTAGAGACTATATAGGGTTGGCCCTCCCTTCAAAAGCTGGCATGCATAAAAGGCCAAGTAGTTGACTTTGGTCTTCAATTATTGTATGCAAGCTTTGACGAATAGGATTGTTGTATGCAAATTTTGAGGAATAGGAGCTCTCTCTTTTTCTAAGAATTGGTCTTCAGTTATTGTATGCAAGCTTTGATGAATAGGATTTTTGTATGCAAATTTTGAGGAATAGGAGCTCTCTCTTTTTCTAAGAATTGTGTCTTGTGTTCTTCTTGCTTCTTGCCTTTTGTGAATACCACTCATCCACCTTCCCCTTCTCTTGCCTCTTGCTTCCTATCCCCTCTCCCTTCTCCCCTCCCTTCTCCCCCTTCTTCTCATGTGGATTCACGCTTGCAACAACTCCGAGAGCCATTTGAGTGACACGTATGGACTGTGCATGCTTGAATAGCTTCCACAAGAGTTATCTCAAAGTAGGAGGCTCCATCGGCATGCTTCCAAGATCCCCATGGCACGTGAGTCACCACAGGACTACACAGTGACACATTAGGCTTCTTGCTTCACCAAGAAAATTGGGGTGTCTTGTTCCTCACTCCTATACTAGGATGTCTGTTAATGACATAGGCAGCTATAGATATTGCCTCAATTGAAAACACATTAGGCAAACCAATTCCTTCTATGAGATTCATGTTCTCATTTTTTGCAACACCGTTTTGTTGCAGGGTATAGGACGTTGTAAATTGTTGTTTGATGCATTTTCTATTGCAAGGCATGTGAAATTATGTGTCTATATTATTTGCCTCTCTTATAAAAGCGAAAAAAAGCCAACACAAAGATGCATATGCAATAAATATGTGTTTCCCACCCCTATCATTCAATTTTTACCTAATTCATTTGGCACATAAGCATAATATGTGTTTCCCAACCTTATCATTCAATTTTTACCTAACTCATTTGGTACATAAGCATAATATATGCATCCAGAAACTTTGAGAGAGACACACTAGGTATCTTGCCCCGGTGCTACTGCAATAAGATGCTTGTTGATAATATAGGTAGTCATAGATACTACTTCATCCCAAAACACATTAGGCATACTCATTTCTTCTATGAGATTCATGTTTTTCATTTTAGAAACTCCATTCTATGTGGGATATAGGAGGTTGTGAATTGTCATTTGATGTCTTTTTTGTTGCACGATGTGCCAAGTTCATTATGTCCCCATTATTTACCTCTCTTACTCCTCAAAAAAGTTTCTCCTAGTTTCTCTTTTAGCCATGGCCTTGAAAACTTTATACTTTGAAAAAGATTCTTACTAAGAAAATGCAACCAAAATTTCCAAGAATGGTCATCAATGAAAGTCAGGGCATATTTTTTGCCAACAAATGAATAACGAGCTACATTGACTCGAGTACAACTTGATGCATCAACTGTGGGGAATAGAAAACTCGGCTTCTTCTATCTACTATTGCCATGTTTGATATCGGACAAGTATCGCTCACTCGGTGCATGTTAACAGCCACAGCCATGGAGCACAGTGATGGATCCGACCATATGGATTTTGTGCCACAAATGGCTCAACACCAAGTTGGCCTGATGGGGTTTGAGCCACAAATGGCTCAACATTGTTCTAGGTGCTATGGGTTTTGAGCCTCAAATGACTTAAGACAGAGGTAGGCATCAGGATCATCCAAATTGGCAAGGATAACACAAGAGCCATTTGGATCCCGTATATGGATAATACAAGAGCATTTGAAGACAAGAGGAGGTTGAGAGAATGCCTTGGCGCCATATGGGCCTAAGTGGTTGTAACAAAAGAGAGATGAGAGAGAGTGGTATACGGAAAAGGATTGGCCCTCCCTTCAAAAGGTGACTTGTATAAAAGGCCAAATGGTTGACTTTGGTCTTCATTGTTGTATGTACAAGTTTGGAATACAAGCTCCCTCTTCTCTTCTAAGAGTGTCTTTGGGTGTTCTCTTGTTTCCTTTGTAGGGCATTTGTGTTTGCCACTCCATTCCCCTTCACTCCCTTCTTCCCTTCTCCCTCTCCCCCTCTCTCTCTTTCTCCCCTCTCCCCTTTCTCTCATGGAAACACAGTGCAACAATCCGAGAGCCACTTAAGTGACACTTGCAGATGGCTCGTGCTTTGCATTGGTCTCACAAGGAATGGCTTGGAGTGGAGGCTCCATTGGCATTCCTTCAAGATCCCCATGACATATGAGTCACCATAGAGACTACACATCTTTGGCACCACTGCCGGGGGGAGTTCAAGGTATGCTTTTGCATTGTAGCTACCTTCTCTCATCATTTCCCCACTGCTCATTATTTCAAGCTTAACTTGGAGCTTTGATAGTGGAGTTGTAGGAGAGGAATGAGTGAAGAAGTGTGTGTTTGGATAGAAAAAAGATGAAAACTATCATTAACTATTAGAAATCATTCTTGATCATGTGAAGCTTGTTTTTTATGTTTTTTAGTGTTTTGAATTGATAGGAAGATAGTTTAGAGGATTGCTAAGGTGTGTGTGATAGCAAACTCCAACAAAAACACCCAAAAATGAAGATTGGAGCTCAAATTCGAAGTGGTTTTTGAGTGTTGGCTACCTCACATCTAGAAATCTCTCATTTGTGCACCAAAAGTTGTTGTTTTTTGCTCAGTGTAGGTAGTTTAGGTAGTGTATGGCACCCACAAACACTCAAAGATGGAATAAAAACTCACAAATCACCAAAAATCGCCAAACAAAGGTCTACAAAATTCATGTTCTTAGACATCTCCTATCCCCATAGGTCGACGCCTTAGTGCTATCCCCATGACGCGTCGCCTTAGCGCTATCCCTACGATCAAACATGCATTGACCAATCGGCTTAGCTCCCATCCCCACGACCTAACAATTGTCCACCATCTAACCCTCTGCCTTAATTAATACGTGTCAAAATCAGCTATCTAGCCAGTCTGACAGGTGTTGGCCAGTCGCCTTGAGCCTATGCTCACGACCCGTCAGCTTACTATCAACCCTATGATCATTGCCATACATCCCTCTAAGGTAGCTAACCTGATGACTATTTGCTATAAGTCTATCCCTACACTCGTCGGCTTACAACTAAGCCTTCGACAGTCGCCATATTCACATCTTGTCGACCTGATCATCTTGTCGCCCGTTGCTTTAGCACTAACCCCATGACCATGGGCATGCCATCCTCACCCTAAACCACCATGTGTTAACAATCTATCACTATGCCCGTCACCTTACGACTATCCCTATGCCCGTTGCCCTATAGCTAACCCTACGACCGTGGGGATAGCTTTGGGAACATACCCACTATTTTTTTTAAAAAAAGCAAAATTAAATTTGAGTAAAAACGTACCTCCATGGGGATCTTATACATGCACTTGCGGTCTAGAATAATTTTATCCAAGGAACCCAAGCCCAAGGACAGTGTTTCAAACTACGCTCAGTCCACTTTTCACCCTAGTTTGGGATCGCCTGCAACCGAGAGCTCTATTCCTAGCTCTCACTCGATGTTAGGGCCTCGAGGTGAGGACCCCTCTAGCTCCAACGAGATGGAGAGCTTGAACGAGGAAACGTAAGATCATGCAGGCCTGAGGGCTTCCAAGAAGCCTCCTACTCTAGCTTAGCTCCACCTAATTCTCCTGCTCCTTCTGTAGTCTTCAGGTTAAATGTATGATATCCAACACATTTGGACAGTTGGGCCGAATGGACTCACCAGATATGGAGACCCTTTTGCTAGTATGTCCGCAAAAAGGGGAGGCCAGCAACAACCATCCCTTGAGCCACAGGTAGGGACTAAGGCCGCATTTGTGGACTTAGGACCCATAGTCTTCATAGGGCACCCTGACTTGGAATGCATGGATGACGAAGACACATGGATGAGGGATTTTGTAGGGCAAAACCCTGGGCGAGGAAACGCATGAGACTTACAAGGGGAAAACTCTTATGAACTTCCGACCTTTCAAGTGTCCTTGACATTCATTGCTTGGCTACGCAGTCCCACAACTGTCCAATGCAAGGAACCTCCATGCAGATGCCTAGTGACCTGCTTCCTCTTGGAGTCCAAAAGTTTCAGGTGCAACCCCGATGTACGAGGGAGCAGGCTTCATAGCCCCAACACCGATACCAGCAAACCCAGATCACACCACCAAGGCTGGGCTTGAGGATGCCTCTATGACCCATTAGGCCCACAATGGTGCTGCCTCCACTAGCTTCCCAAACGGTGCTATGAACACACTAGGAAGGGGGGTTGCCCCACCCCCGATCGCACCCGTATTTCCAACAGGGATCACCAATCCCTATAGGAGTCACCATAGCCATTTCCAAGTTGATAACTAAATTTCTTGGGGAAGGAGATCCGGTCTCCCACATGGAGTGATTTGAGCAAATATGTGAAGCATTTGGTGCTCTTGGAGATCTAGAAATGGTTAATGCCTTTGGCCTTAGTCTGGATGGCAAGGTAGGCAAATGGTATAGGGCCCTCAACTCAGAAGACAAAGTCAACTAGGAGGTGTTACAGAAAGCTTTCATTGTAGGGTTCACCCCCAGTGGTCATAAGTGGAGCTCGATTAATCAGTTATATGAGGTGAAATAGAATGACAAGAAATCCCTCCGTGATTACATCGCACCTCAATTCCTGCAAACCACATAAGAGGATGAGCAAATGATTGCTATCATGCTTCCTCATCGGATTGGCAGTCCCGAAGCTACTTAGTGGTTATGAATCCCACTTCCTTCGAGATCTGCAAGCAAGGTAGCCATCCGTATAAGTGATAATATGATGGATAAGGTTGTCGTGGACAAAACTACAACTCCACCCAAGGTATCACAATCGGTAAGGCCTTAGAGTATAGAGCCTACCAAGAAGGAGAACAACAAACCTAAGGGTTTGGATATGAGCTAGTTGGTTTCTAACCTACTGAATCAGCTAGGCTAGTAGTGGAAGTCAAGAACCTCTAGCCTACTAGATCAATTGGGCCAGTAGTGGAATTCAAGAACCTCCAACGGAACACTGAGTAACCCCCACTTGTTTCCTAGGAGAGACAATGTTTGGTGTGGGGTATGCAATGGCAACAATCACCCCTCCAATGAGTGCCCCCGCCTTAGGGCAAGATAAGCACTCTACTATTCACAGTACTATAGATGGGGAAACGACGACACTTCCCAATGTTGATTTCTGAAGGTCCTTCCCCAAGTGATCTATCAAGCGAGACCCCCATTATCCATGATGGCCCCACCCAACCTGATGAATGCACAAGGTGCCCCTCTAGCCAATCCAGGGTAATATAGGGCACAACCGGCTCCCTTACCGCTACCTATACTGGGACAACCTCCCCCATATAGCTCCAGTCAACCAAGTGTTGGTGGAGGAACTACCCAATGATTGGGAGGAGCTGGAACAAGATCGTGGACACCCTGACCATTACCCTTGTAAGGAGGAAAGAGCATCCTAAGTCACTACCTCCTGCATGAGGATCAACATGTCCTAATGTTCTAGACAGCACCCGTGGCCGCGAGGGCAAGAGACATGAACTCTGTGGTGTGAAAGCCCCCGATCCAATGCTATACTTGCCATGGTCCACACAGGGCAAGTGAATGCTTGTATAAGGGCTCAACGAACCCTCTTGTGTCATGCTTTAAATGCCAAGGGCCACATTTTCTAAAGGACTATATGTATAGGAATCTTAGGTCGGTGGTTCCACCCACAACAAGCCCCACTCCCTTGTGTGATGGGTGCAGAGTGGAGCATTTATTCAAGGATTTCCCCTTGAGGAGACCAGCAACTTCGACCACCCTGCCCAAGAGTACTAGCATCAATTTGCTGAGTATTGAACAGGGTCACGTAGTGGTAGTACCCTTGAAGGCCATCATGAGGATGCAGGCTAGGGCCATAGGCAAGGAAATGAAGAAGTAGGCAAGGAAGGACAAAAGGTCTCTATCGCAAAGCCCTAAGGCACCCCAACCCCCACAGACCAAATCCAAGAAGGTCACCAGGGTGGGCAAAGGAACGAACCAACTACTCATCCAAGATGGTCCAAATGAGGAGACAACCACCCTTGCCACCTCCTCTACCTCTGGGCGAGCCCTCTCCCAAGATGACCTGAGTATGCCTCTGCACTCAAATGCAAACAAGCCAATGCATGCCCAAGGCCTCACATCCCCGCCTTTGTATAAAGAAACATATCTAGACCCAACCTTGGAAAAAAAAACTTAATAGACACTCAGAACTTCGTAGAGAATGCCAAAAGAAATTCGAGCATAGGCTCAAGGTTAACAAGGAGTCAGATAGCATCCAGCCGGACCACTCATAGAGGGGCAAAGACAATTAGAGAGGGGGGAAGAAGAGGAACTATCTAGCTTCGGTAAATTAAAGGCTCCACCAGACTTGATGCAACGAATGTTCCAAGAGGACCGAGTGCTACAGAACCTACAAGAGGAGGAGACATCTAGAGTGTCAAGGATGTGCTATCATTACTAGGTAGGGAGACCTCTCAAGAACCATGCGATAGTGTCGGGTTAGCAACCTTTCTCTCCACCGAGGTTAAGATGCCAATCGCATCCTTGTTAAGAGGGAATCCCACCATCTGGCGTGACCTTTCAAATGTTTGTCCTAAAGTATCCCCGTGGTTGAAATTGTTTTGTTTTGTAGTAGTGGAATTGTTTTACTTTCTAGTAGCTTGATTAGTTTAATTAGCTTGATTAGATTGCTTTTTTGTTTCAATAAAATTATATTTCCTACATGTTGGGTTTGGGTGAGTAGATGGAGTTGTATCTGAAGTTTATGACTTAGAGCCCTCACCTTTTGTTTGGGCAAAGGAGCTTTGAGAATTGTAAGCCTCGGTACATTAGGAAGCTCGTAAAACACACAAAGAATTTGACCTAGCCCAAAAAAGCTTTGAATAACTTGAGATTTGGTCATGTTGGAGCATTGCTCCACGGAGATAGATGCCTATGTCTCAAAGATGAATGTGTAGTCTGTAGGCCACCCGAATCCTCATCATGTGTTGCAAGGGGAGACCAAGTTTTGTACCCTAAAGTCTCTATGGGTACTAGTAGTTTGTCCAAAGGGAGACTGTGACTGGCACTGCATTGAATGCATTCGTGACACATGCTCTGATTGTAATATGAAGAAGAGGCAATATGATATTTGCCCAAATGAAATGTGGGAAGACAACTATGCTCCTCTAAATGGAGGAGGTTTGAACATGTTAATGTTGAAGGATCAGAGAAAAAGAGATCGCTACTATTATATAAGAGCACTAAGCCGATTGTAGAGCACTTGGTCAATCCATCCCAAAATATATGTTTCATAATTTTATGGCCAGTTGTTGGCAAGATAAGCAGTTCAGGAAGTTCCTTGCCAATTCCTCATGACATTATTGTCTCTATCATAGATTTTATAAAAAATTACTCATTTCAAGAACAAGAGCAAATACAAAGTGCTCACACTAGTACAATAAGTAGATATCAATTCTAGTGCATATCGCGTACAATCATTTGCTTCTCTCTTATATGACTCATCCTAAAGTCCAAGTCAGTGCAATGCACATACTATTTCTACTTTTTGGATGATAGGGAACCAAACATCTTATTTGTGCAGAATGCTTTTCTATTGCATTGGGAATGGCTAAAAAATATTGATCCCCATGTATACCAAAATATAAAACAACTTTGTGTGTGGTTAGAGGGTGCTTCCTGTCAATTTACATTAGCTCGTGGATTCTACTTTGTCTCAAGATTTGAATCCCTGACCGATCTAAAACTAATGTGGAATTTCTTTGGGTCTAGCAAAGGTAAGGGGGAACATGATAGATGTGGTGCTATTAATAAGCGAGCTCTATTCAAATACCAACTAACATGCCATCAAGCAAAGCTCAGTGATGCCCATGATGCTGTAACATGGATCATAGCAAACTCACAATCAACATACAGTGAACAAAGCCTCAAGAATAGTTTTGTGTGTAGAGTGTTTCATGAAGTGAAGTGAATGAGGTACAAAGGAGAAATAGACATGATTGTGAGACCATCAAAGGAAATTATAGTTTGCATAGCATATGGGGCTTTTCAAACAACCATGTGCTCAAAACAAGAAAACTTTCTTGTTTCTACAGTGCGTGCATCACAGGGGATCATGACAATTGTGAGGACATTGCAACTGTGAAGAGATGGGACAAACAATGGAGAGACAAATGATGACTCACCATAGTTTGGGGATTCTTTTGATGACCTCACTAACTGTATAGAAGAGGGGGATAGCTTTGTGGTTGTGACTGACTCTGGGGAGAATGAAAAAGATGACCGATACTTTTTGTTGTGTACCAAGACCAAGACCAAGGTTGAGAAAGCATTTAAGGATCATTGGGGAACAAGCTACGAGAAGTGGGATGTAGTAGTTGTTGTCATCTGGTATAAAAAAACATCCAAGAGAGGCCGCAATTATGAACTATTACATAGGAGTCTGCAAATATGTGTGTACTCTCATCTAGTAAGAGCTATTAAGTTCTAGTTGCAAGTTGTGCCTAGATAAAAGAAGGGCAACAGTATCTCTAAAATGGATTTAGGCATGCATGAGCACATCATGGGGTGTCTTGGAGTACTGGACGACTTAGACAGTACAAGAAAATGCATTCTAAGGAAAACGCATTTCACTTATCTTGGAAAAATGGGATAAATCCCAAACCCACTATGATAGTTTTACAATCACTATGCTTGTCTTATGTAATCCCAAATAGTAAGTCCCCACCATGCTTATTTTACAGCCACTACGCTTGTTAAATGTGAATGCCAAATGGTAAATTCCTACCGAGCTTGTTTTACAACCACTAACAAATTGTGCTTTTTAGTAATCCCAAACAATTGGATGTATTATAGTCTTACAAAGGTATATATTATAAAAAAATAACATCTATGCCATCTATCTTGTAAAACCATTGGGTTGGTGACCATTGTCTTGTACCACCACCTTGCTGCTTGTGATCCTAAATTGTGATACCGCTTATGATGTACTACCACCATGCTAGTTGTGATCCTAAAATAGCTTAGTTTGTATAAAGAAAACTTGTATTCAAATGGCTGCAAAAATTTGACAACTCTGGTAGTAATTAAAGAGTGGTTTCATTAATAATTGAATAGATACATCTCATACATTGAGGTCTTTCAGCTACATCCTATCGCTTGGAGGTCTTTTAGGTACCTTTAATTGCTTGGAGGATGGGCCCTTCTTGCTCCTTTTCTTCAGGGGATGGTTCCACATTTTACTTTTTGCCTTGAGCTCCCTTCATCAGGTCACTTTGAGCTTGTTGCGGAGATTGAACTTCTTCTTAAGGATTGAGCTTGGACTTCTTTGCTCTAGGCTCCCTTCTTTCAAGGGGCTGGTGAAGGCTCTTTCTTCTTGCTTGGTAGACCCACGTGATTTCTGCTACAGCATCTCATTTCTCACTATTGTGGATAGATGTAGTAGGCACACATAATTGATCTTTCCATGACATGGGTAGTGGGAGGCCACAATTATGTTCTTTGCAAAGAGAGTTTGCATCTACAAACACCCCAAAGAAAAACACATGTAGAGCATGGCCGTAGTGGGGCCATTAGCACCAGGTTGGGAATAAACCAAGCAATACTGAGTTAGTTGGTGAGTGATCAGAACCGTTGACATTTTGGCAATCTTGCTAGGTTAAGGGCAATGGGAGGCCACAATTATGTTCTTCGCAAAGAGAGTTTGCATCTACAAACACCCAAAGAAAAGCATGGCCACAGTGGGGCCATTAGCACCATGTTGGGAATAAACCAAGCATTACTGAGTTAGCCGATGAGCGATCAGAACCGTTGACATTTTGGCAATCCTGCTGGGTCAAGCTATCAGAGTTGGAAATTTCGAGAACCAAGTTGGTAAGCTCAGTATTAGTGGGGAAAAGGAGAGAGTTCATGATATCCATTGACGAAGCAAAATCGTTATTGGGAATTTTGGGTCATTATAGGAAATATATTCAAGTAACTCTAGGCTAGAGATAGTCAATCTAACCAGAACCTATGAGGATCTGCTAAACTAAGCTGTTGCTTTGGAAAAAAGTGAGGGTTCGAAAAACAAAGTGAAGAAGAAGGATGTTGAGAGTGACATTGAGACTCTAGCCAAGAAGGCCTTAAAGGAATTTGGCATCCTAGTTAAACCAGGTAACAATGAGAAGTGGTGTAACAAGTGTTCTCGAGGTGGACATGTGGAAGAGGAATGCAAGACTAAGTACTGCAGTACCTGTACTAAGTTTGGCCATGATGATTCAGACTATTGGTTTAATAGCAAAAATAGACAAGTGTTAGCAAACCAGGTCACACAGCTGATAACCAAGCATTGAGCGGCAAACCTTCACATCCCAAGTAGAAGGACAAAGGTAAGAATGGTAAAGAGAACAATGATTCATCTAAAATTAAGTGTTTCTATTGTGGAGAAAATCATATGCACTCCAATTGTCCAATCTGGGTAGAACTCTTAGAATTCTTAAAGAATAACATGGAAAGGAAAGAGGTAGATCCATAATGTCGAGTAGTTGTAATTGAATTGCCAGAAAGAGTTGACATGCAAGTAATTAATCGGTCAAAAGGGGTAGTGACAATAGTCGAAGACACTAACATTGCGGGTAGGGACATCAATTGGAAGGCACAGGGGTTAGCATCTAAGATTGCAAGGGAGTTGAAAGGAAAAATGCTAGTAGTTGAAATGCTTGAGCATTTCTAGCACTCTGTTGCCGAGCAAGGAGAATGTTGGAGATCTGGCTCTAAAAAAGCAGAATCCATTATGCCACATGAAACTTGTGTAGAGCTAGCCCGAGCATGAGAAACATTTAAGAATATACAAGTCAATCTAACTTTTGCCAAACTGATGCAAATAGCTCCATATTGTCATGACTTCTTTGCTCAACAGATCAAGACATCCACCGAGCAACACAAAGAAGCAACCATGCCTATGATTGATACACCAGGTCTTGACAAAGAAGTTCCAGTCATCACTTCAAAGATTAAGAAGCATACTATATCAGGTGTAATAGTGGATGGAGAATCAGGAGTGAACATCATTTTTGAAGAAATTGCCCAAAGGCTAAAGGTCAAGTCATATAAATCATCACCATTTTGAGTGTATATGGTAGATCAATGACCAATTGATCCTAAAGTTATGTTACAATATGTGGTCATCTCGATAGGCGACATCTATTATACAGTCAGTTTATTGTGATCACCATGGATGAGCATGCCTATCCAATTTTATTAGGAAGACCTTGGCTAAAAAGTGCAAAAGTACTTGAGCAATTTTACTGAGGACATTGAGGGAGAAAGAGAGATTATTGAAGTATCAATAACAATCACACGTCTTGAAAGTGAATGGTTAGTTCCAAAACCTACACAAGAGTTGAATCCAGGAACACAAGATCACCCAGCCATGGTAGTGCTAAGTGTCAACCTGTCTACCGAGCAACTTGGATTGAAAAGGGATCTATATGTTAGGTATAAGGATGTTTTTGCATGGAGTTACAGAGATTTCATAGGAGCTCCACCTAAACTATGTCAGCATAAGAAACCTTTAGTTCCATATGCTAAACCAATCCGGCAGCACAGGTATAGAATGAAACCCAATTATGCTAAGCAAGTCAACGTTGGATTGGATCAACTTTTAAAAGGTGGATTTATATATGCCATAGACCGAAGTGATTGGCTTTTTCCTATTGTAGTTGTACCTAAGAAAAATGGCGAGCTCCGAGTCTATGTGGATTATCAAAAATTAAATGCTCAGATAGTTCTACATCCATTTCCCATACCTTTTACTGATGGAATTTTAGATCAAGTTGCAGGCCATGAGATGTACTCATATATGGATGGCTACAGTGGGTATAATCAGATTATAGTGGCTCCTGAAGATCAATCAAAGACTGCTTTTATTACAAAGTGGGGTGCTTATCCTACCAAAGTGATGCCTTTTGGTTTGAGGAATGCCCCTCCACTTTTCAAAAGTTTATGGTGGAAACCTTGAGAGATTACCTCACTGAATTCATTGCAATTTACTTAGATGATTTTTTTTGTATCCCTCGGATATTGATCACCTGGGATATCTTGAGAAGGTTTTTCAAAGATGCAAACAAGCGAGTATCTCTCTGAATCCTGCTAAGAGTGTGTTTTGTGTCCGAGTTGGTATTCTACTCGGTCATGCTATTTCTAAGAATGGAATCAGAACTAAGCCAGGTAAAATCAAAGCCATCCAGCAAATGACTGAACCTCAGAACTTAACTCAATTACGCTCTTTTGTGGGGCTTATTTGTCTCTATCGTAGGTTCATCAAGGACTTTGCTAAGATTGCAGTGCCCTTGTATGAATTGACAAAAAAGGAAACTAAGTTTGAATGGAAAGCCGAGTTAACTATAGTTTTTAATTATTAAAAAAAACAAGCAATGGTTACTCCAATTCTCAGACAACCAAGATGGGATGTCATTTTTCATGTGCATGTGGATGCTTCTGGTCATGCATTAGGTATTATTCTAGCACAACTGGATGGTCGATTGGAATATCCAATATATTATGCCAGTCGGTTACTTTCACCCACAAAGTGTACCACCAAGCGAAAAGCTTTGGGAATGGTTTTAGTGTGCAAAAACTAGGGCATTATTAGTCGAAAATACCTTTGTGTTCTATGTGGACCATCAAGCCTTACTTTATCTTATTAACAAGACTGTTATTCAAAGACGGCTTGTTCATTGGATGCTTCTTCTACAGAAGTTCAATTTTAAGATTATTCATAAACCAAGTAAGACCCATGTGGGTGCTAATTGTTTTTCCAGGTTACCAACACCCGAGCAAACTCAAGGATTTAACTTGGAATTACTAGATGCTTATTTGTTCGCAATTGATTGTTGTGAGAATGAATATTCCGAGTTGGTCAATTACTTGTCTATATACACATTTCTTGAAATTATGCCTCAAGATAAGCGCAGGCAATTACCTCTTAAGGCTTGGAAATATACTCTTATTGTTGGACAACTCTATCAACAGTGTGCATCTAGGATTCTTCGTCGATTGGTATTACGTCATGAATGTGCAGTGGTGTTGCAAGAGGCTCACTTAGGTCCATCTAGAGTGCACTTTCAAGGCAATTTAACTGCTTTAAAAGTCTTACAATCAAATGTATTGTGGGAGACATTATTCAAAGATGCTCAAACTAGGTGTATGCAATGCGATGTGTGTCAATGCATTGGATGGTTATTGACTAATCAATCTATGCCTTTGCAACCCTGGGAAGCCTTTCAACGTTGGGGTTTGGATTTTGTTGGTCCTTTTAAACCCGCAAAGTTCACTCAAAACACGTATATACTTGTTGCCACTGACTATGCCACAAATTGGGCAGAAGCTAAGGCACTTTGAGATAACTCGGCTCGGAGCACAGCTAAATTTGTCTATGCAAATATTATATGCCAATATCGATGTCCTCTACAGCTTGTCAGTGTGATGATCAAGGTGCACATTTTCTCAATCATGTGATGTAGGCACTTAAAAAGGAATTCAAAATCATGTACATAGTTTCCACTACTTATTATGCTCGTGGTAATGGTGAAGCCGAGTCAACTAACAAGACCTTGAAGCTCATCCTCACAAAGACAATACAATCTGCTAAAGGTGAATGAGACATCAAGCTATACTTTGCTTTGTGGGCTTATAGGATGTCTTACAAGGTAACTATCAACCTCACACGTTTTTGTGTTACCTTTGGCTTGGAAGCAGTTGTTCCCTTAGGATTTGTGGTTTTGAGTCTTCGAGTAGCTACCGAGCATCATTTATGTGAGCTAGAAGTAATCAAGGGACGATTGCATCAACTAAGCCACCTGGATGAGTTACGTCTCCAAGCTGCCTAGTCACAAATGGTGATACAATGCAGAAGGAAAGCCTGGCATGATCAACATATTGTGCCCAAGCATTTAAGGGTATGCTTGTATTACTCCATACTGCTAAGTTGGGGCCTATTAAAACTAGTTTTCAATTGCAGTAGTGGAATGGACCCTATCAATTGGTAGAAGTTTTTTATAATGGGAAAATAACACTCAAAGACTTGGGAGGTAATGTGTTTTCTGAGTTGTACAATGGAAGCATGGTAAATCCATATCGAGCAGCGAGTTCCTCACACATATGGAACTCGGAAATAAATCATGCGGTTGACAATGCCTTGGTGAATATTTCACAAGACAATGTGCTAGCTAGCTATTTAATTATGGTGGACCAAGTGCATCGTGTGCCACCACATGGCATGATAACATTAAGGGCTCATAAATGCTAAAGCAAGGAAAACTCATGCAACCACTGATTTGACGGGCACTGCAGTCACAGATTCTGAATGACTACAGTTGATCAAAAGCTCCACTGATCAAAACCATTTGCGAGCTAAGTATACTGAATCATTATCATTATCATCATCTCAAACAGCTATCTCTAAGCTCTTCTATGCTTTCATTTTTACACTTTCGTTCATCCCTTTGAGCTTCCTATCCCTGTCAAGCCAATATGCTCCTCATCTACAGCTCCCCTCACAGCTTTCTTCCTTTGTATCTAGTCTCGTTGTTTTTGTTGTGATGGTGGATCGTGAAGTGTGACAGAAGAGGAAGCATAGCTCTCGCGTTCCTCATCTGCACCCCATCAAAGATTTCTCTGATGACATTCTTGCTGGCATCTTTGCATCAAATCGGATCATGAAATTTGCTCAACGGCCATGCAAAGACGTCTATGATGATGAGGAGTTGGTAGAAGAGATTCTAGACTCATACAATGAGGACGACCATAGCCTCGTCATCAACGAAACTCACATTTGGATTACTTCCGAGCTTCTGCAAAAGGCATTCCAAATGAAGCAGTGGTCCAACCCCAAGAAAATGAAAGACGCTAAACATTGTGATGCATTCTTTGAGGCAAGCATCTACTCATCTTCATAAGGTTATCTTATCAAAAAATTGAAGGATGAAGGGCTGAAGCACACCTGCAGGTTTTTGTCCGAATCCATTGGACTCAAAAAGAGCGTAGGGTATGTGTCTTGACAATACGTGGCCCGAGTAATCACGGTGGTGGAGGACTAGCTTCATGCGGATTAGTTTACAATTTTTGAAAAGGCTTTTGAAAACTAGCTTTGAGCCATCAACAGGAGATAAAAATATTGTAAGCTATGTCCTCACCTATGCATGCTTTATCACAAGTTAATGTCAACGTGAGTGCCATGACTGGGGCACTAACATTAGGAGGGACAGGGAACTCGAGAGCCGGTGGATAGGACAAGGAACATGATGAGCAAGAGAAAGGGACATGACAAAGAGCAAGAAGATGAAGAGTAGTAGGCCAAGGAACAACAAGACAAATAGGAAGAACGGGCACAAGAAGAGCAGGAACAACAGGATGACTAGGGCAGTGAGAAAAAGGGTGAAGGGAATGTTGCAAAGGTCACCTCCCCATCTATAAGCCCTCATATGAGGAGAGCATGGTGGGTGGACTTAGTGTCTGAGAGATGGCCACATGGGTAGCATCATGGCTGCGATGTGGGCAAGAATCAAAGAGAGAGGGGTATCCCGAACAGATGTCGCAACATGGCAGGAGGCTGGAGGCAAGTACACGGCCTACATCACATGGGGCAAGATGGCAGGGGAGCCAACAGCCAGGTCGGCCTGTTTGGAGGCTGGTAGGGCTAGTCATAGCCAACCTACCAACAGGCTTGGAACAAGGGTAGACTATGAGGGGTTGGACCCCACAATTAGTACTTGCTCCACAATGAAAAGACTACCTGTCACAAATCTAGTTGGCCTCCACAGTGCCCGTTTTGAAGGTAGCATCGTGGGATGGTCCTTTCTTCATCATTACTGATGCAAGCTATGTAGCTATTGGTGCGATTTTGCAATAGGATGAACGGTCAATGGCTTAGTATAGTTGCAAATTGAGAGCAAATTGCGGGTGATTCAGGCATAAAAGCTTTAGAAGCTCTTCCGATAGAGTGGACTTTCATAGTTAAAATAGATCATCAAGCCCTTAAGTGGATTCAGACTATGCCTAGTTCACATTGAAGTGATCAGCATCTGTGGCATAGATAACCCAATTGCAAATGCTCTTAGTCGTAAGACCTCCATCTAGACAATTCAAGGGCAACTGTGCTTGGAATCCAAGGAAAGGACCTTGATAGCATGAAGGCACCATATGGGGACGCAGCAGAGCTTTGCACACAATTTCATCTGGCCACTAGTCTTAATCTCGACCATTATGCAATATAGGATTGGTGGCTCTTTTACAAGAATAGGCTTTGTGTGCTCAACGATAAAAGACATACACTCCTTCATGATGTTTGTGACTCCCTTGCAGGTGGCCATCGTGGCATCAATAGCACTTTAGAGAAGTTAGAGCAGCTATTTTATTGGCCAACAATGCAAAAGGATGTGTATAGCCACATTCAAAGCTGTCTATGCCAGAAAGTAAAAGGTTCCCACAATAATGCGATCAGTTTACTCAAGCCCTTGCCAGTTCCCAAAGATCCCTTTCTAGACATTTCCATGGACTCCATGGGACTTGTTCCAACATCTGCAAGTATGCATAACCTGTAAGAAAAAATTATGTTCCATCACTTAGGAAGGGATCCAATGGTTGGCCTAATAATGTAAGGACTATGCCGCATCGACCATATTCTCTTTCAACACCTCCCACTGACTTTCCATGATAGTGCGGTCCTGATGCTCATCCTTAGTAAGCAATGGGTCGAGAGGAAATGGCTCTATAGGTCCCAGGCTTTGAAGAGGTGCAGGGCTTGGTGGCAAAGTAAGAGAGGCAAGCGATGAGCCAACCCCCTACTGCTCGGCTTTGTACATGGGCTCGGCTTCCTACTCTTTTGGTGGTTCTTGGTCCACTGTTTTCCCGCCTTCATCCATTCCCTTTGCATTGGAGGTGCCCTGTTGGTTGTTCCCCTCCAATTCCTCATGTTCCTTGGGGGTGCCTTGGCCGCTATTCTCCCCCTGATTGCCTTGCTCGAAGGTGCCCTTGTCACTATTTCCTCCGACCAATAGAGGGTACGCACATCAGAAGATTGATAGAATAGCCCAAGAGCTCACACACTGTGTGTGGGGTGTGGAATCACAAGCTTCTTAAACTTATGTGCATAGGATAGATGTGCAGACCCATCAATGGACATTGAACCAGCCAGATATAGAAGACACCAAAATAATATTTTTTCATCCAAAGCTATGGACACAATACAAAAGAGATAGATCTAGAGTCCCACCAATGGTGTGGTCCTCTGATCTTACCACAAGGTCCTTCTCCTATCTGCCGGCTATCTCTAGACTCGAGCCCGCATGCTCCACCTCGAGCGTAAGTAGACTTTCCATCCAAAGATTTTAGCACCTTGTTGCCCTAGTAGACAGCTTAGGCTTCAGCCCCAAGTGAGCTCAGTCTGCAGCAACACTGGCCGTGCTTTGCCTCTTGGGTGTAGGCCCAAGGCTTCTGCTGCTCCTATGTTTGCTAACTTGCTGGATGATGAATGAGGGCTTGGAGGCCCTCCTTTTATAGGCCCTTCAAGGGCTGCAAAAACCGATTAGGCAGGCTGCCTATGGCCGACCCAAATAGGTCGACCAACCCTGCCCTGGTCTGCTATAAATGTCCCTTTGGGGCTCACTTTTCCAAGGCCTTTGGTGCACACTCCAAGGCCGAGGCAGAGCCCCTATGCAAGCCGACTTGTGCCTTGCCTCCCCAATGCCCTTTGGGCTATAAAACTAGGGCCATGCCCTTAAACCTTGTGGGGTCCATCCCCCCATAGTTTGCCCTTGTTCCAGGCCTGGTAGGTTGGCTGTGGCCAACCTGGCTAGCCCTATGAGCCTCCAAACAAGCGGACTTGGCTGCTGGATCCCTCACCATCTCCTGCCATCTTGTGCCATGTGCCATCCATGATGCAGGTCGTGTACCTGCCTCCAGTCTCCTGCCATGCTGTGCCATCCAGTCCGGGATACCCCTCTCTCTTTTATTCTTGCCCACATGGTAGCCATGTTGCTGCCCATGTGGCCATCTCTCAGACACCAGGTTCACCCCCCCCATGCTCTCCTCATATGGGGGCTTACAGATGAAGAGGTGACCTTTTCAATACTCCCACTCACCGACACATCCCGGCCCAATGCCAACACATCGATGACGATGCTCCAGGAACTCCCTAGTCGTAGTCCTTTGGAACATTTTGATGTCAAAATCATTTCCTGGCTTTTCATTTAGTAGCTCCTGCTTCACCAGGTCTGGTTCTGCTTCTGAACACCATTTTGGTACACAGGTCCAACCATCTTTGGTAGCACCACATGGCACCACCACCTTCATTCACGTTCCCGCATTCGAACTCGAGCAATCCAGCCATCACGATCTTCCAGTTGTCCCCCTCATAATGAATGAGTAACCGGGAGTCTTCCAAGCACCATACTGTGAGGGTCTGTTTTAACCAATCCTTCCTTTGGCAAGGTCTGCAACAAATGAATATCTCTAGATAACCTAGACCACGAACTTTCATTGAGCTTGTACTCTTCTGGCTTCAGTACACCTTGTCCATCACCTTCTAGCAATCTGCGTCCAAGATTTGAAGAAGCACCCGCACTTCCCCTTTTGCCTTCGAAGAAGGCCAATTCCTTCCAATCTCGCATTACGTGGCATTACCTGAGGCAAATGAAGAGTAGATTCTCTCCACAGCATGCTATAAAGGCTAAAATGAAGAACATCAAGTACATACCATATTGCGATACTGCCTGTGTGCTTGCTCTGAAAGCAAACCATGCACCTCATCGAGGCACATGCCAATAGTCTGTGTAATCCTGTACTATCCCATTCTGAAGTACATCATCCATCTAAACATGAAACCCCAGGGCACTCCATGGAATCCACCCTCATGTCAGTATCAACAGCCAAGATACCAAGCACTCCATGCTATCCCAAAGGTATCTGACTCCTCATCAACCCACATCTCAATGTCAGACATCATCACTGTGGTTTCTAGGTCGGCATATCTGACCTCAGTAACACACAGAGATATCACCAAGAATAACTCTTTGATTACCACATTTGATTTAGCTTTTGTGTCACCCTCTGAATCTGAGTCAAACTCCTTCCTTTTGTTTTTTTGATCCGCCTTCTTCTTTCTACAGTCCTTCGCAAAATGACCTGGCGTGTCACAATAGAAGCACTTCTTCTTTTGCTTCCTCTTGGAAGTGTCCTCATCATCAGAGTCATCTTTCTTGGACTTGCCACCGTTAGGCTTGTCTTTTCCTTTGCTAGCATAATCCTTTGCCAGCAGTGCCTTGTCATCTTTGTCATTGTTGTAGAGCTTCTCCCTAGCTTCTTCCTGTAGCAGTAGTACCTCGACCTTCGTCAAGTGGTCATGTACCGAATCTCCCTCATCCATATCAAGGTTGTAGAGATGATGCTGAAGAAGCAAGATCTGGGATGTGTTTTTTGTCTCATACAGATCCTTCACAATGAACCACACCTCTACCGACGTCTCAGCCATCTGGATGTGAGGAAGCACAGAGTCCGCTGTAGTCCCTATGATCAATGCCAGGGCATGGGCATCTCTGTCTTCCCAAGCTTCGAGCTCTTATCTGTCTCTTATCTGTCTACTGCCATGAGTATCTTCCCCTGTCTGTCCATCATATCCTCCAGCTTCGCCTCCACTCCTGTTGTCAGTTTCCACAGCTTTAGAGCCACTAAATGACTCTTAAATCTTCACCTTCCAGATCAAGTAATTTGACTCATCCACTTTCTCAAACTCTCCAAAGTTAGGGATAGTGAAAGAAAGACATTTGGGGGAGAAGGAAGGGAGAGCATATGCTGAAGACGATGAAGAGATCAACATCTCTGCTGCAAAGCCACACAACAAAGTCGAACAAACTCAACCTTTAGTAGACCAGAACTCTGAACGCACCTGACTGAACCTGAGTCACCCTCCTTCTCACAAGGGCATAGTTCTTCAGTCATGGAAGTCAATTCTCTAGAGCTTCTGAATCAAGGTCGTCCTTCAGCAAGGTCCTTGCCTTCAAGCTCTCACACCTGTGAGCCTCCTACTTGGGCTCTGATACCATGTTAGAAATCGACCAAAAGAGAGCACGCACAGTGAAAGACTGATAGAATAGCCCAAGAGCTCACACAGTGTGTGGGGGGTGTGGAATCACAAACTTCTTAAACTTATGTGCATAGGATAGATGTGCAGACTCATCAATAGACAATCAACCAACCAAATATAGAAGACACAAAAATAATTTATTTCCTTCCAAAGGTATGGACACAATACAAAAGAGATAGATTCATAGTTCCACCAATGGGTGTGGTCCTCTGATCTTACCCACAAGGTCCTCCTATTTGCCAATCGTCTCTGGACTCGAGCCCGCGTGCTCCACCTCGAGCGTAAGTAGACTTTCTGTCTAAAGATCTCAGCACCTTGCTGCCCTAGTAGACATCCTAAGCTTTAGCCCCAAGTGAGCTCAGTCTGCAGCAACAACTCTGGCCCTGCTTTGCCTCCTGGATGTAGGCCCAAAGATCAGGCTTCTGCTGCTCCTATATTTGTGACTTGCTGGATGATGAATGAGGCTCTGGAGGCCCTCTTTTTATAGGCCCTTCAAGGGCTACAAAAACCAACCAAGTAGGCTACCGATGGTTGACCCAAACAGGCCAACCAGGCCCTCTCTCGTCTGCTATAAATGCCCCTTTGGGACTCCAAGTCAAGGGCACAACCCCTATACAGGCCGACTTGTGTCTACCTCCCCACTGCCCTGAGGGCTATACGATCTCCCTGCAAATGTCGGATATTATTGAATTTGTGATGTCCATATTTTGAAAGTTGAAGTCCAACAAATACATGAATAAGGCGATACAATAACTAAACTTTGTTGCAATTTTTACAATATTGTCGCATGGACTACAACCATATGAATAAAGGTGTGTGCAACCATATGAATAAAGGTGTGTGTAGTCATCCTTCAATCTTGCATCCATCTTGGATTTCTTTGCTCCCTCGCATCGATAAATTCAAATTGAAAACAAAAAATTTTGAATGGACCAATAATTGAAAATACTTATATTATAATATATAATATACAATTATTATAATCACACATAGTGTGGGCGAGGAGGCGGTGCGCTTCCTTCCACAAAGAGTTATAATCCAAGAGAAGGAAACGAGCCTTTTCCTGGGTGCCGAGATAATGCCGAGAACATAAACGCCGAGAATATTAGCGTTGAGGATAAGTCTCGCAAATGGATAAGAAACTGACATATTACTTGAATGTCAATAGTCGTAGTCGTAATCGAACGTCGAGACAATATCCGAAAAACTTACCAATGTAACCCTGAGAGAATTTACGTATGTCCTTGGGCAAGATGATTCTAACATTCTCAAATTGTTTAGTAAACTCTGGACAGAACAAAAAGACAACTATATCATTAGAGGAAGTCCGAAGTAGAGCACATAACATTCTCACTCTCCACTTAACTAGCGTTACGTGCCTCTCCAACCTCGGGAAAATGGGAGTTTGATCACTATATTAAGTCGAGCTTTTAGGCTCGTGAGAGTAGAGCATAAGGTCATCGCGAGGCTCTCCAAAGCAATAAGCCCAAACTTGCAAATCAAGTAGACCATCTCTTCAAATCGAATAGGTTTGAAACGTTTATATAGTCTTTTATTGTGAAAAGCACCTATATGCTTTTAGTGCTGTAGTCAAAAGTTTAGCTTTTACATCAAACAAAATCAAGGGAGATCAAAGGCTTAGATTCATGACACGTGGCTCAAGGGGGCATGAGAAAACCCAAACATCTCCCTAGATTGCTTGCTGTAATCATTGCAAATCATGAAAAGCCTATAAAGCTAGGCCGGCAATTGAGATCTTCTACCATGAGGATGTTGCAAATATGGAGAGCCCATCCATGTATGCACTATGGACTTGGCAAACACCAACAAAGGATCGTATCTCTTGAGCCATCGTCAAGACAGTCCCATCGATTGTTGCCTGAATCTTTTCTAGGCCTAAGTGAATGCCTTTTGCATTGATAATTTATCCCAAATACTAGTTGCACCTTATTATGATTTGGTGAGTTCAAAAGGCACAAAAGCTTCAAACCGCACCTTACGATAAGGTGCAAGCTTCGAATCAACCACGTTTTAAAGGATATTCGTCAAAGATAGGTCAATACCATACAACCAACTCCTCCCATAAGTTTCCAACCCCTGCATTGGATACTCTATGGAGAGCTATTTACCTGCTGCCCTGCAGTCCCTCTGGCAACAACGCTACTCCGTGAGTCAGTTAACTTGAAATGGACAACGGGCTCAAATTTATAGGTGAGGGAAGGGGCACTATCTGTCCCCTTTCTAGGCTGGCCAACCAGCCTACTGACAGACCCACTGGTGGGTTAAACAGATGACCAGTATGTGAAATGGCCAACCGGCTGTTGGTCCAAATTTAAGCCCACCAACCTGTACATACTACAGACTGCTATGAACTGGCACATCAGTTTTTGCCCTTTAAAATGGCCACTTCTCTGCCCCCACATGGACCCTTCTCTACTTCTCTATGCTAGCCTGTTTTCGCAGTCCAAGTGGACTGATCATCTTTCCATCAGATCCACCTCTGCAATCTCGCTGCCTATGAGGCAACCCATCCCATCCTTTTCCTTCATATGGGGTTACAGGTGGGACAATGAAGCCTGCATTCCAACACTCCCCTGCACCCTCCCCCCAAAATTGATGTTGACTGTACATGGCCACTTGTTGCTCCTATGGCTATGCTGCTACGCTGCCAGCTGCAGGCTGCAGCCAATGAGTTGCTGCCTGTGCCAGCATCTTCACTTCTGCTGCAGACCCATCCCTTCCTGATGCAGGCCTCTCACTTGCTGACATGGACCTGGTCTGGTTGCTTCTTTGGTTGGCTACTTTATGGAAGCTCTGTGCTGCTCCTCCACAGGCTAGGTAGAGCCTGGCAGACAAATTCAGACTACTCTGTTGAGAAACGAGAGTTGACATGCTAAATATGAGCCTAGTCCAATCTCTCAATGGCGCTCAATTCTGGAGTCTAGTAACTAAAATCGATAATACTGATACATGCTCAATACATCCTTCGACAGGGACTAATTGTACAACCTGAAAAACACCCCTTGTGGCTACAATTACCTGCGACTCTCCTTGCTCAATTACCTGCGACTCTCCAAATACTGCACTTGTAAATTACCTCCAAGAATGCCTAGCACCCTTTCAATCATGCTTTCTCACTGATGTTAATCTTCTGACTTCGAAAATGTATCGATCCTTCACATTCACTTCATCTATCAACTTGGTGAAGTTAGAGAGAGAATCCAAATCGGGCTTCTAGACTGTGTAAGGAGCTCTCGTATGTCACAATTTCAAGATTAGGGAGGAATGGTAGCGTGAGGAGCTCTTGCATGTCACGATTTCAAGTCTTGGGTAGGAAAGTGTTGGGATGTGCGATCAAGGGCTTGTCTTATGATCATGTATGTGTGTGTGCGTAGCATACTAGGAGCTATGATGTGTCATAGACTAACATAAGTGCCATTTCTTTCCTTTTGATAACGTGCCATTTCTTTCCATTTTGATAACGTGCCATTTCTTTCCTTGCCCCACAAGAAAGGTAAAACACCCCTTGATCGCACTGACTGGCAGGAGGAGTGCTGTTGATGCAGGCTGAACTGCTGCTCAAAGGCTCCAGTAATACTCATATGTCCACAAATATACAGGATAACTAAAGATATAAAGCATGTTCCCAATTCCGTTGTGGTGGAGGCTGGTACCCAGCATGCTCAATCTTCTAACTAACTTTGATATAATCAAGCATGCCCAATTCTAACACCCAGCACGCAAAGAGTTTTTCTCAAGCATCTAAGGAGACTTCACCGCTGATAATGAAGACTTCCAAGTTTTGAGTAATTGCCAAATATTAAATCATGGAGGTTACAGCAACACTAAGCCTATCATCTCCCAACTTCAATCAAGCCCAGCATACAAGCATTGAGACAAATACCACAAATAGGACGAGAGACCTATGAAAGCATTGAAAATATAGACGTCCTATAACCTTAATCCTCTTTAACTCTCTGTGTTCTGCCTCTCAGCTTGTTCTCTCTACTTCTCATTAAGGCCCACCTCTGCTGATGACATCACCATCACAATTGTCCTCAAATGAACTCTTACAATAGATAGATAGATCGTTTATGGCATCTCTCTCTCTCTCTATCTCCCCCTCCAAGGAAAATCAATCTATTCCCTCACTCTCAATTCAATCAATCAATATGTATCAAACTATCTATTCTCTCACTCTCAATCAATCAATCTATCTATCTATCTGTCTATCCTCTCACTTTTGAGTCAATCAAACTACCAACCCAACCAACCTACTCACCTATCTACCTATCTGTCTATCTATTCTCTCACTTTCCATCTATCTATCTATTCTCTCACTCTCGATCAATCGATCACTCAACTCCCATTCCTAGCTTTTTTCCCGTCTTAAATGGGGAGGAAGGTCAACATTTTGAACCTTGGAATAGCACTGAACACACGATGCAAGAAAACGAAAGAGACAACTGGAGCTCGGTTTCAAAAAGCTAGAGAGAGAATCCTGGGGTGCTAAATACACATCCTGAACAAAGGGGACTGCTTTAGGACAAGAACTATCTGGTCCAGCCCCGTTCGCTCAGCAATAAGAGCATACAAATAAATAATGACCGCTTGAAGAATCAGCCAGTTGTCTCCAATTCTCTCCGTATATGGCAGGATCTCAGTTCTTCTTCACCTTTATCCAATAAACCTTGAATGCCGGGAACCTCACAGGAGGTGAACGATTTTAAGTAAGATGCTGCCGAATACGCTGCAGCAGCACTTGTTCATGTGGCAGCCATGTGGATTACCAGTTTCAAGATGAGGCCAGCCACATCTGAATTCTCAGAGGGAGGTCTTTTACCTGTGCCTAGAGGTGGTTGAATGTTTAGTGAAAGCATCCTACAAGCATTAGGAAGGATCATACTCCCAGGTTCTCAGGTCCGATGTCTGCTACTTTCTACACTGTTGAGTAAGAGAAGCTCTTCAAGAGTGTTGGTTTTGCGAACCCGATCCCGGCCGGCCTCCTTGAGGAGCTGGATCAATCGATGCTTCTCTTCTTCCACTTCAGGGTGAACTGTGCCCAGCCTCTCTTCCTTCACTTCCAGAATAGCTTCCAGCAGATCGATGGCTTCCCCTGACCTGAGACCCCAAAGAACAGCACAAAG
This sequence comes from Dipteris shenzhenensis, assembly GCF_047967505.1. Lineage (NCBI taxonomy): Eukaryota > Viridiplantae > Streptophyta > Polypodiopsida > Gleicheniales > Dipteridaceae > Dipteris > Dipteris shenzhenensis. Next base: position 2,537,788 of record NC_141627.1, on the reverse strand, counting down.
CCACTTTTAGAAAAACCAAGTTGTGAATATCACAAGGCGTCATGGTACGATATGTACGTGACTGAGTGGAAATGGGGACAGTCCAATGAACTGAACACAATTAAGTGCCTCCAAAATGATACTAGTAAACTTGAAAGACACTCCCTCAAAAAACTAAAAAAGTCTGCAGCAGCAACAAATTCTCACTTCATGCTTCAAAACGAAGTTCGAACACTAGTGCAAAACGAAGATCATACCTGCCCAATGCATCGTACACACCGGCAAGATTGCTACCGACAGCCAGTGTATCAGCATGTTGGGGGCCCCAAATCTCCTCGAAGATGCTCTTGGCCTCCTCGAAAAGGTCTGCTGCATGCCAGATCTCGTTGAGCCCAACGCATGCCAGCCCCATCTGGTTCAGCAGGATCCCCAACAGGGCCGACCGCCTTTCCCCTGCCGCCCTCAACTTGGACACAGCATTCTTGAAAGCCAGGAAAGCTTCTTCGTGTCTCCCCAGTACGTAATACAAAACGCCCATTTGGCCTTCCACCCCGGCAACCGCACTCTGTTGCCCAGGTAGCCCTTCCAAGATATCGAGCGCGCGATGTAGGAGCATAAGAGCTTGCTCCGGCTCGTTCATGCTCTCAAACACTAAAGCGATTTCCGTCAACCCATTTGCCAAATCCTCTGGCGAATGCCCTGCATTTTGCCTCCCATAAATTCTCAGCGCACTTTCACAGTGCGCCTTGGCCTCCCTATGCTTCCCGGTCTTCATATACTGCTCTGCAAGACTCACATATACGGATGCGACGGTTGTATGGCTTTCCCCGTATGTGGACTTGAATAAGCTCAACGCTTTCTGATAGGAAAAGACGGCCTCATCATACCTGCCCAGCGACACATACATAGACCCAATGCTAGAATCCACGGCGGCTACATCGGCATCCTTCCCGTTTGCCATCAATGCAACGTTGGCCAGTACGAGGTGCTCGAGTGCAAGCTCATATTCCCCGTTCCCACTAAGAATGAGGGCCATGAGCCTCCTGTCCACTGCCTCCTCCACTGAACCTGGCTGCCGATGTTCGCTGTGGATGAGAAGAGCACGCTCGCACAGTTCCGCTGCCTCCTCAAACTGCAAAGCCTGCGAACGGACGGGGGATTCTGTGACGGGCATTTAGCAGAGAACAATGCTTTCCTTTTTATCCAGAGAAAGGACAATGCTTTCCTAAACTGCAATGCAATTGAACAGAGTAGTAGGACATCCGGCAGCGCCGAGAGCCATGATTTGACATAGAATGAAGAAGGGTACCTGCAAGTGTGCCTCTGCCAAATAACTGCACGTCTCTCCGACCTGGGGATCCATCTCGCCGAGAGCTCCTTTCTGAATTTCATAAGCTGCATGGTAGGAAGCGAGCGCATTCCCCTGTTGGCCAAGCAAAGATAAAACGTCCCCGAGCTGCATCTGACCTGCGAAAGCAGCAAGGGCATGGTCTAAGCTCTCTTCCGGGTATGGAATGCTTATGGCTCGCTGCAGAACAGGTATGGCCTCTTCCCATTGCCCCAATCGACAGTAGATAGCTGCCAGGATATGCAGACTCATTACCAAGTCCAAGCTCGGCTTGCCTCCAGCTGCCCTCTCCAGGAACTTTGTAGCTCGCGATGCACACTCGAGGGCCTTGAGCGGATTCTCACCCGACAAATGCATCGCACTTGCTAATTTCAGCAACAACGGCCCAAGGTCCAAGCTGCTCGCGTTAGAGAGAGCATCCTCCTCCCCCCACGGGAGAACGTCGCTTCCTGCGGTTCCACTTTCGTTGCTGTTGCTCTTCCTGTGCTGCGAGGACGTTCGGGACCTCGTCTTCCTGCCCTTGTCGGAGCCGGAGCTTCTCGGGGGCTTCTCAAAACTCCGGCGGTCAGGCTGTAGCTTATTAGGGGGTGTTCGCTCATCCTCAACTCTGCTGTCCACGCTTTTGGGCGAGGAATCGTTGTCATTCTTGTTTGCCGCGGCGGCGGCTTTGTTGATGGGAGTGTTCCGAGTGGAGCTGGGATGAGAAAAAGCTTCGGGCTGAGCCTGTCGGGCGCTACCACTGTGGTGCGCTCTTGCGGGGCTGCTCGGCGCTGTTCTGTAGGAAGCCCGCCCAAGAGCAGAGGGAGAAAATCTCTTCACTGTTCTTTGAGCAGCAGGTTGCCCGCCCTTTTCCATTGGCGTGTTTTGAAAGGGCGAGTTCCCCGCCCTTCCTGCAGACGACACTTTCGACGACGGGCTGCCGTGTTTCCTAGGACTGTGAGGCGCGGTCGAGGCACCAGCTCGCGAAGGGGTGGCGGTCTCCTGCAGCTGGTCCACAGTCTCGACGTTCTCAGCTCGGAGCGCATTTCTCCTGGATGCGCTTCTTGCTCCCTCATTAGCGACGCCGCTACGTCCCTCTACTGCCATGGCACTGCCTAAGATTGCAGCTCGAGGACTAAAAAGAGAGCCAGAAATGCAGAGCAGCACGTCGTAACGGTGGCTGCGGAGGGGAGGCAAGGGCTCCGGACAGGAGTCCTACTTGTCGTCATGGCAAAATGCGGATCATCAAATCAGGGATCGAGGTCCATAGGTAGTCAAATCGGAGCGGCTGCGCGAGCGATAAATAGATAGTCGGAGCGCAGAGAAATGCTGTGCGAGCAATTCAAGAGTGGAGGAGAGGAAGGAGGAGGAAGAAGGCAGCCACCATAGCCAGGAACTGGAAGCTCAAATCAATATTACAGAGAAACAGTGAAAGGCATAAGAAGAGCAAGACAAGGGAATGATGACATGCGTGAGGGGCCGTAGCGAGTCCCTTTTGTTGCCATAAAAGCTCCCACTTGTCGCTTGCTTCCAACAAAGACCCGTTATTGTCTGGTCCCTGCAATCATTTGCTCCCACGTGGACCATAATCGTCGGCTTTTTTAGCGTTGGCCGTTGCCAGGTCAGGTCAGGCCTCCTGACACATCATCAACTGCTGCCCAGTCGGATTCATGACTTGCCAGCTCCTTTTGCCTCAGCTCTTTGTCCTACGTGGTCGCTGGTCACCCCGGACCCCAAGTCAAGCCTTGACACCACATTCCCACCAGGCAGACACACCTCGCAATTTGAGTCGTACCGAAGCCTTCCTTCAGCCACCCACATGCCCTCGCTTCAAACACCGTCGATTATTGCGTGCAATGAAGTATGAACACAGAAGAATTGTCGCATGCAGGAGAAACATAGAAGAGCTGCCATATGAATTGGAAACGCAGAAGAATTGCAGGATAGAGATGAAATGCAAAAGAGGATGAAGCAGCGAAAATGTTGAACAGAGAAGATATGTAGAGAAGCATCAGCACTTCAACGAGCAACAGAGACCACAATCGGTTGAGGATAGCATTGCCCATCCCTGGGCAACCAACGCTGGCTGCCCATTTGGGCCTCAAGCTGGCAACCACGTGGGATGGAGCAGCAGCTTGATTTTGGCAATCTGTAATGCACTGAGTACCCGCCATCAATTTTAAATAATCCCATTGATTAAAAATCCTCACTATTGTGATGCGTGGAGCACGGTTGTAACTTCTCTGGCAATTGCCATGAGAAAGGGAATAAAGGAAAGCACAGCACCGGTGCCAAGCACATTTGATTGGACTCCTATCCTGAGCATTTCACATCTGGTGGAGACGCTGGTCAAGTATGGAGCAGACGACAGAACATGTCATGAGTGACCAAGAGGCACACGGCCACAATCAGTTTGGGGGCGAGCATATGTTGGCGTTGATGAGCCATCTTTCACATACAAATCAAGCGCTAATGGCTTTGCTGAGTTCGATGCATGCTCTTTCTGTTCAACCACGCACAGGCCACCGGGTTCGACCAAAGTCCTTCCATGGCCTCCTGACTGAGGACGTAATGGTTTGGATTGACCATTTCGAAAACATTGCTGACTACATGCGTGGTTTGAAGATAGGAAAGCGCTCGAAGTCAGGACAGTACTCGAGGGTATTGCAGCTACTTGGTTTGTCCAACAACACACATCTGTGAAGCAGCATTGGCCAAGCCTCCGCCACTATTTGATGCAAAATTTCGCACACGCGAATGTTACACAGACAGCACTCCAGCAATTGCAAGACCCGAGCAGAAAATTGATGAGCTCGTTGCCCAATTTGTGGTCCAATTGAATCAGTTGTTCCTAAGAGGAGATTCGACGATGTCTGAGGAGATGGAGTTGTTCTTTCTATGGCCACGTCTCCGGCATGATATATCACGAAGAACCCGTGATCAAGGCCCAAAGATGCTCTATGAAGCAGTGCAGATTGCCCAACATATTGAGTCCTACGACAATGGAAAGAATCCTACCATGATCAATAATCTGGAGAAGAAGAAAGCGACTGACACTCTTGGATATTGATGTCCAGAATGTCGCCCGACAATTCAACCAAGGCAAATTCAATCGCGATTCCAAAGCTATGTTGCCTGACAGAGATGATAAGGGCAGACCGAGGTGTTTCAATTGTAACAGATATGGACATGTAGCAAAATACTGTCATAACCCTCGTGACCTTTCCAGAACCGAAGTCCAAAATGTTCAAGTCAATGATGCAGCCTCACTGGCTGAACTGCTGGCAAATGCTTAGACGGTTGGTTGCTAGAGGCCAGGCAACCGCATTTCCAAGCCTCTACAGCTCATGCTCGTCACGTATGTGTGATTTCCATGATGATTGGAGGCTATGCATTTTCGGCACTGGTAGATACATGCAGGACCATTTCTTCTATCAGTCCTACATTAGTTGACTATCTAGAGCTTCCTATTCACCAAGGTAGAGAAATTCAGGTTCTGTTTGGTGACCATCAAACATTATACCAGTCCAATCAACTCGCTCATTTCACTTTCCACTATGCAGGCCGTGATTTTACTCATGCTGTGTATTGGTTACCAAAACAATTGTTCCTTTTGACATTGGGTTGTGATTGGCTTGAGCAGTATTAGATTTTGCTGGCCATTCAATGAAAGTTCAAGATGGATTACAGATTCCTTGGGTGAAATGGGGTTCCTTTTCAGAAGTCATTTGTGCACAAGTAATGCCCACAGTCCCTCAGTGAATTACTCAATAAGTATCCTGGTACAACAGCCGATCCAGTAGTTCCTACAAGAACATCTTCCCCTATTTTCCATCATATCCGAACTAAAGAGCAACATCTAATAAAAATGGCTATCCGTCGGAGGTTACCTAAGCAAAAGGAATGTATTAATGGAGCCGTTACTGAGATGCTACAAAAGAAAGTAATTAGACCATCCACCAGCCCATGGGAAGCTGAACCACGTTTAACCAAGAAGGCTAATGGAGATTTACGGTTTTGTATTGATTTTCGGTGAGTTTTCGGCCACTTACTCCCATTACTATACATGATGTTTATCCCTTGTCGCCTTTGGATGATTTGTTGGATCAATTGGGTTCTTCTCAAATTTTTACCTCTTTGGATTTGGCCTCTGGGTATCGGCAGATTCCTTTAGATCCATGTGATGCTGAGAAGACAGCTTTCCGCACACCAAATGGTTTGTTTCAGTTCGAAGTTATTCCTTTTGGGCTGTGATCTTATCCAGCAAAAAGTATTAGTTGTTTTCATCGATGACCTTCTAATGCACACTGAAACGTGGGAGCAGCACATTAAAGTGTTAGAAGAAGTACTTCGCAGGCTCGAAGCCAATAATCTTGAGCTCTAGTTTAAAAAGTATAAATGGGCAACAAACAAACTGAAGTTCCTTGGTTTCATAATTTCTCCAGCTGGCATTCAGAGGGATCCAGCGAAAGTGCAAGCGATTATGGATTATCATGCACCTCAATTTGTGAAACAATTGTAGCGCTTTTTAGGCATGGTTGTATTTGCAACCCGTTTCCTGCCAAAATATGCCAAGGTAACTTATCCATTACGGAGGTTACTCAAGAAAGGGACAAAGTTTGAGTGGACAGAAGAATGTGCAATTGCATACAAAAGGTTGAAAGAGATGTTGTCATCTACTGCAGTCCTCAAATATCAAGATTAAAACCCATTTATGTTGAGGACCGATGCATCTAATGAAGGTCTTGGAGCAGTTCTTTTGCAAGAAGAGGATGGACAGATTCGGCCTATTTCATTCATTAGTAGGGCTTTGACAGCAGCTGAGAGGAACTACTCAACAACAGAGAAAGAAATACTAGCAATTGTGTGGTCATTTACAAAGCTCCATCCCTATTTGCATGGCACAGAAGTAGTGGTACAAACCGACCATCAGCCACTAATTAAAAAAAAGCATCCTCCTAGTTGATTAATGAGATAAGTTCTAGCTCTTCAAGATTATTCTTTTGACCTGCAGTTCACACCAGGGAGAGATAATACACTTGCAGATGCTCTGGCACGAGATCCAAATTTCCAAAATGTCTAGCACCAAAGCCCACTTCATTTAAATTTGCGGTTGGCACAGCCTCCAGATTCAGCAACTTCCCCTTTTCAAGTCGATGTCTCATCTCAACCGGTGGATATCTCTACTTTTCCTATGCTGCAGTGCGATCCTATTGTACAACAGATCATCACTAACATCCATCAGCCTCAACCACACCCTGATCAAACTAAGTATCAGCTCCGGAATGATTTATTATATTTCATAGCTCCCAATAGAGAACCTCGACTATATGTTCCATCTATTTTACGCACACACTTTACTGAGTACTTTCATGCACACCCTTTGTTCAATCATTAGGAGTCCATAGAATTCTTGGAGCTATTTAATCTCATGCCATCACCGTGACTAGTAATTTTAAATGCACTAAAAATAGTTGCATATGCATCTAGCATGCAATCACACGCCACTGTAGTGGCTAGTAATTAACATTGGGACGTCCAAATAATCACGAAAGAGCCGCCATGCCGGTGACTGGTGATTAAGTGGTAATTAAATCGCATATATGCTGGGCTAAATTGCTTATTTGACCGCAAAAATAATCACCGGCATGTAAGACCATCCAATTATAGAATCATAAGAGGCTTGTATTGCTGCCCTCAGCGAGTATATGAGGGGGGGGAGGCAGAGAAGGGGAGAGAGGGGGAGAGAGAGGGAGAGCGAGGGAGAGGGGAGGGTTGAGTGTCAATTCCTTGAGACCTGAGTGTTAAATTACATGGCGCAACAGAACAGAAACTGAACAAAGATTGTGTGCATGACGGTGCACTGTACGGACGGACAAGATTGCCCATGTCAAGTGGTGCTGTCCAAATAATCATGAAGGAGCCACCATGCCGATGACTAGTAATTAAGTCGTAATTAAATTGCATGCAAGTCCGAGAAAAATTTAAGGCACCAATTATTCACCTACTACCCGTCCAAATAATCATTAAGGAGCCACTATGGTGGCTACTAATTAATTGCACTCTACCATCCCAAACATGTCATCCTGCTCCTCCATTTCTACACAGTCCGAGAGTGTCTCACATAATCTTTTCTCCCCCAATCTTGAAATCATGACATGCAAGAGCTCCTGACACTATCATTCCTCCCCTAATCTTGAAATCATGACATACGAGAGCTCCTTACACAGTCTAGAAAGCCCGATTTGGATTTTGTCTCCAACTTCACCAAGTTGATAGATGAAGTGAATGTGAAAGATCGATACATTTTCTGTCAAAGTCAAAAGATTAACATCAGTGAGAAAGCATGATTAGAAAGGTGCTAGGCATTCTTGGAGGTGTGATCTTGTTCTTGAAATGAGTAATTTTTTATAAAATCTATGATAGAGATAGTAGTGTCATGGGTAAAATTGGCAAGGCACTTCCTGAACTGCTTATCTTGCCAGCTGGCCATAAAATTATGAAACATATACTTTGGGATGGCTTGAACCAAGTGCTCTACAAGCGGCTTAGTGCTCTTATATGATAGTAGCCATCTCTTTTTCTTCGATCCTTCAACATTAACATGTTCAAACCTCCTCCATTTAAGGTAACAAAGTTGTCTTCCCACATTTCATTTGGGCAGATATTAAATTGCCTCTTCTTCAAATTACAATTGGAGCATGTGCCATGAATGCATTCAATCTAGTGCCAATCACAGTCTCCCTTTGGAAAAACTACTAGCCCCCACAAAGACTTTAGGCAACAAAACTTGGTCTCCCTTACAACACATGATGAGGATCCGGGTGGCCTACAGACTACACATTCATTTATGAGACATAGGCATCTATCTCCGTGGAGCAATGCTCCAACACTTCCAAATCTCAAGTCATTCAAAGCTTTGCCGGGCTAGCTCAAAGCCTATGTGGTTTTACAACAACACACATTCTTGTGTTCGAGTTTCCTAGCATACCAAGGCTTACAATTCTCAAAGCTCCTTTGCCCAAACAAAAGGTGAGGGCTCTAAGCCATAAACTTTGGATACAACTCCATCTGCTCACCCAACCACCAAACATGTAGGAAATAGAATTTTGTTGAAACAAAAAAACAAGCTAATTAAACAAATCAAGCTACTAGAAAGTAAAACAATTTCACTACTATAAAACAAAACAATTTCAACCACTAGGCTAGTTTAGGACAAACACATAACTATACTAGCTCGATGTTTCGACAACTGGGCTAGTTTAGGATAACCACACTACTAATTAAACTAATCAAGCTACAAGAAAACAAAACAATTAAACAACTAAACGATAATCACATTAACCAGCTGAATTATATATTATTGTTCCAACCACCGGGCTGGTTTTGGATGATCACAGTCCAAGCATGACTCAAACCAGTCTAGGAACTAAACTAAACTATAACTGCTAGTAAAATAAACTAATTTAACTAATAGGAAACACAACAATTTCAACCACTGGGCTGGTCATCAATTATTTCGGCTGTGAAATATGTTTTTATTTTTGTTTTGTTCAACCACATTGGTTCAAGACGATCACATAACTCCTGTTTGACCTAAACCAGATCAGTGATATATTGCATGATGTTCCAACCACTGGGCTAGTTTAGGACAATCACATAAGTCCAAGCCAGCCCAGTTATTGGTATATGACCCAAACCAGCCTAGAAATTAAACTTAAATAATTTAACTACTACAAAACACAATAATTTCAACCAACCATCGAGCTGGTCATCAAGTATTTCTGTTTGTGTAATATATTTTTGTTTCAACCAATTGGTTTAGGACAATTACATAACTCCTATCCTACATGAGCCAGCTCGGTGATATTTCCATGATGTTCCAACCACTGGGCTAGTTTAGGATAATCACATTAAGTCTAAGCTAGCCCGATTTAGAAATTAACTGGTATATGACCTAAACCAGCCCATAAATAAAACTTAACTAGTATTTAACTACTTGGAAACATAGCACTGGTTTAGGACAATCACATTAAGTCTAAGTTAGCCCAGTTTAGAAATTAAGCAATTAAACTATTCCAAAATCCATTCACAGACAACCACCGGGCTGGTGAAATATATTGATGTTCAACCACACTGGTTTAGGACAATCACATAACTGGTGTTTGACCTAAACCAGCAGGGTGATATATTGCATGATGTTCCATCCACTGGGCTGGTTTAGGACAATCACATTAAGTCCAAGCCAGCCCAGTTTAGAAATTAAGTTAAACGATTAAACTATTCCATAACTGGTGTTTAACCTAAACCATGAGGGTGATATATTGCATGATGTTCCAACCATTGGGTTGGTTTAGGACAATCACATTAAGTCCAAGCCAGCCCAGTTTAGAAATTAAGTTAAAGAATTAAACTATTGCAAAACTCATTCATAGACAACCACTAGGCTGGTTTACGAAACCACCTGCATTGTATCAAGCATGTGTATGATGTGCTCATCCCACTGCTTATGTCCCATCTCCTTTTTGCAGATGTCCTTATTTGGGGAAACTCTCATATTCTCATACCAGAACATTGTCAATCGATCAATAACTTCCGCACTTAGGTTGTCTCTCTTTTTCTTGTGTTATGTTAAAGCCCAAAGACTTCTCGAATCGGGATGATCCTACATTGCTTCCTCTCTGCGTCCAACTGTTGGATCCATGTTGGTCCTTCTATTGATAACATCTTTGACACTATGCACCAAGTTGTTTCTCCTTTGTTTTAGAGGATACTAATATATCCAATGTAGAGGATACTAATATATCCAATGTCGCCCCCTTTGCAGCTAGCTAATGTAAGTTGTGCACCCCTTTTACTTTTTGTAGGCCATTTTTCAAGCTAGAGAGCATCGCCTCTTGGGCGTGCATCTCCTGAGGTGTTGGTAGGGTTGTCACCCTTCAAATTTTAGGGTGTAGGCTAAAGCTTGTGGAGACTTGATATTGGTGTTCACGTGAATGGCCTGATGTTGCTGCCTTGAATGCTCCCACCAAATGTGAGACCACATCTCCAATGGCAATGATCGAATGCGCGCATCCACAACTGCTTCCTGTTATTATTTCTTTGCAAGGAGTCTTCTTTCTTCTCATTGTTTCTCCCTCCGCAATAATGCAAAAGTGCCTTCCATTTCCATTTTGATAACACGCCCCACAATCTGTTCCTTGTCCTTTAACCAAGTTTTTTATCTTTCCTATCTTGCAGCCTCTGTCTGGTTCTCATGCAGAGCCAGCACGAGCTGCATCCTGCCTTTGATGCCATGGAGATGATCAGTGAACCGCCACCATAATAGCGACCAACTAGCTTGTGAGGTAAGAAAAGAGTAGAAGAGGACTTACCTGAGTAAAGAAGATAATGACAAAACAAAAGAATAGCTCACATTGAGCTACCTCTGCACGAGTCAAGTTGTAGGGCGGCAGAAGGACAATATACTTTGCAGGATGGTAGGATGAGGATGCACTATAAAATGAAAAAATTTACAAAGCGAGAGGTGAAATTTTTTGAAAGTGCAAGGGGATAGCAAAATTTTCAGCCTCGCTACCATGATTTTCCCCCTCCGATGATACACTTCAACAAATTTGGATATACCGGTTGCCATCAAGCAAGTGTAATGTGGCCCAAATCGCTTCAAAATACAAATAAACCAAAGGGCATGCCATTGGGTTTGATGCTGTACATTATGAAATGCAATGACCTTTGACGTGCCTATGAGCCATATAGCAAGCAAGTGCATGGAAAAAGAGCCAATAATTGTAAATAGTGTTGAATTTATCAAAAGATCTTTGCACATGCACAAATTGCACATTTTGAAATTGTTCCATTCTAGGGTGAATCTAGATACCAATATAACTAAATATCAATGTTTTAGGCCACCATGTCATGGTCCCACTAGTTTGGATTCCAAAATTTTAATCCATTTCCATTTTCAACAAATCAACAAAAAGTTATCGAGCATGCCCTTGAATGGGTGTGGAAAATTTTAGCACAACATTGGAGGCCCCTTAAACCATACCTAAGATTCTCAATTAGTTGTGTTCTTGGGTTGAGAAGAATCTCACGTAGTGTAGTTTTAAATGATTACTTGATTGCATGTATGTGCAAAATAAAATTTGATGTTTTTGAATAAATTGTTATATCCTATACTCTTTAGGATACATGCTTCACCTTCAACATAGGAAGATTCGGACAGCCACATGGCTCAATTTGAGACATGATGGCAAGTAAGCGGCTTCAACACTTTGTACGGGGACCAAGAAAAGCTCCAATAGCTCACTGGAACACTTGTGGGTAAAGTAATGAGGTGACTCACCTTGTATGGAGTGGTAAATTTTACAACATACGATGAATTCAAGATGTTTGGAAAGATTTAAAAAGGAGAAGACTCCAAGTTATGTTCGAAAAAGTTGAGGAAATTGAAAAGAAGAAGCTATTAGTGGAGGATTATGCTAAACAATTCCTCAATTTGAATGCAAGACTCGATCCTACAGAGAAAGGACAACACCAAAAACAGTTGGGGAATATTTCTGTAAAGGACAGAAATCAAAAGTGCCATTGGAGGGATGGCTATTCCAACACGTTAGCATGGATTCAACACAGTCATAGAGGTAGCCAAGCGTGCGGAAAGGCGAATTAGCAGAACAAAGAAAAAGAAGAAGACATGCACGGATTCTAAAGAAGATTGCAATAGCAGTCCGGACAACTTGAAAAGTCAGTCTGATTCCAGATCTGCCACAAACAATGATGATTTCAACAACGTATGGATATGCATAATTTTTTGATGGATGAGGGTTTGCCAGACATTCAAGGTTGCACTAAGGAGATTAAAAGGACAAAGTTGAAGCATCAGTTGCTTAGAAGCAATTGGAGAAGGTCAAAATCCCAGAATTGGTCCCCAAGAGCATTAAGATTCATCAAAAGGAGGGTAGCAACTATCAACAAGGATCCAGAAAATTCAAAGGTGCTTCAGCCATGTAGTGTACATAGTGATGTGACATGCATGCAGAAGAGAAAATATATATCAAGAAGTACTAAGAAGGAGTCATTGTTAAATTACACGACGCGGCGGAACAGAAACTGAAAAAGAATAGAGAGTACATAGCAAACTGGAGACGAACAAAATTTTCCTTCAATACTGATGTAGTACAGATGACGGCTCCATCCACCCTTGCGTTCCCACAGTGGAACCTACATGGCGATCTAGACAAATACTAGGTGAAGAGCTACTAGTTGGAAGATCTCTGCTAGAAGATTTGATTGGATGCAATGGACTGGGAAGGTCGTCTCTTTATAGCTATGAGGGCGGTAGTCAGAATAATGTAGTCGATGGAGCCGACTAGTCAACCTAGTCGGTGGAGCCGACCAGTCAACCTAGTCAGTGGAACTGACTAGTCGTCCAGGGAATATTCAGGGAATATTTCCTATACCTTTGCCTCGGGGGCTCTTGCCCTCAAACCCCCACCAGGGGGGCCGCTAGCCCCCCTGGGACCCCCCAACTGGGGGGCTCCCACACAACCAAGACAATGCCTCGTTGTGCTACCAGCTTACCTACCCTGCCTAGCCCATAGGCTAGACTCACATAGATCACCTTTCTACCATCAACGGTCTCATTGATAGACCTCATTTGACATGCAAGTCAGGATCCATCCAGTGTCTTGGGCTCACACATGGCTTCTCCTCATATGGGGACCTTATAAATTGAGCACCTTGGACCACTGGTGGGGTTACCAGGAGGGTGGGGCATTGAGCATATCTAACAGTCATTTAGAGGAGTTAAGGGGAAATCCCATAGAGGTGCCTTTATTGACATATTGGCCCCACTTGCTGAAGAAATGAAATATGATGACGCATGAATAGAGTAATGGTATCTAGCTCTGATATGTTAGAGGAGTGCATCCCAAGTGAAAACAACTAGCAGTTAAGTGAATGGTTACGAGATTTAAACCTCATGTTTTGGCCTCATAGGATTTGAAAACAGCATGTCATAACATAGCGAGCATGTAGATTGATGGTTTTTAGCTTTTTAAAAGTTTCCCATTTGTGGCAAAAGGAGGTGCAGTTCTATTGATCAGAAATAACATTTTGGTCAAGTCTAAAGCCCACGATCAGAATGGAGAAATGCTACTAGTGGTTGAGATCAGTCACCAGGGAATAAACTTTCTCATAGTCTTTATATATGCACTTAATGCTTAGGCACAAAGAGCTCTACTATGGAAATGTCCATAGGAATGCTTGAGGGCACACATGCAATCTATTTAGGTGACTCTAATAGTGTCATCAAGATGGTAGATCAATTGCATGTTGGGCTAGAGATGTCAAATTAGGATCTATTGGTGTGGGAGTCTTTTGCGGGTTCTTGTTGTGTGGTGGATTAGGTTAGCTTCGACCCTTTGAAAGACCTCAACATCTTTTACCTGGCACAATTGAAATGTGAATGATACATGGAGAGCTATGCACTTGGATATAATTTATTCATGGGGAACTGTTGGTGGGTGAACCCTCTACTACATGGAAAGGTAATCTGCAATTGTGTTGCATTGAAGTGAAATTCGATTTGGTGGATTCTGCTAACCCTTTTAAGGGTCCTATTACATTCAATCTCAACACTTCTTTTTTGGGTCTTAAGGAGTTTGACATTGCTATTCATAATGCATGGATAGCATATTCTTGTAAGTTTCCTTGCCCTATTCATAGATGGACTACTCGTATTGAAAGAACTACAAAGATAGCTGAGGACTTTGGCAGAGGACAAAAATGCAGCAACTTGGCCACGTGAATGTGTACTACAAGCAACTCAAACCCCCTCCTGGTGATACATCTATTGCCTTGTTGCTGAAGGCTACAAAGTTATTCCTTAGATTAGTGGAGCGGAATTGGCTTGCTTGCAGCCAAAATTCAAGGTGGGACGAGATGGGGAGATTGGCCTTCTTCCTTTTTCTTTTTCGCATTTGAGAGAAAAGACTGACACAACGTATTTCTATGATTCTTGATTATGAAGGTAATCAAATTAATGGTGACTCTAATATTGCAAAGGTCCTCTCTGATCATTAGCAAGCATCGTGGGCTCTAAGCCAGTGTACTCCATAGAATATAAGGATAGGTTAGAATCATTCTTTGTGAACATGCAAAGGTGTGTGTTGCCACATGAGGCCTTGCAACTCCAATGCCCCTTTTCTCTTAGGAGGAAATTAGGTATATAGTCCTTACAATGGTAAAATGCAAGAAGCAAGACTTGATGGCTTTTCCTATTGACTTTTTTCAACACTTTTGGAATACTTGTGGTACTAATATGATTGAACTCATTAATTGTTGTTGTAAAGGTTCTATGCCTTGTAGACTCAATGCAGGGATAATGAAACCGATTCCCAAGAATCACAATCGAATGTTGTCAAGCCATTGGAGACCAACCTATTACTTTACTAAACTGTGTGTATAAGGTGATGGCCAAAGTAGTGGGGTCAATGTTTGCTTGGGTGTAGCCATTTTTAGTTGAGTTTCAGGCCATTTTTTGTAGATAGGTATCTTGCCTGACCCACAACTTATGCATTGCTCAATGGAATTTAACAAACTTTGTCTTGGAATGAGAGCGTTAAAGAATTACCTTCCTTTTCCCGAAATTCCAAAAACTTGCATTTCAAACTGGCCACATTTGGGTGTGCCATCAGTGGTACCAGTGGTTGTGGAAGTCTTGGTGGGCTTTTTGGTGCTCCGTTTGGTTCTTCAACCTCCTCTCTTGGGTTATTTGGAAGTATACCCTCGATTGTTGATTTCTAAATCCTTATACCCCTAATTGTTGATTTCTAAATCCATCTCTGTGTCCGTGTCTCTTTCTTCATCTGGATTTTGATCAAATTCCTACTTATCTTCTTTTGTGCTTTCATCTGCACTTGCGACTTCTTTGAGGTTTTCTGGCACAATGTTGTTAGGATCTTCAAGTTCCGGAATACCAGTTGGTCGGTTAGTCCTTCTCAGAGGTAACTCATCCAAACCTAGCACTGTGGCAACTTACATCTCAGCCGCACAATGGACGCCATGAACCCTTTCGGATTACACTCAATGTCTTGGTCAGCATGGCCCATAGACTTGGTGAATTACAATATCCCACCATGGTTAACAATAAAGAAGGGACATGTCATGTTTGGCCTACTTGTGCTAGGGAAATACAAGGCGGAGAATATGGACATGTTATGTACATGGCACCTTTGATAGAGGTGCTCGAGACTCTATGTAGAGACGCATGTGTCTTTGATGTTTCTAGAGCTTTGAGGTGTACCATAGACATTTCCATAAGGGGAATTTTGATGTGGACCATGCATGAATTTCTAGGATATGGGGAGTGCTCAAGTACATGCTCGTACATTTAGGCATGCCTACTAATATTTTTATGCTTTGTGATGTGATCTATGCATGCCTTATAACGACCTTTTTATGTATGCATGCATATAGAACTTACTATAACTGGGTACCATGCTTGTCCTATATGTGGTCATGGTTTGAATGAGCTTGCATGACACTCCATACATATGAGGAAAATGGTTTATGAAGTCCATGCTTGATACCTTTACCTTTCAATTAACCATCCTACACATGAAGGTCAACTTCCATCACTGCCCTCTTTGAAGGCAAGTGATTGGGTTACCCTTTGGAGAGAGAATGGTGAGGAGCCTCCTCATGGTATGAAGAGGCTATCAATATTTCATGAGCTTTCGTATTGTGGTCAACTGCAAATCAATCATCTCTTGGATCCTATGCATATCTTCAATAATTTGGGGGCTTCAATTTGGGCACAGTTGGTTGGTGACAAAGACACAAAATGAGTGCGAGAAGACTTGCAAGCCATGGAGAGTATGCTTGAGTTGTGGCCCCAAATGCCTGGTCCAAAAGTGGTTCTCCCGAAAGCACCATGGATCCTCTCCAAGAGAGAGGAGGCAACAGTCAAGTCGAACATTGCCTCCTTTCGGACACTGATGGGACACATGTGTTGCTTAAAAGTAGCTTTCTCAAAGGACAACAAGCTTAGTGGCCTCAAGACCCATGATTGGCACAAGTTCTTATAGGTATTCTACATGCTTGAATGATTACTAGGACTACGATTGTCCTCATGCTTAGTATAGCTATGATTGTGATGCATTGTTATAATTCTTTTGTTCCTTGGATAGTTTATCCTCCCAATTACAGTGAAAGGATGCTTATCATAAGATGTTAGAACAACTATCTATAAGATCAGTGGCATTGTGAGGTATATATGATTACTATCATATCACCTTGACTACATTTCAAAAAAAATTGAATAACCAGCAGAACATTGTGAATCTTATATGGGCACATGAAATAGGTGGATCTCTCAAAAAGAGATCTCTGTATCAATAATCAAGAAGGCTAGGGTGAACTCCATCAAAGCTATGTGCTTGCTTGAGAAGCACTTTCCCTTAAGCATTATGACGACTCATGTGCACGTGCTTGTACACATAGTTGATGAGGTTGCCATTGCACGAGCCATTCATAGTCATTGGATGTTTTTCCTTGAATAGTTTATGAAAATTTTGAAGGAATTTGTAAGGCAAAGAGCAAGACATGAAGCAAGCATGGCAGATGGCTGGCTTGTGCAGGGGTCAACCAAGACAATGATCGTATCATGGTCGAGGTCCCCCATGGAAAAGGATTTTTAAAAAAATGAGTGAAGAACAAAGGGATAAATTTAATAAGTTTAGTATCCTCAATAGCAAGGACATGCAAAAGTGGATTGAGAGATATGAAGTGACCTAAGCAAAAAGAGTAAATAATAGGGCAAGATGTAGAGTCATGCATAGGAGAGCCCGCTACCATATCCATGAGATCTTGCTTTTCTCCCCAAAGACATATCAACAATGGATTGGCTACAAGTGGCTCTTTGTAAAGTAGAAGATGATGGGGAGATAGTAACCGAGTGAGAGCGAGAGTTTGCATGAGGATGTATGATACATGTAAGCTTCCTACCTTTTGACTCGATTAATTTATTCATGGTCACAATCTCTTTAATAAAATGCATCCTCATTGTCTTAATGATGTCATTTTGTAGTACAAAAAGCACAATGCATTGAGAATGCATTATGATCATATGGATGCCATTTTTGTGTAAAACGCATTGATTCAAAAAAAGTCACATATGATTGCGGAGTCATGGCCAACTTCATACAAGATAGCCAAGCAAGATACTAATCTTCTCTCCTCATAATAGATCATTGTGCGTTTATACACAAAATCTAGGAAGTTGATTTTAGACGATTTAGTATTTTCATTATTGATGTATAATGGTTTAGAAATGGTCATGATGCTACAGTCAAAAAGGACAGTAGTGGTTCCTCAGCCATAGACTCCTCCAAACTGTGGCCCAATGAAAAGGATACTTTTGTTCTTCCCAAGCATTGTGAGCATGTACATACTATAAATTTATTGGGCTATGCCTTTGTTTTTAAAGAATTGGTACTTGTTCATATATAATTAAGCATTTATTAATATAATTGATGGCATTTTAATTTGCATCTTGAACATAGGTGGTCTTCCATCCAAATCGTTCTAATCCACGATGGCGGTATGTGATCCAAGTTGCTCCTCGAAGTAAACATAATTTTGAAGAAGATGGAGATCAAGACAATGGGAAAGAATATGGGGATCATGTATCACCCAAAATTATTGAAGAAGATGAATTAGAGGATCAAGTCTTATAGGTAGAGGTACAATAGTGAGGATATGACTGATCAATTGACTATACATTTAGAGATTGACTTATTTGGCACACTGGACTTGGCTGGGGATTACCAAAATTCGAGCGAGGGCTCTTGTTGGTTTTCATATTCCAATTCATGATTTATGTTGCAAAAGTAGCATGCAGAGAGCATGCATTGCTGTCTCTTTATGTTTGATGTTTTTCCTATTAAATATTGAGTAAGCATTGCTCTTACTCAATTTACCTACATGTTTAATAGAGTGGAAAAGAGCACTACTTATGTTTGCGGATATCATAGTATAGAGTTGAGTGGAGGTTTAGGTTTGTTAAATGTAACAAAAGATTCTATGTGGGATTTAGCATCATAATGTGATTGTGGGAGTGTCTTGACGTGTTGTAGCTAGCCTGACTGGTATCTCTTTAAAGGCCTTAAAATTCAGTGTCTTTAGCTGATGGTATTCAAGTGAGCATAGGTTGCTATGATAAAAAGTAATAAGTCTTCAATGCTATTTGTATGGAACTCAAAGCAAATAATCTATTGATGTTACTAAGGTGTGAAAGAGGACCTATATCCTTAAGCCAAGCTAAAACAAGGATTATATCAATGCATATGAAAGCTTTGAAGGAGGACAAGAAAGAGCCAAAAAATGGAGAAATGGGACTTCAAGTCCTGAGGTCTATTTGCTCATTTCTTTGCCTTCTAGACGCTTGATGTTGAGTTCCCTAAGGTAGAAAAGGAATTCTTTGTCTTTTTTTATGTGTTTATGGGTCTATGAAGGGGTCCATAATTTCTAAGACAATGGTAGAGGAGGCTTCATTAAAAAACATTATAAGTTTTGGTCTTGGTTTGTAAGCAGTAATTGCATTCACAGATAGGACCCATAAAATGCATAAGTGCATAAAGTTGAATTTTTTCCATTAGAAGAGGAATGTGCAAAGCTCTTTGGGGGAATTCAAGGTTGGTAAAAGAGGAAATAGTAAGATTTTCAGTAAAATAAATACCTTTTTCTAGATGCATGTATGTTATGTCTAAGGATGAAGTGTTAGTACAAAGTTGGCACTTCAGATGGTGGCTTTTTCTTTCTAGCTCAAGTTTGAGTTGACGTCCTTTTTGTGTTGGCATCTATTTGTATCCTCTTTATGTCAATTCTTAGGAAACCTTATCATGCCAATCCATGCCAGAGATGAGCACAGAAAGTCAATTCTTCTTAATGCTTGAGAAGAGTGTTTACATAGTTGATAAATTAGTCATCCAATTAATGACTTTAGATAAATTATGTACCCCTGGTGTTATTCTTATTTCTAGAGATTTACCACCGTTGCACATGATGGAAGACAATAAACATAGACAATCTACTACTTGTTGCATGAGTGCAGTATTTTGATGCATATCAAAATGAACTTTGATTCTAGAAAGCCACAAAGATAATTTTCTTCAGCACTAACTCCAATGGATTTTGATAATGTTTTTATGTTTCCATCAAGTTCATTGTACACTATTTTCCTTTCTTCATTTTTTTCTCTCTAGCAAGTTCAAAATTGTTTTGTAGTATCTCCTCTAGGAACATCAATGGTGGGATATTTTGACCAAATATTATTAACTTATAATTTGTCCCTTTGTATGATTCTATCAGATCCACCCTAAGCCTCATCTTTCATCCCCGTTAAGTAGTGTCTCCTAACCAATGGAGTTGTTCAAAGTTACCTCTTTTGTATTTTCTTACGAGACTATAGTATATGAAAACATAGAGGTAGGTAAAAATGGTGATTTCCATGGGCTCTTTTTGCAAGTTGTCATGAAGGCCTAGCCTGATGTAAGAGATGCTATTGTAAATCTCAGGGTCTTTATAAGAGCACCTCCTACATGAGACTGAAGTTGTGATGAATTGGAACAAGAGCTCATGGAAATGACCATTTCTATCAACCCCTCTTTTGATTGAGTACGGCTTCACAAAAAGTATAAGAGCATTAATTTTTAAGAGCTTCTAGTTTTGCGACGTACTACTCAATATGGATGGCAGGATAAGTTTATCTTGGATTTGGCAGAGTTTGGTAGAGGATTAACAAATGCAAACGTATTAATCTTCAGTCTGAATATCTTGCCATTGATGCCATTAGAAATTGGAGAAAGATAAAAATTGTATAATGAAACAAATGGTCGCATAATAATAATATCATTTTTTATTAGAGCATGTTGTAAAGAGACTTATCTTTTAGGGGTGTCCTAAATGGTATTTCATGTTGCCGTGCATTCGGATGCTACACTCATGAAACAATCATTTAAGAATGAGAATATTATTCATGTTTATTGTCTTCTAGCGTGTAGAACAATAATGAATCTCTTAAATAATAATGACTTTATGGGTATCTAATTTATCTGACTTTATGTAAATGTAATATTAATTTACTAACAATGGGGTATGTCCTTCTCGATGATTATGATGAAGTGAGTGTTTATTTTCATCTCTCTATCTATCTAGATCATCTAAGAAAGGACACGATATCCCAAAATTGTAGGTCCTCCTTACTTAATGAGTTACTTGTTTCACCCTCCTTACCCAATTGATCCTCTTATCCAAAGCAAGCACATTGCAACAAAGGCAATCAACCACCCAAGGTTTGGCCACTTTTAGTAACAATGGAGATATAAATTTTTTACTCTCGGGACAATGTTTACCACCTTTGTGTTTTCGGAATGCATGAACATGGTCGTTCGTTTTGACGAGGATTCTTGGCTGATATTGTCGACGGCAACGGGCATGGAGCAAGAAGAAACTGCCGCCTCCAGCTTCATTCAGGTGCTTTCCAAAGTTTTGCCACCCAATCCTGCTGCAATGAGAACATCCTGCGAAATCGGTAGCGCTCATGTTTTACAGTTCTTTTCCTGTCGTTTTGGTTCTTCTGCAGGGCATCCAACGAGACTTAAATTGCCTCTGTGACCCTGATCGACACACCAGGCGCAGGGCGCTTGAGCGACTCTGCAACCGCTTTGCATGGGGCGACGGAGCCTCTCTGCCGCCATCTCCGGAAGTACTGCAGGTGAAATTCAAGACGCTTTTCAGCTTATGCGGGAACAGCACCAGTTGATAGCACCCTGTGAACACTTTCAGTACCGCAATCATGGACGTATACTATTCTGCGGGAAGGAGTATATGGCGCACAAAGCCAAGGTTTTCTTTGCGAACTAGCTAGGACCCGGTCGATAATCCGAGAAATACATTTACGCTAGATTATTTACAAATGAGCAGAGTGAAACATCCATGAAGTTTGTGTGTCTGTATACATGGCAAGGTATAAGGAACCCCCGGGAAACAATGTTGGCCAAGCAATTGTTAGACGCAATGACGTAAGGAAGGGTGCTGGTTTTCCACGTGTTTACTTGTGTTTTTGGGAAAATCTTTGTTAGCTAAATCTTCTGGCCTTTTACAGCCTCTCTCTTAGTACAAAATATCCTTGCTATGAGCTCACTGATTGCCCCCTTCAAACAAACCACTAGGCTTTGTCCACAAGCATTCATCTCTCTTGTAACTTGATCAACGGTCCCACTTATCAACCAAAAAAAAAACTCTTCGATTGCTAAACCAAATGGGCCTGAACAATCTAAGGAGGAAAAGAGATAAACCTTTCTCTGGTTGCACAGCTCTCCATCAAGATGGTCAAAGCAGCCTCAAGAAAGCTAAACATCAATAAACGGGATGACCAAAGGAAAACAACTTTGTAGAGAAGAATAAAATTCTACTTCATTCCTTTAGAAAGTCTTATGATGATCCTATGCCACATCAGAACTATCACGGCGCCCTCTCGGCTCCCTCCACCACCGAGCGAAACATTGGACGTGTTTTTTTGAAATTTGGAATAAGGAGATGCTTTTACACACATTGAGCATTTTGTAAATGCAATTGCCAATCAACTTCCAATTTGTGGTTGGAGCCAGAAATTCTGAAAGATTTGATTCCTATATACACAGATCGTAACGCTTCTATTGACGTGTGAAGCCGGGGCCTCAGAACTTCCTTATAGAATTGGACTGCTACTTCAATTACACTATTATGCCCTAGTGGACATAAAAATAATCACATGCAGAATGCCCTGAGAGCGTGACCCCTAGCTAGAATTGACTGTTGAATACTCCCAACGGCTTGCCTTTGGCCCTCTACCTTCTGTCACAATGGTGCAGTTGCTTGGATTCCCCAGTCATTTGCCTACTCTCAGGCCATTGTGAGAGAGAAGGCAGGAGAAGAAAGAAGTCCACTGGGGATCTTGAAGACGAGTTGGAGTAGACCCCCAAGACAAGGTGCTTTGCAGGATCCAAGCTGTCAATTTCTGAGGGGGACAGTTGGATGGTCATCTGTCAAACGGATGGTGTGTCATTTGCAGATGGTGATTTCATGCTTGATCTTTTTTATGGTATCCAGAATGCACATACCTTTTTTTTTGTGAGAAGAAATATTTTATTGCTGTGAAATAATTACATTCATAGTTACTCCAAAAGCGGAGTAACTACTACTCAACCAAGAATCTCAGTATAAGCCATATATACATCATGATTAATCAAATGAGTTTGAAAGCAATCATAAAACGATTGCCTCAGAGATTGTTTGAAAAAAACGAAGGATGAAAAAGTAGGAGCACCAAAGACTCTATGATTTCTGTCCATCCATAGAGTCCAAAGTGCCCAGTAGCACACCCAAACTAAAATAAATCAAAACCCTATCTAGCGGGATGAAAACCAAATAACCAGAAGAACCTGCTAAAAGTAATAGTAGGAAATCTCGCTCGAAGCCCCTGACGAATGAGAGCGAGGAAATCACAAGTATGTGGACAGTGCCAGAAAATGTGAGGCACAGATTCAACAGGATGTAGACATCTGTGGCAAGCAGCCGGGGCAATATGTCTATGCGCGAGTAACTGCCCAGATGGAAAAATGCCAAGTAGGACTCGCCAGAGGAAAAGCTGTTGCCGAAGAGGGATTTTATAATGCCAAAGGAGACACAGCCGCTTTCTCCACCACTTTGATGGGTGATCCATATGCCAAACAGAATTGGCTCTATCAAAAACCCAAGACGGAGGTAACAACACTTTATACAGAGAAGGCACTGTGATATGTGACAGCTTCAAAGGACGGGTTGAAGAAGAGGAAGAATGGAGAGTCCAATCCTCAAGCCTATCCTAAAGTTCCAAACGAGGTACCGGCAAGAAAGGTTGAAGCATTTCTGAAATTGTGTGCCATAAAGGACGATAATGAGCTCCCAAACCATACTCACTAGCAGCCGCAAAAAAAGATAAAAGAGTGCCATCATCCTGAAGTACATCTGCCACAGAAGCAATACCTTTGAAAGATATAAAATAAGAAAACCTGGGTTCTTGTATAGCCAAAGGAGGGTGGAATACTTTGGACCAGTAAATATTCTTAGCCCTCAAGGAATTTCCCAACAAAGAATCCCTACCATTCCATTCCAAGTGGGATAAAATATGCTTCCAATCAAGAAGCAAGTGAGAGACAAAAGGGCAGCCTCTGATCTTGCCTTAAATAGAGCCAAATAGAAAATCCCACTGTGTAGGCTACCAATGCCCAAAAGCAGAAGTATCAATATGCAACAAAAGAGAGTGGATCATGAAAGCCCAGGGCTGATCCCCTTGCATAAACTGCAACATCATTTTCCCCCTGTGAGCAATTATATGCATTTGAATATTGAGTATGTTCAAACCCCCGTGCATCTTTGGAGAACAGAGATGATGCATAGAGAGTAATCTGAGACTTTTCTTGCCCTTTTTTGTACGCCAGAAAATCTCCATGATAGCAGACATAAAGGAAACCAGATCTACCTTAGTAAACATGATGAGGGGCAGATAGAATTGTATATATGCTATCAAAATGGATTGCGTTATTCGCAAACGAACATGTAATGGCCAAGTTGCAAGCTTCCGATATTCAAGTTTTTTCCTTAGCTTTGTGAGCACCCAATCAGTTTGTTGAGAACGAGTGAGCCCCCAACCTAGAGGATAGCCAAGATGTCGAATCAATTGAGAAGGTGGAACAATTTCCCCAGGCCACAAAAGACTATGCTAGTCTTTAGCATGCAACGGCGGCAATAGCTTGGATTTTTGAAATTTCACATGAAAACCAGCAGCTAAGCCATATGTGAAAAGGGCTTGCATAATCAATGAGAGATCGCTCTGAGTATTTTTCGGGATAAAGAAAGAATCATCAGCATATGCTTGAGCAATCATGCTACGGCTGCCAAGAATTTCCAATCCATGCGACATGCCAGCATCCAAAAGGTGGTTCATATATTGAAGCATTGGATGAGTGGCTATGGCAAATAGTAAAGCACTGAGGGGACAGCCTTGCCGAACAGAACAACCAAGAGTCCAAGTTGTAGAAATATCCCCTGAAAGTATGCAGGCAGCTTCACTATCTTATATAGCCAATTGATAACTTGCTGCATTTTTGTGCCAAATCCCAAGGCCTGCATTGTTTGTGAAATAAAGTCCCATTGAACAATATCAAAAGCTTTGGCAATATCAACTTGCAATAGCAAAACATCCTGCTGCATATATTTGGCATATTCTATTCCAACATAGGCATTAGCAATGTTGTCTGTGATATGCCTACAAGGAACAAAGCCATATTGCGCAGGATGCAACCCATCATGCAAGTAGCCTTTGATCCGATCAACAATCATTTTGGTAGTAAATTTGTAAGTAAATTTGTAAATGACTGGCATAAGCGTGATAGGTCTCCAATCAGCCAAAGATTCACAGATTGCTTTTTTGGAAGGAGTTTAACAAGACCTCTCTTCCATGTGTCTGGCATTTTCTGATTTTGCCAAGCAGAATTCACCATATGCAGCAAAGTATGCTTCAAAAGAGGCCAATATTCTAAAAAAAACTCAACTGTAAGACCATCCCATCCTAGAGATTTCCATCTACCACAAGATTTGATTGCATCTGACAATTCCCTTTCAGTAAAAGGTTCCTCCAATTCCAAAGCTTGAGTAGTGGAGATAATAGGAGAAACATGCTGTAAAAGTAAATTTCTTATAGACAAAACCTGCTGTGAGGGAGGATGTGCATAACCAAACTGCTAAGAGAAATGATGTACATAGACAGAAGCAAGCTGTGATCGTGATGTAGTCCATGAACCATTAGGCATAAGCACCCTCCAAATGTTTGTTTTTAATCTCTTCTGATGCAAGCTTTTAAAAAATTGTTTGGAAGAACAGCCTTTATCTGTGAAAGCTCTTTGTCTTGCTCTGGTCTCCCATTTAGCAAGTTTCCTGTGATCATTGATTTGAAGACAATGTTTAGCTTGGCATAGTGTTGTTTGCTCATGCAAAGACAATGGACGAAGGTGACTGAGTTAAGTGAGATCTTGGCAAGTCAATTTAGCCTGAGCAGCAATTTCCCTCAGAGTCTTCATGTAAGACTTGCCATAACCTCTAATTACAACTTGCATTTTGGAAACAAACGAATCCCATGCATTATCAATATCAAAGTGGCTCTGAGAAGACAGAGATTAATAGGCTTCAGTAACCATTGCCTTGAAAGCAACATGCTACAAATAGCTATTGTTCACAATTAGATGTCACATTTGAGGCAGTCTATCATCTGGCATATCATGAAAAGATAGCCTCAACCATAACAGTGCATGATCTGAATGTACAAAGGCATAGTCAACCCACATTTTGCATGTAAAATCATCATTTTGTTGCGGAGCTACACTATACCAGCGATCCAGACGTGCCTGATAAGAAGAAAGGGCATTATGTTGAAAAGTGTATCCAGGTGACAAAGGCTGCAATTCCTTCCAAAGATCAACCAAATCAAGATGAATCAGTAATTGAGACCATGCATGCCTTTCAGAGGTTAACATATGGGTATTTCCTGATGTATTGTCACCCTGTTGCGGAGCATTATTGAAATCCCCACATATAAAGGCATGATATCTCCATGGATATCGTTGCATGGCATCCCAAATTGCACTTCTATCCCGAGAAGATTGAGGTGCATATACGGAAGCAAATTCAAACACCTCGCCTTGAATGATGCATTAAAGAATAACCCATCTGCCTTGATTATCATTTAAAGCAATAACTGGTTGAAACTCATGCTTAATCAGAATGACTACACCTGAGAAAGAGTGCTTCCCAGCATAAAAGATATCATAGCCGCAATAATGACCTGTCTTTCATGCATAGACATGTTGATTGTGTTCTTGTACCACTATATCAGGCTGAAATTGATTGATATACAGCCACACAGATTTCCATTTCCTACTGTCGCACATCCCCTAAACATTTAAGGTAAGGCATTTGATATGAGCAAGCATATTTACAGATATTTATAGGAAAAAACAGTTATGTACAGCAGCAACCTTCAAGATGTCAACCCTACATTTCTACCTCAGGGTCAAGGCCTCTTCCCTGAGAAGAAACATCCGCCTGAAGATTGGACAGCAATGCAGCAATCTCTTCTTCAGGGAAGAGGGTTCTGCTAGCTGTCACTACAGCCCATGTGATTCCAGTTCGTGAGTTGACCTCTGGAGAGTTTCCACTAGAAGATGCACCATTCCAAGTGTGGGGGGGTGGAGGTCGTCGAACAAAAATAACTTTTCTTGGACTTTGCCATCCATCAATTGGAGTTTTTGGTCCTTTTGCTGAGGGTTGAATAGCAGGAAGCGAAGGGGAGAAGCACTCCCATTTGAAACAACTGGGGCTTTGCCTTTATCCTGATTCAAAAAATTGTCTACTACCTTTATTTTTATTCCCAATAGAGGTAGTAGCATCCTTATCGGGCATCTGAGTAGGCAAAGTAGCAAGAGGCATTTTATGCTGACTCATTGGACACTGCGAACCCATGTGCCCAAATTTTTTACATTCAAAGCAAGCCCCTGCAAATACTCCCCATTTCAATTTATAAATGCATTTCCCATGTCAACATTATTCACCGTTGACTGAATAAGACTCCGGTGTGGGATTATCAGTATCCCAAAGAATGCAGAATCAATTAGAGTTGCCATTAGGCCACGGTGGGCAAACCACTTTGCCTAAAGTTGCTGCAATTTTAGGCAAGAGTGAAGCCATGCATTGTGGGAAGTCTACAACTTCAACCTAGACCGGACATCGATGTCAAATTAGAGCCTGATAATCCCTTGTGGGAGACCATGGTAAAATGTGCACCATTTGTTGCCCAAAAAAGAGTGGCGAATGTTCCAAAAGCATTTGCCTGTGAATCTCATCTACCATAATGACCTCAAAAAAGCCTCTGGCTGCATAGTGTACCTTATGAACAAATGAGCCAGCCAGTGTGCGGGTCAACTAGTTGCCTACCTCTGTAGCAGGTGGCATCCAACCTGGGAAAAATAAAATGACTACATTTTTTGCATATTCTCTAACTGGATCCACAATTTCATCCACTTCAACCATGAGACCAACCGATGGAACAGAGTCTTTCCACTCTTTCCTTGTGTCTGCAAATCCTTCGTGCATGACATCATAAACCAGTTGTGCTTCAACAAAATCATGCACGGGGTCATGCTGACCCTCAACTTGCTTTTGCTTTTTGCATTGAACCGATCGATCCTTTTGAAAAGTTTTTTCATAAGAGTATTCAGCCATGTCTTCTGAAGAAGATGGAACCAAAAAAGGGGGTACAGGAAAAAACAGTCCCGAGAAAACAGCCCCGAAAAAACAGCCCACAAAGAAGAAGGAAATAGTGTATTTGCAAGGAGAAGAAGGGGAAAGAGATCTTTAGGGATTTAGAGAGAAGAAAATACAAGTTCTGAAGAAGGAAAAGAGAAAAAACCAGGAAAAGATCCAAGATGAACTATAAATCAGAGAATAAAGAGAGGTTCTGGTGATGGAAAGAGTGCACAAGACCCAGGAACCAAAAAGGAGAGAAAGGGGGAAGAGAGAACCCTCAGAACCAGCGTGTAGAACCAACCAGTAAGCAAACCCGGCATGACCAGCAACCTAGGAGCAGGGAATCAGCCGGCAGCAGCAGCCTGAGCAGGGCAAAAAAGGTCGTACAGGTCCATACACCTGTACGGAATTGTACGGAGCTATGGCGGGGCTGTACAGCAGGTATTTAAGACCCAGACCCCTCGTTTTTGGATGCTGATTTGGAGCAGCAGGTAGCTGAGGCAGACGGGCTTATCTGGGAGGGCTGGAGCAAGGGCTGTAGGTCCTCATCTCTCTCTCTCTCTCTCTCCCCCCCCCTCCGCTAACCCCTCTATACCCCCTCGCTACCTCTGCTACCCCCTCGCTACCTCTGCTAACCCCCCCCCGCTACCCCCTCCGCTACCCCCTCGCTAACCCCTTCTGCTACCTACCCCCCCGCTACCCCCTCCACTACCTACCCCCTCCGCTAACCACCACGCTACCTCGCCACCCCCTGCTACCCTTCTCGCTAACCCCCCCGCTACCTCGCTACCCCCCCGCTACCTCGCTATCCTCTCCTAACCCCCCCGCTACCTCGCTACCCCCCCGCTACCTCGCCTTACCCCCCCCCCTGCTACCCCTCTCGCTACCCCCTCCGCTACCCCTCTCTACCCCCCGCTACTCCCTCCGCTAACCCCCCCGCTACCCCCTCCGCTGACCCCTCCCTTCCGCCCCCCCCCCTCCCCCCCCGGGAAAAAAAAAAGGGGGGCAAAAAAAAAAGGCAGCTTTGACCTCTTGCAGTCCCTTCTTTGCCCCCATAATGAAAGGAACAGAGGGATGAGGACAAAAGACTAGGCGGGAGACCCCTCGATCCAAATCTGCATACGCGTGGAGATGGGGAAGGGGAATGGTGACAAGGCGAAAACACAAAAGCAACTCAATTTGGAGAACTTCAACAAATGCAGCAACCGGAGCGGTTTGACAGTAAACAGCACTGCGGCCCAGAAGAAAGGGGCCCACCCAAAGCCCATGCGGCTCACCACATCCTCGACCTCTATGGTTACCACCACTATTTCACCACCATCATCCGCCTCATCATCTACGCCACCTCTCTCCTTCTCCTCTCTTGCATCATCATCACAGGTCTCCTCTCCAATAGCCTCACCACTGGCCCCATCAACCACGGGTCCACAGTACTTTCCCCTCATATCACCTCTACCTCTCAGTCAGCCACCCTTCATCACCTCATCCGACCTCGCTACTCCTACATATCACTCCCCCGCCCAGATCATATTGTCCCCATCAGTACAACCTCAGCAGTCCACCTTCATTCCAACCCCTCTTGAGATCATCTTAGGCCCCCGCCAGATGCTTGGGACTCCCTATTGGCTGAGATACATAGCATCCGGGCCCGTCAGGCAGAGCTGACATATTACACCCAGGAGCAGGCCCGATACACCCAGAAGCAGGCCCGCATTATACACGAGCAGGGCAACCTTATCCAGGGACTCAAACACGACATCACACAGCTTTGAGAGGAGCTTGGGACCCTCAGAGCAGTGCCTGGAGGGACCCCAGTCACAGAGATGGAGGCACAGATAGCCACAATACAGTCGGCTATAGCAGAGACGACTAGATGGGTGGATGTGGCAAAACGGGAGCCCACAAAGGCAACCGTTTCAGCCGCCATACAAGAACAGCAGCAGAGGGCTTCGAAGGTCCTCAACATCTGGATACGAGGGATCACACAAGACAGCACCAGCACCACTACGATGCCCATGGAGGAGGCGATTACCTTTGTGAGACCACCACCATGGGGGTCCCTGACCATGGCATAGAGGGAGCATGGCGTGTTGGGAGAGATCCCAACCGAGAGTAGCCCCTAGTCATTCGCTTCAGAGATTCACATGCTCGTCTAGCGACACTCCAACGTCAAGCCTCTCTACGAGAGCATCCCACCCTGTCCATGGACGAGGACTTGACACCACTACAGATTGAGGAGCGACGAGTTCTTCTGCAGCAGCGGGATGTTGCCCGCAAGGAGGGAAAATGGGCCGTGGTCCGAGATGATAGGTTGTTGACCGGCACCTGCCGTCGGGCTCCCACCCGTACCCCCTAGGGGGATGGGGCCGGGGCCTATGAGACTCAGGTTTTCAAGACCCTAGACTACACCATTTGGAACCGTAATGGCACCTTATGGTCAGACCCAGGAAACTTCTCGAAGTCTTATACAGGACGAGACATAGTCTTTTACACGGAGACACACCAAAGCCCAGAGCGTCCACTACTGATATACAGTGGCTACACATGGGAGTCAGCCTTTAGGGATGAGACGAGGGATATAGGAGGAGTCCGAGGATCAGGCGGGGTCGTAGTATTGTACAGGTCTTCCCTCGCTGGAGCCATCTCCATTGAGAGGAAGGACGCACACTCCCGATTCATGTGGATCTGGATCCGATGCACAGACACCCGTGACCTTTTCATAGCAATATGCTACTTCCCGCCAGACACATCCCACTTCGCCAGAGTGGCACGAGAAGAGGGTGAGACATCTCCATATGCACCCTTACATCAAGATATCCCAGACCTTTCACCCCGCGGGGAAGTTCTCCTTGTTGGGGACTTCGACGCCAGGACGAGTACGCGACAGCCACCACTCCTAGACTTCCGAGACGACTCTATCATTCTTCCAGACATGGACCTAGACGGAGCAAGTATGACTAGGACCTCATCAGACCCCAACACGAGCCTGTTACACCATATGGACACGCGCTCCTTGATTTGGGCAGGATGCATGATCTCATCATCTACAACGGGCTCGACTTATGGCCCTCCTTAGGTGGTTTTACTTGCTTCCCACATGGGGGGGGGGGGGGGGGGGCACTAGTCTAGTAGATTACATCATGGGATCCCCTACCTTCACTTCATGTATCACTGACTTCACCGTAGCACCACCCCCTCCAGGAGCTGATCACACATACCTATTCTTCACTATCGCCACCCCATGCTTAGCCACACCACACACACCACATAGGAAGCACGACACCTACGACGACGCCCCTCGTGATCCTTAGCTCGGCCATTGTGCAGTTTCAATGTTGCGTCCTTGACTCCCCCTCTGGTGAACAATGTGCAAGTGGTGGGACGAGGTGTGTGTATGAGGTCTGGAGTGGGTTGGTGTGGGACATCATATAGATGGTGTGCATACGTGTGCCAGAATCTCGTGTCGGTGAGGGGTAATGGGGACCTACGCTCAAGGAATCTCCGCAAAAAATCCTTAGAGTTGCTACTGTACAAGATGTGCAGCATCTCCTCCTCATTTTGACGAAGAAAAGCCTGCTTCTTCCGACGTACGAGAGGTCGGTACTTGCGTACGGTGTCTGGTGTGTTTGGGAGGTGACATCTGGTTTCAAGTCGGAGTTGTCGGCGATAAACCTTGCACTCCGCATCGTACCAATTGTTCCAGGATACAGAACCAAGAGGTGGTGGTCTAGTGGACCGTGTGGTGTGGGGAAAGATTTGGAGGGCAGCCTCGTGGAGTGTGCGACTAATCAGGGCAGCACGGTCCTCTATGAGTGGTATGTGATCGATGTAGGTTAGGAGTCTGTTTAGGCATCCAGAGTAGGCTGGATGCACTGAGTTTATCGCATATGGGATCAACACGTTAGCCCCAATCCTAGCAAAGCTATTCAATGACAATGTTTGTCTTGGCTTCCCCTGCACTTGGACACTCAACACCATCACCCCCATCCACAAGGTAGGGGATCCCATGGATCCGAGTAACTAAAAGACTATCATGATTGGACATGTGATGTCCAAGATCTATGCAGCTGTATTGGATGCATCGGTCAGCCTGTTCGCAGAGATGAGAGGGCTCAGATTAGAGGGTCAGGCCGGTTTCAGGCGAGACCATGGGACTATGGATCACATAATCACACTCAGGAGTGTCATTGAGGAGGCCAGATCATGGAAGGAGAGGGTATACTGTTGCTTTGTGAATTTCCGCAAAGCCTTTGACACAGTACCTCGAGCTCGTCTTATCACACGCCTACACACACTGGGATTTGATCAGGAGATCATCTAGGCAGTCATGGCACTGTATGAGAGAGTCTCAGGCCAAGTTCGTATAGGCGTAGGTTGGACAGATGAGATCCTGAGTACCATAGGGGTCAAACAGGGTTGTCCCTTATCACCGACCCTATTTGGCCTCTACATCGATGAGCTTGAGACTTTCATGGGGACATTCGGAGGGACTGGTTGCTCACTTTCCAGGATCATCATCAGGATTCTTCTTTATCCAGATGACGTGGCACTCTTGTCGTCCACACCCGAGGGGCTCCAGCGACACCTAGATGCACTGCAGGCTTTTTGTTTATCCCATGATTTGGAGGTCAACCTTGGCAAGACCAAGGTCATGATCTTTAACACCTCTCAAGCAAACATGCAACGGAAACAGTTTACTTTTACTTTGGGTGGGTCACCAGTTGAGATCGTATCCTCATACACTTACTTGGGGGTCATCTTCTCCAGCCCGATCTTCACGATGAGACCAGCGATGCAAGCCAAATTGAGCAGGGGATACGCCTCACTGGCTCGGCTAGAGAGACAGTGCTTTCACTCCCACTTCCAGGACCCTCAGACCAAGGCTCTTCTCTTCGACTCCTTGGTCCCCGACCAGTCGGTATGTATGGCAGCCCTTGTTGGGGGCCTGACATGTCAGAGATAGAGTGGACACGGGTGGAGCGCTTGCAGATCCTCATGCTCTCACGGATGATCCGGGGGAAACCGTCTGTACCACATCACATCATTCAGGCCGAGTTTGGTGCTTCTCCACTCCAGCTATGATGTAGCCTTTCAGATCATCACATATTTACACCGGGTTAGATCATATGGGGACTGCACATTAGGGAGATAGAGGTTGCCATGATTGGCTCTCGATTCCTCCATGAGGTTGGCAGCAGAGGGAGACGAGCGATGCTGGTATGCACGGACTCACAGATGGTTTGTGAGACTAGGGTTCCACATCGATAGGATACCTCCTTTTCAGTACAGTTTAGATGCCCCTCCGGTACTCCCACCCACCATCCTGATTGGGCCACATACCAACCAGGTCATTCGAGAGGATCTCTTATAGCTACACACCTTTAGGACCTGGTTGGAGCTGAGGGAGCTTCCAGTGAAGCTAGTTTCTACAGAGATTATTGTCTTCGCATTTTGGAGGAGGGATTCATCACACCACTGGGGTACACTAAGCTTCATATGCCTCACTCACTACGGATCTCCGTCGGACAAATCTCCGTCGGACAGTTTCGGGTATCATCACACCACCTCCGCATAGAGAGTGGCAGAGCAGAGGGGATTCCTAGGGAGCATCACTTATGCATACTATGCAACTGTCAGGAGGTTGAGTCAGAGGAGCATTTTATTTCTAGGTGCCCAGTGTACTACGAGATCCGAGGTCGCTACCACTGCCTCTTCAGAGACGAGCTCCGGGCTCCTTTCCAGATTCCTCGCCTACCCAGATCAGAGATGCCTCGTGGCCTTCATTCACGAGGGAATCCGACATAGATAGTACTTACTCAGGCAACGGGGCTTGGCCACATCATCAGACACCTCTCAGAGCAGGATCACAGAGTTCTTCCCATCGAGTGACATTGATTGTCCAGTCACTCTGGGAGACCTCTCGTCATTTTTTATACCCGAGATACATCCCACGGGAGTCACGGTGGCTCTGATCTTGCGTCGAGCCTCGTCCAGGAGACCGAGACACATGGCACCCCTTGACGGGCACCAGCGTCCCATCAGCGGCTATGCACCAGCTAGGGGGACATGACATACGGAGGATTCCGCTCTGCTCCAGTCCTTTTCTTTTCATTGTTACATCCAGATGTATTTGATTATGTATGATCAGACTTAGGATTCATCAGTACGGGTGATGATGCTCGTTTCAGTAGCTCCACCCTTACTGTGACTTGTATCAGGTTTTCTTTCGGTCTCATAGACCCATCGGTCTTCCGAAGACTCTAATAAAATTTCTTTCTTTCTTTCTTTCTCTCTCACACACACACACTCCGGAATGCACAGACACTGTGTGTTCATGATCAAACACGCACACACACACACATATATGCACACACACACGCATGCACATACAAAGAGAGTCCAATAATGTTCTCAATAGGATAAGCTCCTGCTTTTAGTTGGGGATCATGTTCATTATATTAGTACCCCATATGTTTAGTGTTAAATCATGATTATGAAGATTTTAGTGTAAAATTAAAGGGTAAGAAGCCCATGTATTTAAAGATTTCATTTCACAAAATAATTTTTTTTTTTGAAATCAAGGAGAACAATTAGGGGCATAGATTCTCCTAATCTATGTTTATGAACGTTGGAGACTTTTTTTTTTGGGTATGACTTATCGCACTAAATTTGGCTAACGAGTTACTTCATCTTATCTGGTTAACACACAAGTTCATAGCCCACAATTGATGGTCAAAGCCACCATTGTGTTACCATAAGTGGTTGGTACTGCACGGGGAGAACCTGTGTACCAAGATAGGTTGCTTGTATGGAACCGGACCTAGAAGAATAGGAGTTGCAGAGTCATGGAACAAAGATCAAGGATGCCTTTGACTTGTTCATGAGAGCTTCTCCATGGGAGCTGATGGAGCATTTGCATTGACACATGGTTGTTGGACCACAATGGATTGGGGAGATGGGGTGTTGGAATAGAATGGTACCTATGAGCCCGCAAATGAGGACACGGGGGAGGATGACGTACATCATAGAATGGGATAAAGTGGAATGGACTAGGGTTGCCATGTGGACATGAATTTGGCTGCCACATGGGCAGCAAATACACATCCTCTTCGACTAGTATTAGGGCAGCCCGTGAGGCACCCTTGCCAGCATCATGGTTGAATGTCAGCTCACATCAAGGGCTGGCTGTGGGGTTGGAACAGGCCCAGCTATGTGCCCATATAGGGGGCTTTGCAGCTGGTGCAGGGATAGCATACAAGCATCATTGGTTGAATGTCAGCTCATATCTAGGGCTGGCTGTGAGGTTGTATGGCTCTTTACTCTTCCAGAATATCATGTAGGTACTCTAAATAATTGGGGTTGCTTTTTGCACTCCTTGGGAGCTGCCATGTGCCCTCCCTAAAGCAGATGTACTAGAGGGTTTCTTGCTGTCCCATAGACCTTTTGGTCTCCAGTGGACGTTAATAGACTTTCTTTCTTTTTTTCAAAGACATTGTTATCTTATCCCTTTTAGTGTTCATCAAGTCATCTAGGGTGGTGATGATGTCCTGGTGCTTAGTTTTCTCAAAAATCTTGCATCTGCTAGTGTCTCTTGCTCTCTACTTTATGCATTTTTTGCTCCATCTTATTGACCTTTGCATAGCCTACCTCCACTTTGCTTTCAACTGCAATCAGCTTTTGAGAGAGCTTCTTCACACTTTCCTATAGTTGCTTGAGTTCTTGGGTGAGTAGGTATTGTAGTTCATGCATTCCCTCATACATTTATCCCTTTGTGGATCTATGGACATGAAGCCCTTGACTTTCATCGGGGTGGGTCTCGTGGAGTAGACATAGCGGGGTGTCAGCAGATCCATGAACTACAAGCAGCATGAGTTGTTTTTGCAAGAGTGATAGAGGTGTCCCAGGTGGTCAATGATAGTAGAGAATAGTGGCAGAGCAACAACAAATTGTAGCACTTGTAACATTCAGTGCAGCAACCGTAGTTGTAGGAGTAGGTGATCTAAGTCCAGAACTTGATTCACGTTGCGCTAGTGAGGTTGGTGGTGAAAGTGTCCAAGATTGTGCCAAAAATTTGAATCTATGCTAGATTTGATCACCAATTGGGGAGCACCAAAAAAATCCAAAAAATGGGAAGAATTTTCAGGTTACTGACCTGAGAGACTGTGAGAAATAGGGTTCAGATGTGGGATCGGGATCGGGATTTCAAATTTAAAACCAAGGGTCCAGGTTGATGCAAAGTCCGGTGTGTTCTCACGATATGGATGCTTATGGAGGTCCACTATTCGAGGTCGGATCTGGTATCAATGATCTAAGATGTTGTTGGCATGGAATCTAATATCAAGGATCTCAGTGCTTAGGTGGGGCCCTGTATCTAGGTTGGTTTGGATCCAAAATCTAGGATTCGGACTATTGCCGAGTCTAGTATTTGAGCGGGTTGTTGGAAGCCAGGTGCTTATATGGACTCTAGTATCCAAAGTCAATTCTGAGATCAAAGATCCAAGATTTTGTTGACACATCCAAGTTTTAGGTGTATTGCCAAGATGTTGATGCTGACATGGTATCTAGTGTCCGAGGTATGGACTCAAATGTGTTGATTGCAATCTAGACTTGGCAAATTGACCTAGAGTGGGAAAGGTGTTGTTGTCATAGGTGTGAAGTTTGTGAAAGTGGTGCATATGCGAAAGCATGTGACACAAAGAGAGAGACAGAGAGAGAGAACGAAAAGAAAGAAAGATGTATTAACGTCCACAGGAGGCCTCGCGGGCCTATGAGACAAAGTGTAAAACCAAAAGGTAACTCATACAAGCCAATAAGGGCTGAAGCAAAGGGCTCACTAAGGCCCTTGCTGAAAGCTAAAGTGCTAAGTTAGTGAACAAAATAGTAGAGTATTAAAATATCAGAAGAGTATCAGGTGCTCAAAGCTAATGCTCCTAGTACATGCCCAAGTCCCATGTATCCAGGTAACCTGGTGGCACTCTGATGAGATGTGAGGAGCTGTCGTATCTGTGTCTGTTCACTCTCTCTCGGTGTGGTGGAGGGCATGGTCTCCTCAATCTCTGGATCCGGTGGGCTACATCAAGGGTGATGCCTCGTCTGTGGCGGCCACCTCTGAGGAGGGCTGACATAGATCGAAACTCAATCGTGTGTGCTTGGTTCCCTCCCTGTGTTGCATGTGGAGTGCATGTCTCTCATCTGGCAGCATCGTGGCAGAAACTCCCACTGCTAATCCATGATGCTCTCATCTCATCAAGCTCCTCTCCCTCAAACATATCTGGTCCATAGCTCCACAGTTTTGCATTGCCTGCCAAATTTTCAACATGACTATCAGCCCAACAAGCCCTCTGGTTGTGGCACGTGGGGGGACCTGTAACTAGTGCTAGAAAGCTAGTGAAACTTGGACATCTTGGGCAACGGATGCTGCCTTGGAACCACCAGATGGACTCGAACATGTATCTGTGACCCATGTCTTGGTCCTTATATTTGTTTTTGGCATGCAATCCTTGGCCATATGCCCTCTCTTTCCACAAGCATAGCACTTAGGCCTTCCTTTCTTTGGAATTGTGAGTGCTTCAACACCCCCCGGAGTGGCCCGCAACTTCTCTTGAGATAAGAAAACCAATTCCTCCTCTTAGAGAAGAGAGCAAAGGTCATCAAAAATTAAGCTGGCTTGTTGTGACCTGTCACCTCAATGCTCAAGAAACCATGCTGTACTCTGGTGGAAGCTTGTTTACGATAAGGGCTGCCAACTGAAGAGATGATAGCCCATCACTCATAGCCAAGATTTGGTCATGAATGACCTTATCCTTCATCAAGAGTGGCTGCATGGTGCTCCCTGTGGGGAACTCAAGACTACATAGCTATCCCTCAATAGTGACAGCTCGCATAGCAGAATCCCTTGCATAAAGATCTTCTAGTTTCAACCATACTTCCAAAGTGCTATTCAATGTTTGTACTGTTAAAGAGACCTTCATGATCTTGTGTACCAACAATGAATGAACATGAAGTCAAGTTTAGTGTGTTTTAGTGTGTTCTACTAGGAATTCTAGTAGAGTCTTATGTGTGAGTGCCACATGTCATACTGGGAGATAATCCGTATGTACTTTGGTACTCTAGTGTGTATGCCTATCTTATAAAGACGTGTACTTGTCACTTGTCAAATTATTCAATCTAATCAAGCCTACAAGCACCTTGGTCTACATGTGAGTACTTTCTTTTGGTTCATGCTCTTTCATTATGTCTTTCATACTGTCTAGTTGTTTCCTTTTCTTTCGTCCTCCATAGCTCTAGTCTTCCCTTCCTACCCTACATCCTCTCCATACTCCACTATGTTCATGTGATATCAGAGCCATGTTCCTAGCCATCCTCCCTCCTTCCTTCATTTCTTCCTTTTTTCCTAGCTCAACCTAGAGGTTGAGGGAGGCCCACAAATGGAAGCTTTCCTCCTCCTCCAAGGAAGAGCTAGCCATTCTTCTTAGCCTCTCCACCTACTATAGTTGTGGCTGTTTACTCTACTACCTCCATTGAAAGCTACTTGCTAAGGCAAATTGAGGTGCAGTTTTTTGAGACTTGCGGATAGTGCAACAAAGATATCTAGAGATACACCATGGTTGTAAGACACGTTAAGACACGACACGTTAGACACGCTTCAGACACGAGTGTCTAAAGTGTCTTAAAGATAAGACACGTAAGACACGCCATTGTGATTATAATAATAAATATTTAATTAATATATGTATGAGTATACAAATGGACAACTTGCTAGCATAGCTCGCTGCTAGATTCTAGAAGTACAATAAGCTACACTTAAACAATGCAAGAAGGCACTTGTACAATGTAGTTAAGAGTCAAGACTCGTCACTCAAGACTTAAAACTTAAAGTTAAGACTCGCGACTCAAGAGCTCGCAAGGATTGAGTACTTAAAGGTTTAAATGGACAATTGAATCTTGTCACATGTGATATGAATGAAATCTGCATCTCGATCCATATAATTGAAAGGAAACTTTCGACTCTCAAGACTCAAATCTCTGAAGATTCATCCTAATCCGAATCTACGAGGTCACTGCCACTACAAAAAAAAAAACAAGAGTGTCTAAAGGTGTCTTAAGGTAAGACACGTGTCTTAAGTGTCTTAAGTGTCTTACGATAAGACACGAGTGTCTTAACAACCATGAGATACACGCCAAATCTTGCTATGAGATCTAAAGGAAGTTGTAGACAGATCCAAATCTACATTTTTTGTTTTTTTTCGTTGCAATCTAAGGTCCGTATCAAAAGATACGTCACCTACAAGAAATCGCAAAAATCTGGTGTCGTCCACGCTCCTATTCTCGGGCTTGCCACTGCTACTACATTGATTTGCTCACCTCGGGACTGCCTCCAGCTGCTGCTTCTACCCTTGGAGCTTTTGCCACTATTATCAGCTTACTTTGTATGCTCACTACCTGCCAGCAAACCCTAAGTTCCACTATCTCTAATTTTTGCTCAAATCTTCAAATTTCCTAGGGGTTTCCACGATTAGAGGGCTCCAGAGTGTTGCTGGGACACCAAATTTTGAAAAGCCCTAAATTTTTAAAAACCCTAATTTCTATGAGAAACGCTAAGAGTGCAAAACCCTAATTTTACTTCTACTAGTTCAGTGTAAAGGATTAGATACTGACACTGATCCATATCAGTGTTAAGACCTTCCTAAAGCATAATCTCTCACATTTGAGGACTTTACTAACTCTCCACCCGCCATTTTGAGAGTCATGGAGTAATAGCCCTTGGTAGCTGCTCCCATGGCCGACGTCGACATATCTGCAGGGGCATTCTCGCCATGAACTTCATCGAATGGGAGATGTGCACATTTGTGCAGGCAACTACTTGGGGATCTTTTATGGGTTCTCTGCCCTTTCTATGCATGAAATGAATGAAAGTTTTATATATGGAGTCAATAAAGGCTCTCAGCCTTGGACAATCCTCCTAAAATGATGTTTTGTTATCTATGATGTGTGGCTCCTTGTCACCCTGTTTTGGAGCCAGGAGGGGGATGTATTGTGGGAGCCATGTATTGACTTTGATAGGGTCTATTTATCAAGTTTGGCCGAGTTCTAGGATGTCGGTGTATTCCTAGACCTATGAGCTGGTCATGTAGCCATGCTAAGACATGAGCCTTTGAGTCATGTTGAGTTTCAAGCCATGAGAGTGCTTGGATCAACCCGTGAACATGATCATACTTTAGCCTCTAAGTTACTTGGGGTGCGCAAATTAGTAGTCTGTCATTGTCATGTTATATTCTTGGTTCCATTCTAGTAGTCCCTCACCTTTCCTTCATGGGGGGGGGTGTTAGAACATGAAGTCAAGTTGAGTGTGTTTTAGTGTGTTCTACCTTAGTGTAGAGTCTTATGTGTGAGTGCCACGTGTCATAATGGGAGATATCCCATATATACTTTGGTACTCTAGTGTGTATGCCTATCCTATAAAGGTTTGTACTTGTCACTTTTCAAATTATTCAATCTAATCAAGCCTACAAGCATTTTGGTCTACATGTGAATACTTTCTTTTGGTTCATGCTCTTTCATTTTGTCTTTCATACTTTCTAGTTGTTTCCTTTGCTTCCATCCTCCATAGTTCTAGTCTTCCCTTCCTATCCTACCTCCTCTCCCTACTCCACTATGTTCCTTCAGAATATGTCTTGGAGTCCCGGTCCTCCCAATCCTATAGTTCCTCCAAGAAATTCTCCCGGGTAGCATCCCAATGGATTGAGCTCATGGGATGTTTAGGCTTATGCTCGTATCACTGAACAATCTCCCATAGGTCTTTGTGAATAAACTTGACCTGGAGAT
Source organism: Dipteris shenzhenensis (assembly GCF_047967505.1). Taxonomy (NCBI): domain Eukaryota; kingdom Viridiplantae; phylum Streptophyta; class Polypodiopsida; order Gleicheniales; family Dipteridaceae; genus Dipteris; species Dipteris shenzhenensis. The sequence goes on along the minus strand of NC_141627.1, from coordinate 2,497,275 downwards.
ACAACTTCCAATGGGCATAATTTTTCAAGCTTGTTCGTGTTGGAATATGAAGCCAAAGTGAGTCAAAAATGAGTGTACTAGGTGTCTAGGGGGTGTTTTATAGTCTAGTGAGTCCTAGACATGCCACGTGTCATAATTGGGAGCTATCCCATACACACTCTGGCTTCCTAGAGTCTAGTATCACACTATATAGTGTTGTACTTGTCTTGAGTCTTTGGATATCAGTCAACATCAGGCTATCTACATGTGAGTATTTTGGTTATCATTGCCTAGCACTTGTTCTTTCATTTTCCTTTCCATTTTGCTTTTCATTATGCTTTCCACATTTCCATTCCATTCCTAGCTAGCTACTAGATCTCTTCATATGGTATCAGAGCCATGTTCCTAGCCCTGCTCTCTCTTTCCTTTTCCCTTCCAAGAGGTTGAGGTGAGGGAGGCCAATAAAGCTACTCTAACTCATCCTCCTTTGAAGGCTGCCCTCTTCTCTCTTTCTTTAAGCTCTCTTCTCCACGCCATGATCTGCCACCTCTCTTCTCCTTCCTTCAGCTACATCTTTCTGTGACCTGCGGACGATGTTCTGCTTCTATCCGGAGCTAGAAGCAGAATCACGGCTTTGTGTCTTCAGCAAAGTTGTAGAGGACCTTGAGTACTACAAATTTTGTTCTTACATCATTGCAATCCAAGTTTTTTGTGAAAAGTTACAGCCCTTGCAAGAAGTGACGAAATTTGTTTCTGTGTGCAAATTTTGTTCTGGAGCTCATTGATTTGATAGCCCAAGCATGATGCAACCAGCTCAACGTGGAGCTGTCCATCCTTTTCAACGTTGACCTCTGCTCCAGCCCGCCATTTTCTCCTTCTTCTCGACATTCTCTTGGAGCTGCTGCCCGCAAGTTCGTGCCCTCATTTTGCCTGTCATTCTCTTGGAGCTGCTGTCCACGCTGCCTCTATCTTTCTGCTCGTCACTTGATGTGAGCTCTTGACATTACATTGTAGTGACTCCTTCACGTGACTACTCCAAACTTTGGTGAAGACTTCCCGAGCTAAATGTGAGTTCTCCGATATTACTTCGACACACTCCACTACAATGATCTCTCTAATTAGTGTATTACATGGAGCTTGATGTAGACCACTCTACATCAACAAGTAACTTCTTCAACATTGCTTATTTGATCGGTGCTTGAGGTGCTTCGCATTGATTGACTTTCCGATTGGTCGTGGTACCTGAGGCTTCTACTTCGACGTTGGTGACTCTCCTTCCTGCATTTTTTGAGTCATCATGTAATTGCTCCATGTAGCTACCCATGGACTTCACCGACACATATTTTGGGGCATTCCTGCCTAGCGCTTCATTGACATCGTCATTGACTCGCAGAGATGTGCACACATGCGCATTAGCTACTTGGAGGACATCTCTTTCACAAATAGATATTTTTATTTATTACTACACGCTTGATGTATTTTGGGGTCCTCTGTCCTGGGTGGTCCCCCTAAAATGATATGTATTGAGTGTTTGGTTTTCATTGAGTCTAAAGGTCGTTTGCCTTGGATAGTCCTCCTAAAAAGATATATTGGTTTTCCTATTTTTTTGGTGTGTGGCTTCCTAACATTTCCTGTTATGAAGCCAAGGGGGGATGTACTGTGGGAGCCATATGTATTGGCTTTGATAGGTCTATTTGTTTATCAAGCTTGGCTTGAGAGTTCTAGGATGTTGGTGCATTGGTCTCCTATGTTGAGATATCAAGCTCCACTCGCGATATGCCAGGGTGACTGTTGTGCATTTATGTCACCGACTTGTTAACTGCAGATGCGGTTGGTACACTGTCCACGAATAATAGCTAGATGACAGCTATCCTTATCTACTCTAGTTTGTGGCTCAATTAGTATGCCACCTTAGTTAGTTGAGTTTGGTTTGAAACCCACATATAGGGTTCTTCTATTTCTTTGTACTAGAGTTCTTTTGGCTTTTTTTTTTTTTTTTCCAAGAAAAAGACTTCTATTAAGTAAGAAAAAAAACCCGCGAGAGCAAGCTCAAAGCGGAATACATCATGAAATCATGAGGATAAATAAAAAACCCCCTCAGAGTGAGGTGGAAAACAACCAAGGCTAAGGCTGAAAGTGCCACCTCAACCCTGTAGTAGTTTCAGAGAAGAAAGGAGAATCCTTCCATTCCCTGAAGAAAGAAGCCCTCCTAGCTGAGGCTGCACAGGAGTCCCCCTACATACCCATCCATACGGCCATCAAGGTATGTACGATGTCTGTCCAGATACTAGCCAATGTGTGCGAGGGATGAACCTGAGTATCCTCCAAAGCCTCTGTGCATCTGGCTCTCCAGATATGCCAGGATGCTATGCTCGCTAGAATCTCCCAAGAAGTATCCACAGAGGCATGTACAGCTGTAAAAGGAAGGTGTGGTACCACATCCAACGAACAGGACTCAATCTGATGACGTCAAACCGAAATGGCCCGAGAGGAGTCAACTCCCTCATAGAAAACCTGAGGTCCTGTAAGAGAAAGCCAAGCCACCGAGCCCCATGTCATAAAAAGTGGGGAATGGGCAAAGTGACTGAAAATCCTGGCTACCCCCATCCAAATCAACCTCGCCTGTCTGCAATCCCATAAGCAATGCTGAATAGACTCCGAAGCAGAAAGGCATCGAGGGCATGTAGGGTCGGCTCCGAACCTGGACCTCCAAAGGTTCACTGCAATCCCTCCATGGATAGAAAGCCAAAAGAAGATAGTGATCTTTCTATTTCTGTGGGATTTCTAGAGCCTCCTCCAGAAGCACCTCTGCTGATCCGCAGTAATACCAAAAGTCTCCCAATAAGGAACTCTGGAGGGTCTCCAACCTCTACTACTGAGCTGAAATCTCCTGGCATTACTGACCGTGTAACAAAAGAAGGGGATGCTCTTCTCTCGATGCCCTGCGTCAATCCACTCCCACTCTCTGGGGTCCCACTGCAAATACCTGATGGGAACTCCCCCATAGAGCCAGAGCCTCCAAGACCCGGTGGAGAGTAGCCGGGGGTCTGGGTCTAGGAGAACCACTCTGAATCTGATCCCTGCATCAAAAGACCTACAACCCTGATAGGCTGAAAAGCAGACTCAAGCAAGATGTCCTCTGTGGACCTAAGCAATCTGCCACCATCCTGGACACTAAAAATGAAAGCATCCTCCTGTGCATCTCGGAAGGCCAAAACCTGAAAGCAGAACCCCGCCTCTCGAAAAAGTACCTGCCCAAGTGGAGGAAGTGAGTGGCATATCATCTGTGTCTACCCAAACCTCTGGAAGGGCTGCCTCAATCAGCAAGATCCTCCCTGCACTCCCTCTGAGATGTCCTGTCAACCTTGATTTGGTTTCCTCTGGAAGCCTGCAGAAAGCTTTCCAAGACCCCATAGAAGAAGCAGGTCCCCTCTCCCACCTGGACCACTGCATGTAGAGTGAGGCACCCAGTGATCTGCCATGATCATCTAAAATATTGTCATTCCACATGATGGGTTGCCTATCAATCTCTTCCCGAGAGGAAGGAGGAATCCTCCGAAGAGTGCTTTTGAAACTGGCCCAAGCTTTCAGAATGGCAACCATGAGAGGGAACGAAGGTGACCTGAGGTGTGCTGTGGTGAAGATCCATCTAACACTGCTCATCCAGTCTCCTCCTGAAGAAGGTGTGCACCTCTGTATGCTGCTGATAAGAAAGTCCTTCCACGGTTCCTGCCCTGGCATAAGTCCCCGCACCACCATCTTGCAAAGTAAAGCTCTGCACTGTAAATCTGGATCAATAATATTGAGACCCCCATCATGTGTAGGGAGGATGAGGGTCTCCCAAGCCACCCTGGCTAAGGCATCTGCTGTGCCATGAAGCCCACTCCAGAGAAAGTTTCTGATCGGTCTTCTGAGCTGAATGATGCAGTCCCTAGAACGGCACCAACATGAACAAACAAACCAGGCTGTGGCCAAGAGGACCTGGTTGACCACCACAACTCTAGAGGCAAGATCCAGCTTGGCTGAGCTCCAAAAAAGAAGCTTCCTTCTGATGCTCTCCAAAACGGGAGCAAACTGCTGCGTGGTAGAAATATCCAAGCCGACCTGGCAGCCCAAATACCTGATAGGCACACCCCTCTGAACCCAAGTGAATCCTATGTCAAGCCCCCAAACTGGAGTGTCCTCATCACTGATCCAAAAGCCATTGGATTTATGCCAATTTATCTGCGCCCCTGCCGCCAAGCAAAATAAATCCAATGCTGTACTGAAAGAAGTGAGCGTCTGTGGAGTGGCATCTAAGTAAACTGTTGTGTCATCAGCCAACTCACTGTCAAGTAGCTCCTCTTCCCTTCTGATGGGAAGTCTCAGCCCAAAGATGTCAGCTTGAGATCTAACATAGATACTCATAGCTTCGGCCACGAACAAAAAAAGGAAAGGAGCAAGGGGGCATCCCTGACGGACTGATCTCGAAATCTGAAATCTCTCACCCCTTACCCCACCAATAAGTACCTCTGGCTGTGGGCTGATCTGTACAAAGAGGAAACACCTCTGATCCAAGCATCAGTAAAGCCAAAGCGTAGAAGGGTGCCCTCCAAAAAACCCCAATCTACTCTGTCATAAGCTTTTTCAAAATCCAAAAGTAGAATGGCAAGATTCTGGCCACTCTGCATGGCCCACTCTGAAGCTTCCCAGAAAGAAAAAATGTTATCAAAAATACTTCTGCCATGCACAAATCCCGTCTGAGTGTCATGAATGAGATCAGGGAGAAGTGGCTGCAATCGGAGGCTGATAGCCTTGGCCAGAATCTTGTAACAAGTCCCCAGAAGTGTGATAGGCCTCCACTGGGACACTAAATTTCTGCTACCTCCTTTTGGGATAAGGTGGTTGAGACCCTCTGTAAGCGACCCAGGCATCTCGCTAGAGTTCCAAATGGCCTGCAGGGCTGAAGTAATATAGTCTCCAATCATATCCCAAAATGCAATGAAATAAGACGGGGTGAGGCCATCTGAACCTGGGCACTTGCCCTTGTGAAGGGCTGAAAGTGCAGTCCTGAACTCTGTGTTGGTGAAAGGTGCGTCGAGTAGAACATGCATACCCGGATTCACCAACACCGGGATACTCTGCCAAATAGCCTGTCTAGCATCCTCTCTATCGTGTGTCTCAGGATCAGCAGTAAGAAGGGTGGCATAGAAATCTGAAGCTATGCGTAAGACATCATCAGGCTCTGTCTGTAAAACCCCATGTGAGTCAATAAGCTGGGATACACTCTCTCTACTATGTCTAGGGCCAAGAGTAGAGAAAAAGTGTTTATTGACTCTACCACCCATCTAAATCCAGAAGGACTCCCGTGCATGAAAGGCATACTCTGCTCTCTGATCAAGCACTCTGATCAACAATAACTGCAGATGAGCCCTTGCTGCAGCAAGGCGCTCCTGAATCCAAGCATCTGAAGGCCGTTTCTGCTCTTCCCTCTGCAAAGCTGCCAACTGCTGGCGAACACCAATCTCACGTCTGAGAATATCTCGTCTCCTGGTACAAGCAACTGAGCGGTAGAAGTCGCTAATACCAGAAAGGGCAGCGGCTACATGTGATGGATATGGCTGCCCACCCTGGACATGAGCAAACCATATCTGCAGGGCTGCCTCTGTAAGGTCCTCCTCTGTGTAAAAGGCATCTGGAATCCTGATGCTGGCAGACCGGCCTCTCAAGTGAGGCTCTGAGATAGCCAGCACAACAGGGAAGTGGTCTGAAGTGGAAACCCCAGCAGCAATGCATACCGATCCACCTCTGTCTAGTGCCCAGTCATCTACATAGAATCTGTCAATGCGTGCATGAATAGGCATCTGTTGCCTCCTGTTCGACCAAGAGAATAGGAGGGACTGTGGCTGAATAAGAGAGGCATCATCACACCAAGTATCTCTGCCACAGAAATGAAAAAGGAAGGCATCCCAAGCTGCTCTCTCCAAAGAGTGAACTCTGCCTTCTCTACCCCCTTTTTTGTCTGACGGTAACTCGACCATGTTAAAGTCACCTCCAATCACCCATGAATCCACAATGGGGGCCCAGGAGAGCAAAGTCTTCCACATAAGGACACGTTCCCCTCTAATGTTAGAGGCATATAGGTTAAGGAAACCAACCTTACACCCTCCAATCAAAAGAATAATCCACTGAGCTCTAGAGGGAATAATGACTCCGTGCCCAACAACTAAGGGGAGAACCGACTGCGAAACTAAAATAGAAGTGCCCCCCCTGGTGCCCAAGGCAGGCGACCAAAAAGTATAGCCAGAAAGCAACTTGCCTGACTTGGCACAATCTCTAGAATCCAGCTTGTGCTCTTGAATAAATAATATATCAATGGAACCCCCAGTAACACCTGGATGAAGCTGATCCCGGATCAGCTGTCTACGGTGGCAATGTGGGACGCCACCTAGGCCCTGTATGTTCCAACTAATAATCCTCATCGACGGGAGGATGTAGAGTGGAACACCTTACCTGACCTAGTGGCGGAAACAAACCCCTCAACAGGGGAAGACCTCCTGCTCGAGGAGGGAGGGATGGAACTAAGAAGAGAAAAACTGTTTTCAGCCTCCACCTGTGTGTGTATTCCCCCATTGTGTATGTGAGAAAGCCGCAAGTGAGACTCCTTCCCTCTCTCCCACTATCTTCACATGGTATCAGAGCCTTGTTCGTGGTAAGGAGCTCAAGAAAGCAAACCAAGTTCGCGGTGTCCTGGTAAGAGGACCAGTGTTGCTTTCCTTTTTCGAGTTTGGGAGCAAATCTCTGCAGGTAGCACAGCCAGAAGTGCAAGAGTGCATTGTCTCAGATTGAGACGCCCTTCGTGGTGTGGCGAGAGGACAGTATATGCTGCGGGAGAGGGCAAATCCCTTGGTGACTTTATTTTTCTGATTCGAGGCCATTTCGGGGCCCGTTTTGAAGGCGGAAGTTCTTCGCAGGCACTCAGAAAAAGGCCCTGCTTTTGTTGTGCGACCACTGTTTTATTGGTCGATGAAAAGTTGCCGCAGAAATTGCATCGTATGCGTGTGTGCAGAGATATTGGGAGTTGCGGAATCATGCTTGTTGCCTGTTGATGCAAAATCGTCACTAGGAAGTGACTGTGTGGTCAAATACCACTTTCGTCAGTTTTGCAGATCTGCCCATGTGAGGCAAAAGCTGTGTTTTTTGCAGTGACAGAATATTTTGCAGTGTTCTGTAATGGCGTCTGATTCTCTTTCACAGATTGTCACTGAAAAGCTTGACAAGAACAACTTCCAGGCATGGAAGTTTAAAATGACAAATTTCCTTATGGGAAAAGGCTATTGGGAGTTCATTACAGGAAATGAAGAAGAACCAGTTCTTCCTAATGTTCCCAATCAACAGGAAATGCAGGCATTTAAAGGATGGCATGAGAGAGCCAGAAAAGTTATGTACTACCCGTCTATCAGTATTTTGGATTCTATGATTGTGCATATTCAGGATGCAAGTACGCCAAAGGAGGCATGGGATACTTTGGCAAAAATGTACAGCACAAATACACAAGCCAGGAAAATGCAGCTCAAACAAGAGTTGCACAATGTGCAGAGAGAAAATATGAGCATCAATGACTACCACATGAAGGTGAAGAAAATTGCAGATGCACTTGCTTCCATTGGGTCGCCAGTGGAAGATGATGATCTAGTTTCTGTGACCTTGAATGGTCTAGGAAAGGATTATGCACAGTTCCGGACATCTGTTGCCGTCCGTGAAAAATTTCCTGATTTTGAAGAGTTGTTTGCTCTTCTAATTTCTGAAGAGCAAAGAAATGGGGGTGCATCTTCTTCAGGAGGAACTTCAAAAGAAACTGTCTTCTACTCAAATGCTGGAAGAGGTAGAGGCAGAGGTAGAGGAGGCTGATCTGCAGGCCGTGGTAGAAATCAGAATATGCAACAAACTCAAGAAAACCAGTCCTATGGAGGAGGACGTGGTAACTCTAGAGGTAGGGGGAGCCAAAGAGGCCGTGGTGGATGGCAGAGAGGCCAAAATGCAAACAACAATGTTGAATGCTACTACTGTGGTAAAATGGGTCATACGACTAAGGACTGCTACAAAAAGCAGAATGACATTATGAATGGAAAATTGCAGCAAGGTAATTATGCATCTTCCAGTAGACAGGGTGATGATAGAAATGAGCATCTATTTATGGTGCAGCACATGACCAATTATGTGACAAGTGCAGAAGAACGAAATGATGTGTGGTATGTTGACTCAGGTACGTTAAACCACATGATAGGTCATGCAGAGTGGATGCAGGATAGTGGATGCAGGATGCAAGGAAAATGGAAAAACCAGGATTTGTGGAGACTGGTGATGATACTGCACATCCTATTGTGCAGATTGGTAAAATTCCTTTGTCTATGCAGGATGGGAAAAAGAAATACATGTCTGATGTATTTCATGTCCCAAACATCACCCAGAACCTAGTTTCTGTTGGTCAAATGGTTGAGCAGGGCTTGTAGGTCAGATTTAATCCTCATGGATGCTTTGTTGAGGATATGAAAAATAACGGTCGCTTGATAGCAAAAGGAAAGAAGAAAGGCAGGATGTTTACGTTGGATGCGGACATGCCTCAATTGAGTGCAGCAATGTTTGCACATGGGACCGGTGTAGTTGCAGATATTGATATCTGGCATAAACGCATTGGTCATGTTAATATACAGCGACTTAAATCAATGCAAGCCCAAAATATTGTTGCAGGATTGCCTAAATTCAAGGTTACAGAAATGCATAAGGTTTGTGAAGCCTATCAATTTGGAAAACAGGCAAGGAAACCATTTCCTAGGCATGTTCAAGAGAGTAAAAAGCCATTGGAATTAATCCAATCTGATGTGTGGACTACTAAAGCTGCATCTATTGGAGGCTATCACTATTTTGTCACTTTTATTGATGACTTCAGCAAAAAAGTTTGGGTGTATTTTATGAAAAAGAAAAGTGAAGTGTTTGGGCACTTCAAAGCTTTTAAAGCTATGGTTGAAAAAGAAACAGGCCTGCAAATAAAATGCCTAAGGTCAGATGGAGGGGGAGGGTACCTCTCAAATGAGTTTGCAAGGTTCCTGCAGGAGCATGGCATAAAGCAGCAATATTCATGCAGTCATACCCCACAGCAAAATGGACTTGCAGAAAGGAAAAACAGGCATATTGGAGAGGTAGCTCGGGCCATGCTAAATGAAAAAGATCTACCAGATTATTATTGGGCTGAAGCAGTTGCTACAGCAGTTTACATAATGAACAGGACTCCCACTGCAGCAATACATGGCATGACGCCAGAGGAGATGTATACTGGTAGGAAACTAGACATTTCTCATTTGAAAATTTTTTGTTGCATTGCCTATGTTCATGTGCTAGATGAGTTGAGGTCCAAGTTGGATCCAAAAGCTAAGAAGTGTGTCTTTATTGGTTATTCTCTGCAGCAGAAAGGGTATAGATGCTATAACCCTTCTACTCGTAAGTTTACAGTGAGCAGAGATGTTGTTTTTGATGAGATGAGCAGCTGGTATAAACCAGTAAATGTGATGATTGATGTAGATGCACAAAATGGTAATGCTGCACAGAATTCACAGCAGCAATCACAAAATATCAGTGGACTTGCAGTGTCCTCTAGCAGTGGTTCACATACTTCGCCATGGACAGGCAGATTGAGATCAGGAGAATCTCCTCAAAGCAATGCAGATAGTGGTATGCACGTATCACGAAAAGGAAAAGAGAAGGCAGATCAGCCCATGTTTGATGTGAATGCAGGTCACTCTTATGTGGATGGTGAATGCAGTGGCTCAGAACAGAGCATTGATGATGAGTTGGGTATTCCTTCTGTTGTTACACCTAGAGTAAGGAAGACCAGGGATGTTTTGAGAGCACCTGGAAGTGAGCCTATTTTGCGCAGGTCTACCAGAGCTAGGTATCCTGTGGATAGGCTGAAATATGATGGATTTACAGCCATTCACTATGCCTATATAGTCAAAGTGATACAGGAACCAGAACCCACTTCTTTTGAGCAAGCCATGGGAAATAAAAAATGGGAGAAAGCCATGGATGAAGAAATGGATGCCTTGGAAGCAAATGCTACATGGGAAGTGGTGCCTTTGCCTAAAGACAAGAATGCAATTGGCTGTAAGTGGGTTTATAAGATCAAGCACAATGCAGATGGTTCTGTGAACAGATACAAGGCAAGATTAGTTATCAAGGGGTATGCACAGACATATGGCATTGATTATGAAGAAACATTCAGTCCGGTTGCAAGGATGGCAACTGTAAGAGCAGTCATTGCTATGGCTGCATCAAAGGGATGGTCTTTACATCAGATGGATGTAAAGAATGCCTTCTTGCATGGTGATTTGCAAGAAGAGGTCTTTATGGAGCAGCCACTAGGTTATGTTCATGCTATTCATCCTGAGTTTGTTTGCAGGTTGAAGAAAGCCTTGTATGGCTTGAAGCAAGCACCTAGAGCATGGTCTGACAAGATAGGACAGTATCTTGTCACTATTGGCTTTCAGATTTCCAAGGCAGATTTCTCACTCTATGTGAGAAAAACAGAGAAAGGTATTATGCTGCTTGTCATTTATGTTGATGATTTGATCATCACAGGTGATAGTGATGAAGATATCCTTCATGTGAAAATGCTATTGAAGCAGAAGTTTGAGATGAAGGATTTGGGAGAGTTGCGTTATTTCTTGGGCATTGAGGTGATTAGATCACCAAGTGGGATACAGCTCTTGCAGAGGCAGTATGGATTGGACATGCTGTCCAAATATGGGATGACAAGCTGTAAGCCTATTTCAGTTCCTTTGGAGCAGAATGTGAAGCTGAGCACAGATGCAGGTGAGCTTTTGGAAGACCCTACTATGTACAGACGCATAGTAGGAAGTCTGATTTATATGACTATTACCAGGTCAGATTTAAGCTATGCTGTTGGATTGGTAAGTCAGTTTATGCAGGCTCCAAGGAAACCGCATTTGGATGCGGCTAGACGCATACTCAGGTATGTGAAGTCCACATTGCAGTATGGACTATTTTATGAGGTTGGGGTTCAGATACAGTTGCATGGATACACTGATGCTGATTGGGCTGGTAGTACTTCTGATAGACGATCTACCAGTGGATATGTGTTCTCTTTTGGGAGCGCTGCAGTCACCTGGAGCAGCAAGAAATAGCCTACAGTTGCCTTGTCGAGCACAGAGGCTGAGTACAGGGGTGCAGCAATGGCTGCATGTGAGGTAGCTTGGTTGCATAAGCTACTTTATGATATGCATCAGTCTACAGATGGGCCAGTTGTCATTTATTGTGATAACATGAGAAGTATACACTTGGCAAATAACCTAGTCTATCATGCTAGAACAAAGCACATTGAGGTGCATTATCACTATGTGCAGGAGAAGGTTTTACTAGGTCTTATTGATCTAGTTTATGTCAACACAGAGGATCAGGTCGCTGACATATTCACGAAGGCATTGGGCGCAGAGAAGCTGCGCAAGTTCAGAGACCTGCTTGGTGTGCAAGAATTGGGATTGAGCTCGACGGGGAGTGTTGAGATATCGAGCTCCACTCGCGATATGCCAGGGTGACCGTTGTGCATTTATGTCACCGACTTGTTAGCTGCAGATGCGGTTGGTACACCGCCCACGAATAATAGCTGGATGACAGCTATCCTTATCTACTCTAGTTTGTGGCTCAGTTAGTATGCCACCTTAGTTAGTTGAGTTTGGTTTGAGACCCACATATAGGGTTCTTCTATTTCTTTGTACTAGAGTTCTTTTGACTTTCACAACTAAGAAGAGGAAAACTGTTTTCAGCCTCCACCTGTGTGTGTATTCCCCCATTGTGTATGTGAGAAAGCCGCAAGTGAGACTCCTTCCCTCTCTCCCACTATCTTCACATCCTAGACCTCTGAGTTGGTGATGCATCCATGCATGATGAGCCTCTGAGCCATGCTAGATGAGATTTCTATGTTATGCTCACTAGCCTCTGAGCCATGCTCACTTGCCTCTGAGATTGTGTGGAAACCATGTCTAGTTCTAGACCAGCATGCACAGTTCTGATAACCATCATTGTCATGTTCTGATCTTGGTTCCATTCCAGTAGTCTCTCACCTTGCCTTCATGGGGGGGTGTTGGAATATGAAGCCAAAGTGAGTCAAAAATGAGTGTACTAGGTGTCTAGGGGGTGTTTTACAGTCTAGTGAGTCCTAGACATGCCACATGTCATATTGGGAGTTATCCCATATACACTATGGCTTTCTAGAGTCTAGTGTCACACTATATAGTGTTGTACTTGTCTTGAGTCTTTGGATATCAGTCAACATCAAGCTATCTACATGTGAGTATTTTGGTTATCATTGCCTAGCACTTGTTCTTTCATTTTCCTTTCCATTTTGCTTTTCATTATGCTTTCCACATTTCCATTCCGTTCCTAGGTAGCTACTAGATATCTTCAGTTCATACATGAGAGTCCCATGGAACTATTCCAATCCTTGCACCCTACTGCTGATCTTGGAAAAAAACAGCCCACTAAGTGGGAGGGAAAAGAGGAAGCGGGGTATGGGAAAGAGAAGACGGGTAACCTTGCTGCCTTCTCCAATAGCTGTCCCCTATTTGTGCTTCGAACGCAAGGGTGCCTCTCACATGCAGGGGTGCCTCTTAGGGTTCATTTTTTCTTGGGAGTCCCTTGTGGCTCGTTCTTCCACAAGTTTACAGGGTGGGGGCTCAGAGGCCTATTTGGCAATGCTGACTTGCATTCCTAAGTATTTGCAGAATTTTATTGGTGCATCTAGGTGTGTGTGCATGTTTTTTTGTCCATTGCAAATGGAGACTTCCCCTCCATTGTGGGCTCTCATCCATTCTTCCAATTCATCAATAAATAATCCAAACAGAGTTGGTGAGAAAGGGAAACCTTGCTTGACCCCTATTTCATTGCCTTATGATTACCTTTCCCTGGTCTTAAGGGCCATTAGCTTGTGATTATAGGGGCCATCAACTAGTACTTGGAGAGAGAAAGAGAGATATGATATGATTGTATTAAAGTCCACATAGACTTTTCAAGATATATGGTACTGGTGATCACTATTAACTAATAGTGATCCCTTACATCCAGTGAGAGAAAAATCCTATAGACTTGTCATGTAGTGAGTACTTGTTGGGCTAGCTTGTGAGCTAGAACTAGTACCTTGTTGCGATGTTCCAAAATCTCTTTTTAAGTAGCTTCCTAGCTTTTTGGCTGGCTGCTCCAGCAGATTTTTTAGATCTCTGCTTCCAACATAGCCTTCTCTGATGTGCGCGTATGCTCTACATCTCAGGAGTACATGCTGCTCGCTTTCCACCTCTGTTGTGGTGCAGATTTTGCAGATTCTTTCCTCTCTAGGGACCTTGGGTCTTGCCCATCTACCCCTCTCTACCTCGATATCATGTGAACTAGTTCTGATTTTGCATTAGATGTCTTTTAAACGTTGATATGTCTTTCCCAAGGTATTTCTGCATTCCATAGCTGTCCATTGAGTTAACTTCTTGCTTGTAAAACTGCATTTTTGTTCCAGGGTTTTGCCATAGTTTTTGTATCATTTTCTATGTCACAATCTCTCTTATTTCACATGCATATTCTGGTATATCAGTGGTTGTTATACCCATGATTCCATCCACTTCAACCCCTCTTTATACTAACCTGTAATTTGTGTAGCTTCCATTGCTTTGCGTGGTATCTTGTCGGCATCCATCTTTTCAACTTTGTTGAGTTCCGTTCTTCACAGGAAACGCTCACCAGGATGTGGGGAAGAAGAGGATGTGAATCAAATCTTCACCATTCCTTTGCAGGAATCCCTTGCACAGAATAGGAAGACCTTGAGGGCCCTGACATGTTTTGTGCACTTAGATCAATTGGCACCTACAGGCAACCTGTCTACAAAGGAAGAGGGCGCTCTCCCTGACATGTTCGAGGAATTGGGGGACGCGATTAATTTGGTTGACAGGCTGAATTACAGCGATAGGTATGCTTGGATGAAGAGGTCCCTACATGTCGCTCAGTGTATCATGGATAACACTTTCACGCAACTGGGAACAACCATTTTCAATTCCACAGGTTATGCTCATAAGCCCCTCTCCCAGTAGCAACATTTGACGTTAGAATTCGAGAGAGCTCAATCAGCTATTCATGAGCGTGACATTACTTGGAACATTCAGCAGGCTGCCTTTGAGGATCGCCACCACATCCACAAGTAGGAATGGGAAGCAGACATGGCAACAGTACGCAGCCAGCATGCAATAGATCTGGCAACTTTGCGAAGCCAGCATCTCATAGAGGTAACCAGATTTCAGCAAGAGATCACACAGTTAAAGGACTCGTTGTCTTCCTCATAGCTTGCCCGAGAAAAATCAGATTCTCGAGTGGCTGAATTGGAAAAGAAGCATTCATCCATGGAGGAAGAGTTCACAGACCTTTGGACACAGTTGGCCACCCTCCAAACTTCCCATATCACCTTGCAAGGGCAAAAGGATCATTACTACCGGCGATACCACCGGTATAAGACCAAGTATGAAAATTTGAGAAACGTGATTGACACAATTGAGGCTGAGGAGGAAACACACCATCCAGAGCTACATATGACTAGGGCGGAGCAGATGGCTCAGGAAAAGGTTATAGAGCTACATACAACTGCGGCAGAGCAGAGGACAGAGGCGAAGGCGGTAGAGGAGAAGGCTATTGATGACCCCCCTCAGTAATTTGATACATGGGTTTTTTGGGTTTTTTTTTGCACTGTTAGATTTTTGACAGGCTGATTGGCTCTCAGTGTAAATATCATGGTACCCTATCCTTATGATGTACTCAGTTTTTTGCAATTTTCCATGCTGTACCTCACCAAGCAGCATTTTATTTTCAAAGTTTCATTTTAATACAAATTTTGGTATTACTTGCAAGGCCAGCCACATGGTCTATAACATTTTCTTTTCCTACTACATCACCATATCAATGGTTTGTAAGTTCTTTTTTTCTTTTGACGGTTTTCCTCCTCCATTTCTATTCACCGGGACGGTGAATGATAGTGGCGGGGGAAACTGTTACAGTAGAGACATCCCTGACCACATGTCGGCAGGCGTTGACCACATGTTGACCATGTGTCAACACAGGTCAGCCACACAACATGAGGGGTTGACCACACAGGTTCATCCAGGGGTACTATCTGAGGCGACCATGCGTCGACACATGTCAACCACATGTCGTCACATGTCAACCACAGGTCAACCTTTAGTACAATGCTCAAGGCAATCTCATCGAGAGCTGCGCACATGGAGAGTGAGCTTAGCACATGGAACAGTCAGGAGTATTTACAGTTACACAATGGTTCATGAGTATTTACAGTTACACAGTGGTTCAGTGGTTGAGTGGCACGGTGATCTAGCTCACCTGCACACAGCAAGAGAGCCAGTGGCGCAACGGCTATCCTCAACATCGAAGGAGATAGAAGGATGACCAATGGGGAGAAAGGGAGAGTTTCTTAGCAGAGAAGGGACCCTCCAAGGCGGGGGATGAGGATGAAGGAGAAGGTGGAGAGGGGATTGGACATTCAGCATTGAGCATTGGGCATTCGGCGTCCGGCAGTGGAGCAGGAAAAAGGAGAGTGTGAGGAGAGATAGAGGCTGGAGCTACGAGCTCGCCAAGGAGGGAGTGTGGAGGGACCTATGTGTACCCCTCTGTCTATGGGGATGGATCTGTGTGTTCTTGTGACTTGTGACTTGTGACCTGTAGGCGCTGGTCCAGTGATATGTACTTTGGCCATCTCGGTCACTTTCTCATTCTGTCTCTTGCTGGTCCAGTGATACGTACTTTGGCCATCTTGGTCACTTTCTCATTCTGTCTCTTTCCGATATGGGGACTGTTCACTAGTGTATGAACATGTTTCTTCTTATGCTTATGTTGTGGAGTTCTCATTTGATTGTCATTTAGCATAGTGCACTTGTACATCGTTGTTCACTACAGTACAACCTACGACATCTGCACACTGCACTCCCCCTCCCCTCAGACACTAATGGTCCAGCTATACCTTGTCAAGCCATAGTGCTTCCTCTTTGAGTGTTGTTCCAGCCAGTGTGGCTGAAAATCCCAAACCAAACTAGAAAGAAAGAAAGAAAGAAATTTTATTAAAGGTCCACGGAAGGCCATACATGGCCTATGGGACACAAAATCATCCGAAAGGAAAATACATCATCGACGATGCGCCAACTAGGTGGCCTCATCGTAATACCGCTAAGATGCCAAAAATGGCTACAAAAATCCTAGATACAAAATGAAATGAAATAGAGTACCAAAAATTGCCTAGATACAAAATGTAAAATATGAAATATGAGGAACATCGTCTTCCCTAAGGGGTCTGTGATCCAAAGAAATGATGGAAGTCATGGCCATCGACCATGCCTCCTGCCATGAGTGTGAAGATCTGGGCAAGTGTCAAATGGGCTGCTGGCCGTGCCAAGTCTCCATGGAGCAATCTCCTCCGAAAATCTGCCATCATCCTCCGTCGTCTAGAAATAAAGCGACGGGTACGGCCTCTGTATAAGATCATCCTGCGGTGCTGCCGGATCATGTCATATGTACATCCTCGGGGTGGAACCATCGGTGCTCTCTGGCAAGATGGGCTATCTCTGTGCTCATGGTCCTGCGCCTCGTCCTGCTCCTCATGAATAACCAGGTCTCTGGCAGGGATGCGACGGTGCTCTCTGAGGAATCTCTCTCTGTATCTGGTGATCTCCCTGATGAACAACGCTAAGCAATACTGATCCTCATACTCCATAATCCGAGAGAGAGGTCCAAATCCATGCCCAAATAAACAGTGAAATCTGCCACGGATCTCATAATATAAAGGGCATCTGCAAACAAAGTGCTCCTCAGTCTCCACCTCCCCCATAGTGCAACAAGGGCATATCCTAGTCTCTCGCCTGGGTCTATGTCCGGTAGCTGTACGACGCATCCTGCCGGCCTCAACGTCTAATCTGTGGGAAGATACCCTGAGCTGGCCCAAGGCAATCCTGAGTGAGTGCGACATATGAACGCCGATATATCCTGAGATATGATGAAGCCATCCTCTGAAATCCTGAGAAAATGGTCACGATATGTGGCCATCTTCGTAGGAAGCTCCGTGGGATGAACCCAAGGCGAAACGTGTGTAGCTGCAACAAATCTGCCCTGATAACCTGGCTGAGCTCATGTTGAGTGAGAGGGAGGCGAGGGGCATCTATGCTGTATCGAAATGGTGGCAGCCTATCCATATCCAAGCCCAGCGAGGTGAGCCATGTGGAGAGTGTGTGGTACCAACAAAAAGTATGACCTCTCTCCGCTAACATCTGCGAGGATGTCAGTGCTAGCCACGGTAATCGTGCTCTGCCTACTGCTGAGTCTCCGAGCGCCCTGATCCTATGCAAGTACGTAACTGACTGAAATGCTGCATCTAGCGCTAGGGGTGTAGCTCCAAACTCTGCGAACGTAATCTGATGCGGTACCGTGGGCTTCGCTCTGATCAATCTGGAGAACATGATGATCTGTAACCTCTCTACTCGTCTCCAATCTGCAACACTGAGACTCCTGCCCAAAAGGGGCTAGCATACATGACTGCAGGTCTCACCAGCGTATCGAAAAGTAAGGACTTCGTGTCGGGATGCTGAAAATGTGACTGTGCACACTGCCTCTCGAGAAGTGCCAAGGCGGCATACCCTCTACTGATCCTATCTCGTGCTGCATGCGTCATGGTGAAGACTGGACCTCTAAATGTGGCACCCAAATATGTATACTCCCTAACTAGCTCCACCTCCTGCCCATCAAATGTGAAAGAGAACTCACCTCTCCTATAAACCTGGTATGACGTGTTGAAGACCATGACTTTGGTCTTCCCAAGGTTTACAGACAACCCTCTGTCCTGACAAAAGCTGTGGAGTGCATGGAGATGTGCCTGTAAACCCTGCTGGGAGGAAGAAATAAGAACCACGTCATCTGCATAGAGGAGAATCGGTATCGTGGATCCTGCCAGTAAAGAACCTGTACCACCCATCGTCTGTATGTACATCTCTAACTCATCGATATAGAGACCAAAGAGTGTCGGAGACAAAGGACACCCCTGCTTCACCCCTATCGTACTGCGTACTTCCGCCGACAGCCCCGCCCGTGTCCTGACTCTACCTGTGACTCTCTCATACAAGGCCATGATCGCCCATTGAATCTCCCCATTGAATCCCAAGTCACGAAGTCGCTGGAAGAGTCTGAAACGCGGCACAGTGTCAAATGCCTTTCTGAAGTCCACGAAGCAACAATAGAGCCATTGCTTACGTGACTTCGCCTCCTCAATCAAAGCCCTGAGTGTGAAGATATGATCTAGAGTCGAGTGCTCTGCACGAAATCCTGCCTGCTCTCTAGCTCTCATGCCTGTCGCCTCGGCATGGTCATTTATATGTCCTTCTAGAATGGTCGCATAAATCTTGGCCATGACATGGCCAATCATAATGGTCCTGTAGTTCGACGCCTCCAAAGGAACCCCCGACTTGTGTATGGGTACTATGGTATTTTCTAGCCAACTAGGTGGAAGACCTGTACAAATGGACTCGTTAAAAAGACGGGAGAGGACTGTAGCTAAGGCATCAATCCCATGGATTACATACTCCGCTTGCAATCCATCATGGTCCTTAGCTCTCCCAGTCTTCAAACGATGAGCTGCTGCTCGGACACTATTGGATGAGAATAAGGCAGAGGAGGTGGGTCTAGGCACATGGGATAAGTCGATCTGTGGCTGGTCTGGAATATCATATAAAGTGGAAGTATAGGCAAGCCAAACCTGCGGGTCTGTAAGAGGAGTTTGAGATTTCAAGCGAAGGAATTTCTTCAAGAAAAGAAAGAAAGGAAAGAAAGGGTTGTGTGTCCATTCTGCAAGGAAGTGTCTTCTCTTTCCAATTGCTGATCTGGAAGAGCCATCCCTGGATCCTCAAGCAGGTAGGCATCAGTGAAACCCATCCAAATGATGATCATAGACTAATGCATGCATGCACCCCATGTGTGCATCCGTGAGAGCAGACAATGATCCAAACCCCTCATTGGGCACTAAATAAATCAATGGAGAAATTTGGTTGGAGTTTGTAACATTATGGGTGGGTATCTGAGGTTGAAACTACATTTCTTGCTCGTTGCTACTACGTGAGAAGGGTGGTCATGGTCCTGGATTCATTTAGATTTATGTTGTTGTTTTAAATGTTGGATTTTCTTGCTCAAATTTTTTAAAAATCAACAATTTCTCTTGCAGGAAGCATGGGATGGTACCATTCTGTCTAGGATACTGAAAGTTCTTTATGATAGTGTGGAGAAATGTAGAGAGCTTGCTGTTGCACTGATGGTCTCTGTGGTCAAGCAGTTAAAGGAGGTAAGATGATGTGTTTGACTCAGATGAAAAAATATTCTTCTATCCCACACTGATATACTTTGTTGCTATCAATAGTGGTAATAAGTGCAATGTGCGTGCATGCACAGGTGGATCAAACAATGGTGCTGGTTGGACCTGTCATAGCTGAGAGGATGGGTATAATGGGCTTCACTTGTTTGGTTCCTATGCACCATATTTCCAATTTATTGCACCAAAAAACACATTTTTGTTGACATTTAAAAGAGACCATATGGGATGTTCTAATTATGGGTTTCCTCAACTACTTGGGTTTCCGTCTTTTAACTATTGCTGCTGAGATTCATTTATGCTTTATCTTTTTGAATACATCCTCATGTTCCGTACTCATAAATTAGAGCACCTCTATGGAAAACCTGCTCAATTATTTTTGGAGTGCTCTCCCACATAATCAATCTTTGTGATTGGAGTGAAATCCATGATCATCAGTCTATGATACAAAATTCTAATATCAGGTGCAAGATGATATTCTATTTTAAAGGGGTTGACTAGCTTTCGCTCAGGATTTCCAAGCCAAAAAGCAAAATTTTTTCAAAAAAAATATTTCTATTAAGTATAAAAGAAACTCCCTGAGTGAAGCTCTAGTGAAAAATACGTCATGCTAACATGAAAAACATAACCCAAAAAGGGTAAAATCAAACTCTCGTAAGATGGGAAGAGAAGTAAGCATATTAAATCCCAAGTCATAAAAAATCTGTGGAAATTTCAGTATATCATATTCACTTGTAATCATGGTTGGAGAGTTCTCCATTCAGAATCATGGCTGGAGATATGCAAGGTTCTCTTTTTATGTGACAATGGGCAACCATGTATAAGCTTTCAAGTGTTCTCTCTAAGTACATGCACCTTTGAGCTAGTCTTTTTCTTCCAAAGAAAAGGCTTCTATTAAGTATGCAAGAAACTCTGAGAGCAAAGGGGGGGAAATCAAGCTATAAAAAATCCAAGGTTGAGGCTGAAAGTGCCACCTTAACCCTGTAGGGGACTCCGAGAAGAATGGGGAGCCGCTCCACTCCCTAAAGAAAATAGTTTTCTTGGTAAGGGTTTCCCGTGAAGATCCCTGTATGCTTCTCCAAATGACCACCAAGGTGTGTATTGTATTTGCCTAAATACTGACCAATGTGTGTGCAGGGTGGACCTAGAACCAACATGTGGATCTCCAAATATGCCATGTTGATATGCTCACCAGAATCTTCCATGAGCTATCCACATAGGCATGCGTAGGTCTCTACGGAGAGCTAGGAAGTCAGCCAGAGAGCATGACTTAGGTAGATATCATCGAACTGAAAGGGCCCA
Organism: Dipteris shenzhenensis; assembly: GCF_047967505.1. Taxonomy (NCBI): domain Eukaryota; kingdom Viridiplantae; phylum Streptophyta; class Polypodiopsida; order Gleicheniales; family Dipteridaceae; genus Dipteris; species Dipteris shenzhenensis. The sequence goes on along the minus strand of NC_141627.1, from coordinate 2,476,559 downwards.
AGAATTGTCATGTCTCTCATAAAACACCCCTGATGTCCCAAAAGAGAGAGCCAAGCTACCGATCCCTAGGTCATGAAGAAAGGACAATGTATAAGGTGCTCAATAATCTAGCAATCCCCTTCGAGATGATCCTCACTTGTCTACAGTCTCATAAGCAATGTTGAATAGAGTCCTGAGTAGAAAGGCAACAAATACATGTAAAATCTGCCCCGAACATGAACCTTCATTGGCTCACTACAATCCCTCCATGAATAGAAAGTTGGAAGAAAAGAGTTGGTTTTCTATTCTTAAGGGATTTCCATAGTCTACTCATTTGACCTCAAACCTATAGGGCATATGGGACTCTAGTACTATGCTTGACTCACTTACAGAGGGTCTCATTCATCTCATCCTGAAGGGAGGTTCCAATTTTTTTAAATCCCAATGGAGGCTAATCAATCTCTTGGAAACTTATTATAAGATTTTTGCCAAAGCCATCAGTTTGTGTTTACAGCTCCTCCTTCCACACATTATCCATGATACGCAAATGGGCTTTGTGTATGGCAGAAGTATTCTTGATAATATATTCTCCTTTTGGGAAGCTTCTCAGTGGGCTTGCACACTGGCGAAAGACTTGCTATTCTACTGCTAGATTTTGAAAAAGCTTGTGATAGTGTAGATTGGGTTCTTTTGGAGAGTACCCTTCTACATTGTGAATTCTCAAATGCATGGATTAGAGGGGTCTCCTCGTTGTACAAATCAGCCCAGAGCCAAGTGCTTATTTGTTGGGTGAGACTTCCCCTGAGACAGAATGAGAAGCTTCTGGATATTGAGTTGGCTGATCATACTACTATTTTTTTGGATCCCATTTCACTTAATCTTACCTCATTCAGGGCAGCCTTTGATGTGTTATGTTTGGTAGTAGGTGTACATACTAAGTGGAATAAATCCAAAGACGTCTTTTATAGTGACCAAGATACTCTGGATTTGGGGGGAAATTTTGGATTCACGTGGATCCAAAGGGGCGTTTCTACGAGATATTTGGGCATGCCAGGTCGGTGTGGGCATCTCTCCGTCACAACAATTTGCCCTTGTGTTGGAGAGTATCAGGAGGAAACTCCTTTTTTGTAGTTTAGATGAACTTGACCTCACCTCTAGAGTGGCGGTCGTCAATGAGGTATTTTTGGCCACGGCTTGGTCTTTATGCTCTTTTTGGTGCCATTCCAGTGGCTGCATCACTCAGCTCAAAAGGCAGAGTAAGGAATTTTCTTTATAGTGGCAGGCACCAGAGCTAGGGTGGCTTGGGAAACCTTGATCCTTCCCGCGCGGGAAGGAGGCCTTAATATTATAGCCCAAACCTAAAGAGCAGAGCTCTACTATGCAAGATGGTGGTTAGAGGTCTTATGCCATGGTAGGAACCTTGGAATGATTTTTTTATTCAATCGATACAGTCTTATTCTCCTTCCACAGGAGGAGATTGGTTGGATAGTAGCAAGTGAATTTTCATCTCCGCTCATCTCAGGGCCCCCTCTTTCCCTCTAATGGATGCCATCTTGAAATTGATAGGCAGCCAGTCATGTGGAATGACAATATACTTGATGAACATGGAAAAGCCTTGGGTTTTTCTTCTTATATGTAGTGATCTAGATGGGAGACAGGTCCTATGGTGTGAGAGGGGTGGACCTGAGATCCATCTAATGCCTTTGTGCATATGGCTCTCCAAATATGCCAAGCTGTAATACTCGCCAATTTCTCCCAAAAGGTATCCACAGAAGCATATACATGCCTGAAGGGGAGAAAGGGAACATCATCCAAAGAATAGTGCTCAATGGTTGACTTAATGTGCGTCTTCACTGATAATGCAATCAAAGACAAAACTTGGGCATCCCTGCGATCAAACCTCTCCTGATTCTCCATGGGAGTGGTAGTCGAAGCATGAGTGGAAGTGCTAGTAGTGGAAGATGAACTCCACCAGGTCTAGTCTCATCACCATTCACGATGTCCCATAAGCCTTTGCCAACCAAAATATGCTTGAGTGTAAATAACCACAAAGCATAGTTGGGTCCATGCAAGTTATATGCCTCAGTCATGGTACCAAATTTCACATTGAGAGACATGATTGCAAGCTCAAGAATAAAGGCAAATGTACCTACAAATCAAATGCAACTGACCGCTATGCAATCACTGCAATGGCATACACTGACAGTGGCTGCTCTAAAATAGTAGTGAATCTGCCCCAAAAATATCTTCCTAATCACAATCCCTTCCGGGATAAAAATACAATAAAGCAATGTATTTCTGCCGCAAAATAGTGCTGAATCGCAGCCAAACACTGGCTTAGAATGCAATAGCACTTTGTTGCTTACTAGGCATTCATAGTGTGCATACACCTTCAGCCAACACTTGGCTTCAAAATCTACACTCTTTGAGCAATACTTTGAACTGAACGTGCAGCCCAAAACTATCCCAAAAGTACCTATGGGTACACCCAAACTCTCCAAATGTACCTGTACGCAGAAGTCACCTGTGCAAGGCAACTGGCTTCACTGCACAAGTTGGAGCTGTACAATAAGTGACCAGGTATGAGCCTGAGCTGTCGGGTGTACGGAGCTGTGCGGGTACCAAGACAAACAATACGGACTGCTTGTACGATTGGCTGCACGCAAGCAATACGGAGCTGATGGGCAGGGCCGTATGAAATGTACCCGTCTGTTTATCCACAGTTCGTGAGAGCTTGTGAGCTGGGCTCCCTTGCTCAACTTCCTTAGTTCATTTCAAGTTTCCACAGCCCGTAACTACTCTTGTGCTAGCTACACATTTTGGCCGTACAGCAGCTCGCCATTTTGTACAGTTGTATCCGCCGTGCCTTGCTGTACAAGCTTCCCATACACCCACCACTTGCAGCTCACTGTACAAGTCCATGCACCCGTCCATACCATATCCGTCCGTACAGTCCTTCCCATTCATACATTCTGTATGGTTCTGTTGCTAGCAGTCCGTACTGCATTCCGTACCATTGTTGGCCGCACATCTGGTCTCGGACCTGCCCACCATACAATACCTACACCGTATTGCCTCATGTACTAGCTGCCGTACATTTCGTACGGTCAGCCAGCGATGGAACTTTCTTCTCCAGAACAGAAGTGCGACGGGAGCACACAGGAAGGAAGTAGGTTGGATCGACTAGCTTTGATACCACATGTAGAGTACAAGTACTTGGTATATATAGTCCAAGTACTAGCACACAAAAAGACCGAGTCCTAGTCTATCCTATAACACCATATCATTGTATATCTCTACAGTCTTCATGCTTCATATGGAGCTTCAAGAATTATGGTTTGAGAAATACTTTGGAATTGATAATTTTGTTGCCAAATCAGTGCTCTAACTTGTCCCACAATTCATGTGCAATGTTATCAAAATCCAAGTGATGAATAACATCATTAGACAAATCCAAACCAATGATAGAAAGACCTTTGTCATTGAGGATTTTTCATGCTAGAAATTTCTTTTCATGAGATTCAGGTTTCTTGTCTTTACCACTAACCACCTTCGACACGCCTTCCTTCATAAGCAGAAGCCTCAATGACAAATCCCGCTTTGGAATACTCCATGTCTGCTTCAAATGTTGCAGCAATACGGGCTGAAGTGCAATCTCAGAGCAAAGGCTAGAATAGTATGGGCTGTAGCAACAGCTCAGCTTGTAGTTGGGGTAGAAAACAGCCAAGAAAAGGCATCAAACCAGCTGGAATAGCGTAGGTGGCAGCTCAGCGGGACAAATGGCGGCATTCTCGAGGCGTGAATAGCAGCAGCAACAACACTCTTCAAGTAGGTCGTTTCTTCAAAAATGGGCTCTAAATGAGGTCGTTTTAGGGTGGCCATTAGTAGAAACGTTTTAGGGTGGCCATTAGTAGAAACGTTTCCACAACAGTAAGCAATTATTTTCTTCACAAAAACGCCCCCAAAACAACAAAGACGAGCTGTCTTTGGGCAAAAAACGGGCCGCTTTAGAGCAACAAACGAGCTCTCTTTTCCTCTACGAAGACACCCACTAATGCCCACAAGAATGGTGACTAAGTTGCTCCAAATCTAAGCACAAATCCGCAGCAAACTCGAGACTGATGGCGCAGCAAAATTTGCAGCAAATGATGTAGCAACTCCAACTCCACGAATCAGCTCCAATGTCTAGCAAAATCCGCAGCTCATGGAGAGGCTAAGAGTGAAGGAAGAAGGGCTGCCTTCCAAGGGAAAAGAGGGAGAATAGCTCCTCTTCTTGGCCTCCCTCGCCTCAATCCCTTGGAAGAGCAAGGAGCAAGAGGGAAAAGGACTAGGAGAAGGAAGGATGAAGGAAGAAAGAAAGGGAGGAGGAAGGATGGCTCTGATACCACATGAAGGAACATGGTGGAGAGGGAGAGGGAGAGAGAGATGGTAGGCTAGGGAGAGAGAAGATAATACTCAAATGGAAACATGGAAAGGAAAGGAAATGAAAGCAATGGACAAGTACTCACATGATACCAAAGAGCTTGATGTTGACTGATGTGTATGACTCAAGACAAGTACAACACTATATAGTGTGACACTTTATTCTAGAAAGCCATAGTGTATATGCGATAACTCCCAATATGACACATGGCATGTCTAGGACTCACTAGACTCTAAAATACTCCCTAGACACCTAGCACACTCAGTTTTGACTCACTTTGGCTTCATATTCCAACACCCCCCCATGAAGGCAAGGTGAAAGAATAGAGGAGAAAAGCCACACCCATGACAACATCCAACGGTTTGCTCAAAGCGAGAAATACCTTGCATGCTTTTGATTAGGACAACCATTTTGCCCTCATCATCTGGAGGGCACTTCAAACTTGACAATTGTTGAACAAGAGAGTGTAATTTGGAGAGATGATCACCTATCTCTTCATTTTCTTGCATTTTCAGCTCATAAAACTTCAATTTCAGAAAAACTTTGGAGTTAGTAGTCTTGTTACCAAATAGGCTCTCCAACTTGTCCCAGATCTCCTTAGCTGTGGATTTGAAGTCGATGTGATGAATGAGAGAATCTGCCAAGCATAGCCCAATAAGAGCAATAGCTCTATCATTCTGTTACTTTCAAATTTTGTGTTGTTGTTGATCCGTTGGAGTGGCATCAGTTGCAATGATGTCCCATACTCCTTCCTTCATGAAAAGCAACTGCATCTTCGTTTGCCAAGTTCTTGAACTTCTCCATGAGCAGATAAGTGGAGGATAGGGATGTCAGCATGAGGGAAATAGAGCAGCTTCAGCACACGTTTACAAGATGGGAGTAGCCATTAACACAGCACAGCATCCGAGCAGCGCACGTCAGTTGAGGAGACGAGCTGATCAGTGCCATAGCATGTAGATATAGACGCAAAGCAGGTGTGCAGGTCGCTCAGCTCTTCAGAGAATAGTCAGGCTACTGCAGCTGGCAGATAAAGCTGCATGGGCAGCAGCAGAACAGGAACTGCGTGGGCAGAGAGTGCAGCAGCAGTTGCATGGGCACGGAGCTTAGAGAATGGCGGCTGTTTGCAGAAAATGGTGGACAGAAATGCAGAGAAATGGCGGGTTGAGAGAGGTAGAGAAAGAATAGCTGGCTGAAGTGTTGCAGCCCATTGAAGAAGATTGAGGGCACTCAATATTGGTGAAGATGTCGGTGAAGGTCATGTTGGTGAAGTCCTTTCTTCAAGATCTTCAACGGTGAGGCTCGGGTGGAGGAGAAGAGCTCAAGGAACTCACAAGGAGAGAGAGTGGAACTAGAGTGGAAGGAGCTAGCCTCTCCATAGGTTTGAGATGGTGGGCTTTAAGGCGGCCTCATTCCTTGAGGAAAGCTGGCTTTGATACCATATGAAAGATCATAGTGGTAGGGAGAGCAGCAAGCTAACACTAGGAACGGAAAGGAAACATAACAAGCATAATGGAAATGAAATGGAAAGGAAATGAAAGCAATGGACAAGTACTCACTTGATACCAAAGAGCTTGATGTTGACTGATGTGTATGACTCAAGACAAGTACAACAGTATATAGTGTGACACTAGACTCTAGAAAGCCATAGTGTATGTTGCAGATATTCAAGTTCAAACATTCAAATTCAAGCCGAGCTGACCAGGTGACAACTATGTCATGGAGTTGTCCAGATGACAACCATGTCACCGGTCCGACCAGGTGACAACCATGTCAAGGAGCTGTCCAGATGACAACCATATCACCAGGTGACAACTATGTCAGACAGTTGACCAAGGGTGACAACTATGTTAGACAACTGATCAGATGACAACCATGTCAACGAGCTGACCAGGGTGACAACTATGTCAGACAGCTACTAGATGACAACCATGTCAGCAAGTTGGCCAGATGACAACTGTGTTGGTGAGCGAACAAGGTGACCGCAATGTCACCATGTCAAGCAGGTGACAACTATGTCAACTAGAGATAGAAATAACCGTGGTCACTTGCGTACTCCGGCGAGATCTCTCGTGAGCCCACCTGTCAGAACTATGTCAATGGTGGTGCAATGGTGGTGCAGGGGTAGCCAGCCCAAGTGCTCACATGGTGGTGCAATGGTGGTGCAAGGGCAACCAGCCCAAGAGCTCACATGGAGAAGATAAATGCACACCAGCAATCAGTCAGTCGGTGGGCTAAACGGCGCACAGAGGTGCACAGAGAGGTACACATGGGGTATCAGAGAGGTTCACAGAGAGGTGCACATGGGGTAATCATATCACCAATTGGGAGGAGGTTGGCAGGTCAGAAGTGGTTGAAGCCATGAAGAACCCTAGGGGTGGAATGGCTAAGGGACCGAGAGCCACCACCAATGGGAGGGAGGAAATGAGATTTTCAGCGAGAGAGAAGGACTCTTCACGAGAGCAGAGGGGATGAAGGGGATGGGGAAAGGAGGGAGATGGTATTCTATGATTGTAAGGGGAATAGAAGAGTGAGAGGGAGGTTTTGGGTGAGCTCTCCTAGTGTAACGTTGTGCTGTACTACTGATGTACTTTTTTCGACTCTTAATACCATGTTTCTCCCCCTCTCTGTTTGCAACTATAGCTTCCCTTCATCCCATGTATTTCCCTCCTCATCCCCCTTCTTGGTATAATGGTCCTTGTGTTATGTGGCTTGAGTTCTCGTGTTCATGTTGAGGGATGGCTCTTTTACTTTGTTTCGCTAGGCCTTGTATCACTCTTGCACCTCTTGCACTCGCTTGCACCTTCGGCGACACCATTGTTTTCATGTGTTCCATCGCTGACAACATTGTTTTGCATGCATCCTCGGTGACCCCTTGCTTACTTGCTCCTCACACTAGTGGCCCTAGGCCTTTGGTAACACTTCTGGAAGTGTTAGGAACCCCCCCCCCCCTAGACAGTTTATGACGATCATGGTGGAACACTGCTGGTGTTGAATAGCACAAGTGAAGTGGTGCTCTAGGGTCCTAGAGAGAGGTCTTATGCCGAGTAGTTCTGAAACATTTGAAGGAGCTGGTGAGAGGACTAGGAGGTACTTGAAGAGAGTGGAGAAAAGACTTCGGCAGACCAAACTCGGTACAAGAAGCATTACGTGCGACGGAAGTTCGTGAAGTCCTCAACGCGACAAAGTGAGCCCATTGGAGAAGTAGCCAGAGCAAGTAACTTCATCGACACTCTCATTGACTTGGATCAACAGGAAACCTGGTGGTCAGATCCGGACTCCGGAGAAGAAGTACAAAGCGGAGGACAAGTGAAAGAAGAGGGTACAAAGGACGAGGAGACTCATAAAGGTCAAGGCAGCCCCGCTCCTCCTCTTGCAACGATGTCTTCATCAACTACCTCTTCTGCCGAAGTGGTGACTCCATCTACTCCTGCCTCGACCTTTGCTAGACAAGCTGCTACCTCATCTGTTATGCATAGCTCTGGGCTCCTTGCTAATCCTTCTTCCACATCTATCCCACTCAGGGATACTTTTGCTCCGGCCATGCCTTTACCTGCCATGATGGTTTCATCTCCCTTTCCATCCACATTAGTGTTGCCTTCTCCACCACCCCCTTCCTTCGCTATTGCCTACTCATCCATGACTTCAACTCCGTTCCTCTCTTTCCCAAATGCTCTCCCATCCTCTTTAACCCCCACATCTTCTATGTTCTCACCCTTTCCCTCTGCAACACCGAGACCCTCCGCGTATGCAGTACCATCTGTGTACACTTCCTCTATGGCTACGTCAGTAGTGACTTCCCCATTGTGGTCCTCCACAGGAGGTGTTGTCGGTGTGGTCTCCTCCTCTGGAGCACCCACACTCATTACCGCTCCATCGGGACTCCCTCCAACTCTTGCATTTGCTTCAGCCTCTCGGGTTGGGATGGCCGTTCTCAGTCCTGCAGACAGAGCTAGACTTCTCGAGCTACTCAACAAGGTCCACGTGAAGACTCAAAAGTTCAAAGGCCACCTCCACGACGATGCGGAAGCTCATGTGAGGAAATTCCTCACAGCATGTAGAGCTAAAGGTGTGGAGAATGAGCATGCGTTCCTTCACATCTTTCCCGGATGTGTGGTACAGCCAATTTTCCCCTGACCACTTCCAAACGTGGGCAGACCTAAGGGAGGAATTCTTACACACTTTCAAGTTGGAAAAATTCG